>NC_134858.1:17146833-17446833 GCF_049852395.1 Peromyscus maniculatus bairdii | reverse complement strand
AGAAAATTGAGGAGGAGGAGGAGGATTATGAGTTCAAGGCTAGCATGTGCTAGAGAAGTCAAAGCCAGCCTAGGATACAGAATGACCTACACAAACACACACACACACACACACACACACAAAAAAAAAAAAAAAAAAAAGACAAAGCAAGGGGCTATATAGCTCAGGATAGAAAATTCACCTAATGTAAGGAAGGTTCTAGGTTCCATCCCCAGCACCATCAAAAAGAAAGAATGGAAATTTAAATTTTTTATTTCATTTAGTGTCCCCCCCCTCTCTCTCACACACACACACCCCAGTATGTGCATGGAGGTCATAGGACAACGCGTGGGAGTTGGTTCTCTCCTTCCATCATGTGGGTCCCAAAGATGGACTCAGGTCATCAGGCCTGAGGGTAAGTGTCCTTAACCACTGAACCATCTAGGTGGTCTGACAATGGACAAATGATCCATTGTTGTGTATAGTTAATACATGCTAATGAAAACATCATTTGTATTTTTATTTATATGCATAGAGGCTGAGAAGAGGCTTCTGCACTACATTCTAGAGCCCACGGAGTCCAGAAAAGGGTGTCAGTTCCCCTTACACTAGGGTTACAGGCAGCTGTGAACTCCCTGATATGAGTGCTGGAAACCAAACTTGGGTCCTTTGGAAGAGCAGCCAGTCCTCTCAAATGCTGAGCCATCTCTCCATCCTCCATGAAAACATTTTAAAAAGAGCTCTTTGTGCCTGGCATACCTGTACACCTTTAATACCAGCACTTGGGAGGCAGAGGCAGGTGGATTTCTGTGAGTTCAAGGTTGGCCTGGTCTACAGAGTGAGTTCCAGGACAGCCAGGGCTACACAGAGAAACCCTGTCTCAAGGAGAGAGAGAGAGAGAGAGAGAGAGAGAGAGAGAGAGAGAGAGAGAGAGAGAGAGAGAGAGAGAGAGAGAGAGAGAGAGAGAGAGAGAGAGAGAACGAGAGAGAACGAGAGAACGAGAATGCTCTGTGTAATCACAACCCTTAGGAGTCTGAGGCAGGAGGATTACATTGAGTTTGAGGCAAGCCTGAGCTACAGTATGAGACCTTGTCTCAGAAAAAAAAAAAATTAAGATATTTTAGGGCTGGCAAGATGGCTCTGCTGCCTAGTTTGTTTGTTTGTTTTCCAGGCAAACTTTATTAACATACAAATAAAATATCATCACATGCAGCTCTGTGTGCTTCCCCGTACATTAACAGGTAGACTTGAACTCTAAGTTGCACAGATCAAGATATTTGACCAAATCCATGAACAAAATAAAACTTGCTCTGATCCTTAAAAGATGTTCTAGATCGGAACTCTGGCTTTGCCATATCACTAGCTAAGCTTTGAGAGGACTGGCTTCCCCAGGGCTGGGAGGGCGTATGTTAGGGGGGGTGCCTGGGAGAGGACACAGCCCTCAGTTTCTAGTCAGCTGCCTGTCATGGCCTCTGCTGGCTAGTTTTATGTCAACTTGTCACTAGCCAGAGTCATATGAAAGGAGGGAACCTTGATTGAGAAAATGGCCCCATAAGATCTGGTTATAGGGGACTGGAGAGATAGCTCAGAGGTTAAGAACATTGGCTGCTCTTCCAGAGGTCCTGAGTTCAATTCCCAGCAGCAACATTGTGGCTCACAGCCATCTGTAATGAGATCTGGCGCCCTCAGGCAGAACACTATATATATTAAATAAATTTTTTAAAAAAATCTGATTGTAGGGCTGGAAAAGGCACATGCCACCACTGCCTGCTGTAGGGCATTTTCTTAATTAGTGATTGAAGTTGGAGAGCCCAGCCCACTGTGGATGGTACCATCCCTGGGCTGGTGGTCCTGGGTTCTAGAAGAAAGCAGGTTGAGGCTGGGTGGCAGTGGTGCATGCCTTTAATCCCAGCACTTGGGAGCCAGAGGCAGGTGGATCTCTGATTTCAAGCCAGCCTGAGCTACAGAGCAAGTTCCAGAACAGCCAAGGCTGCACAGAGAAACCCTATCTGAAAAAACCAAAAAGAAAGGAGGAAAAAAAAAAGGCAGGCTGAGCAAGCCAGTGAGCAGTACCTGTCCATGGCCTCTGCATCAGCTCCTGTCTCAGGTTCCTGCCCTGTGTAAGTTCCTGTCCTGGCTTCCTTCAATGGTGACTATGATGTAGAAGTGTAAGCCAAAGAAACCCTTTCTGCCCCAACTTGCTCTTGGTCATGGTGTTTCATAATAGCACTAGTAACCTAAGACAGTGACTTAGTAGTTAAAGGCACTTGCCACCAAACCTGACAATCTGAGTTCAATGTTGTAAGGAGAGAACAATTCTCAGATTGTCTTCTGACCTCCATGTGTGCCAACAGGAATACATACATTACACATACACACACACACACACACACACACACACACACACACACACACCAATAAAATGCAACACAAATAAAATACAATTAAAAAGAAATTAGGACTGGAGAGATGACTCAAGGGTTAAGAGCATGGACTGCTCTTTCAGAGGACCCGGGTTCAAGTCCCAGCACCCACAAGGAGGCTCACAACTACTTATAATGGGATCTGATGCCCTCTTCTGGTGTGCAGGCATACATGCAGATGGAGCACTCCATAAAATACATAAGTAAATAAATCTATTTTTAAAAAAAAGGAAAAGAAAACAAATTATGGAGGCTGGAGAGACCTCAGTAGTTAAAAGCACTGGCTCCTCTTCCAGAGAACCCATATTAAATTCCCAGGATCCACATGCTCATAACCATGTGCAATGCCAGACCCAGAGGATAAGAACCCTCTTCTGGCTGGGTGGTAGTGGCACACTCCTGTAATCCAGGCACTTGGGAGGCAGAGGCAGGCCGATCTCTTGAGTTTGAGGCCAGCCTGGTCTACAGAGTGAGTTCCAGGACAGCCAGGGCTACAGAGAAATCCTGTCTCAAAAAAAAACAAAAAAGAGCCAGGCGGTGGTGGTGGTGGTGGCGGCGGCGGCGGCGGCGGCGGCGGCGGCGGCGGCGGCGGCGGCGGCGGCGGCGGCGGCGGCGCACGCCTTTAATCCCAGCACTCGGGAAGCAGAGGCAGGTGGGTCTTTGTGAGTTCGAGGCCAGACTGGTCTACAGATTGAGTTTCAGGACAGGCTCCAAAGCTACACAGAGAAACTCTGTCTCGGAAAAACAAAAAAAACAAAAGAACCCTCTTCTGGCCTCTTTGGGCATTGGCACACATGTGGTGCACATTCAATACATGCAGGCAAAATGCCCACACACATAAAACAATAAATAAATAAATGAATGAGTGAAAATACCCATACACATAAAACAATAATTGAAGGAATGAATGAAAATACCCATACATATAAAACAATAAATGAATTAATGAATGAATGAAAATACCCATACACATAAAACAATAAATGAATTAATGAAAATACCCATACACATAAAACAATAAATGAATTAATGAATGAATGAAAATACCCATACACATAAAACAATAAATGAATTAGTGAAAATACCCATACACATAAAACAATAATTGAAAGAATGAATGAAAATACCCATACACATAAAACAATAATTAAAGGAATGAATGAAAATACCCATACACATAAAACAATGAATGAATGAATGAAAATACCCATACACATAAAACAATAAATGAATAAATGAATGAATGAATAAATACTAATTTTGGAAGGGCTATTTTAAAGGTTGTTCTCTGTGGCTAGGGTTGGCACTGGAGCACGAAGATGCACACCGAGAGCTGCTGGGCAGGGTTTGGCCACTGTGTAGGGAAAGGTGTCCTTAAAATAAGGGAAGGAGGGCTGGAGAGATGGCTCAGAGGTTAAGAGCACTGCTTGTTCTTCCAAAGGTCCTGAGTTCAATTCCCAGCAACCACATGGTGACTCACAACCATCTGTAGTGAGATCTGGGTGCCCTCTTCTGGCCTGCAGGGGTGTGTGCAGACAGAACACTGTATACATAATAAATAAATAAATCTTTAAAAAAAAAAAATAAGGGAAGGAGGGCGAGATGACATGGAGTTCCTGCCCTTTGGGTGTTTGTTTGTTTGAGACAGGCTGTCACTATGTACATCTTTCATTTTCAATTCTAGCCGTGTCTGAATTCACACAGTGAACTGCCTTCAGTGAACCAGCAAAGCCCTTTTGTGGGCAAATCCAATCTCTTTTTCCTCTCTTTCCTCTGCGCCCCACCTCTTTTTCCAAAAGGACTCAAGGGCCCGGCAGCCCTCAAACTTGCTCTGTAGCAGAGGAAGACCTTGAACTCCTGATCCTCCTGCCTCTACCAGGATGACAGGCATGTGTCCCGTGCTGGGGTGAGACCTGGGGCTTTGAGGATGCCCGGCAAGTGCTCCCGCAGTGCAGCCTCATCCACGCCAAGTTTGTTTTGAGACAAGACCTCACCATGTAGGCCTGGCTTGCCTGGAACACTCTATGTCGACCAGACTGGCTCTGAACTTGCCTCTACTTCTGAGTGCTGGGATTAGAGGTGCACCACCAAGCCTAGCTCCCATGTCGTCGTCTTTCTTAATTAATGGGTGGTTATTTGTTTATTTCATGTGTTTGAGTGTTTTGCCTGCATGTGTCTGTGCACCACTTGCATGCAATGCCAGTGGAGGCCAGAAGAGGGAGTGGGTCTCCTGGGGTTGGAGTTAGAGGTGGTTGGTTGTAAGCAGCCATGTAGGTCCTAGGAACTGAACCCAGGGAACTGAACCCAGGTCTTCTGAAAGAGCAGCCAGTGCTCCAAAGTGCTGAGCATCTCTCTAGCCCCTCCATGTTGTGTTTTTGAAACAAGGTCTTGCTCCATAGCTCAGGCTGGCCTGAACCTTGACCATTGCCTGGCTTTGAATGGGGATTTTAAACCTCATTAAATGCAATTATCTTGTGGCTCCAGTCTGGGTACTAAAGACTCAACGGCATCCACTCTGGCCATACAGTGGGCTGTGTAGAAGCCATCCCTCAGGACAGGAGCTCCATGGCAGCATGAGACACTCCTGTCACCCCAGCACTAGGGAGATGAGTGCAGGGGATCAGGAGCTTAAGGTCATCTGCAGCTGCACTGGGGGAGGGGAGGAGCCCCCCACATGAGTCTCTCTTAAAATGTTCCTTTAAAAAGGAAAGAATGGGCATTTCCCAAGTTCTTGTCTGCAAAGGATTCAGATTCCCCTCCCCAGGACCTGGGGTAAGGGTGGAGGGGGGTTCCTGATCCCAGCTGACAGGGGAGGAGGGACCGGTATTTTCACAAGGTTAGGTCTTGTTCATTCACCCTCTGTGTCAGGAGAGGCATCTCATCTTTTGGCTGCAAGACCACCAGGCCTAGGTGAGAGAGGGAGCCACTGACAGTGGAGCTCAGGCAGAGAGCTCAGAGCCCGCTCTGCTTTCCGGATCGCAGACATAGCGGGCAGCTAGATCCGGAGGCCTTTTCCTCACTCTCAAGGATGACCTTGAACTTCTAATCCTCCTGCCTCCACCATCCAAGTGCTGGATAGCAGGAGTCCACCACAACACCCAGATCTTCTATTTGTTATTGAGATAAAATCTTGCTGTCTAGCCTGGACTGGCCTCCAACTCATGGCAGTCCTCCTGCCTCGGTCTCCAGAGTGCCGGGATTACAGGTTTGTGCCACATGCCTGACCTTGCTCTTTAAAAATAATTTTGTAATTACATTTTTATTCATGTTGAGCGTGGGGAGGCAGTGTACATGTGTCATAGCGTGTGTGGAGTGGAGGTCAGAGGGTAACTTTTGGGAGCTGGTTCTCCTTACCCCATGTGGAATCTAAGGGGTGAACTCAAGCCGAGCTGTTGGGCATGGCAGCCCGCTGCCCCCAGACACACACTGAGCCTTCTGTGTCTGTCTGTGAGAGAGGCTGGCCGCCTCTCCTGTACTCTACTTTCCACTCAGCTCCCCTAAGCTCATACCTGGCGCTCCAGATCCATAAAGCAAACCCATCCCATCTCAGGGAAAGAACACTCAACAAAGACTATCGGGGTCTAGCCTCTACAGTCTTCTCCCAGAGTTCCAGAAGAGACGCTACCAGCAGTGGATTAATCTGAGGGATCCTCAAATAAACCTAAGTACACCAAGCTCTTTAGTCCACTCACTTTATTCTTCTGAGTCAAAATCTCTCTACACAGCTTCAGTTCTGTTCTCATCCTTAGCTCCTCTCTCCCCCTTCCCCTCCTGTCCTCTCCTTGTTCTATCTAAGTTCCTTCCATCTTCATCCCCCTCTTCTCTCCCCCGGCCAGTTTAAATACACATGCAATCTGCAATTCTCTGACTCTGCCACATTCTGGTCCGGAAGGGCAAGTCTGCTTGGTAGCTAGGAAGCCTGCCTCATAGCTTGATGCACCTGTATGTGAAAGCCCTTTTGTTCTGAGTTAGTTGTTAAAGGGGAAGTCTAGAGACACCACGTGGGTGATGGGAGAAAGGGTTAAGCTTACTTTGCACAAGAAGTAAAGTACCTAACATCTGTCCGGCCTTGGCCATTGTCTCCTCCACGTGGATATTTACTTTAGTTCAGGAGACTAGAAGGTGGTATGGATGCTTGTCTATCTGCATTTTGTCCTTGGATGTTGAGAGGTTTCTCAGACAAAATGTGTTTGTTTGGAGAAGGCCCTGGCCCTGAATACTTGCCAGTGGAAATAATTACAGAAGGCAGATATCTGAGTAATGCTAATTCTGGAAACAAAAGCCTGGAAAAAGGAAGTCTTGCCTGTGTCACAGTTGGGGACATGTCCAAATATCTCAACTGTATAGGGGAAATAGTGTCCAGTGATGATCAAACACACTGTTCCAGGAATGGAAAAGCTACAATAGCACATGAGAAATTCATAGGAGGAAAGGGCTAATATTCAAAAGCCAGTATCACCAACCACAAACAGTGGTGGCGGTGGGACCATGGAGGCATCAGATGCTGCTCCGAGTTGCTGGCTGCTTCTCATTGTGTTGGTGACTGCAGTGATGCTACCTGGGACGAAGGGTTTACTGCTGCTTGTTCAGAGAATTGCGCGGACCATCGTGTTACAAGAAAGCATTGGCAAAGGTCAGTTTGGAAAAGTTTGGCAAGACAAATGGTGGGGAGAAATTGCTGTGAAGATTTTCTCTTCTAGGGAAGAAAGTTCATGGTTCCCATACAGACATTTATCAGACTGTGATTGCTCCAAAACCCCAGAGGAGGCGGAGGTGCGCGCGCGCGCGCGCGCGCGCGCACACACACACACACACACACACACACACACACACACACAAAATGGCTGCAGGGAACCATGACCACACCTAACAGCAACTTTGAAATGTTCAAAAGGATGATGGGACCCCACAAAGAAGATTTCACATGGACAATGGTAAAGCCATTAAGCTGATTAACACCATCAGAGATCAGCTTTGGACTCCAACTGCTCAGGACAATTTGGAAATGGCTAGCTGAGATGATCCAGATTCACAGACAACTTGAGCAAGGACTTGAGACAATTCCTACATTTTCCCATTATGCAGAGACTGGACAACAAATGATACAGCTACCTCTCCCAGGACTTGACAATTAACCCAAGCAATTTCTTTTCAGGATTCCCTAAAGATGTCTTAAGCCCCAGAAAGCAGGAAATTATTTTAAGAAAACTATGCCCATATTCCCAAGAGGTGGGATAGATGGTTTTTCGTCAAAAAGTTATGGATATTGTCATTGTTTATGATGGTTGGTTACAAGTTGTTAATTGTTAATGGTCAGGAAAAAAGCTAAACAAGGAGATTAGCTTCAGAGTTTTTGTTTAAAAAAAAAAAGAGCCATGTGGTGGTGGCACACACCTTTAATCCCAGCACTTGGGAGGCAGAGGCAGGCAGATCTCTGTGAGTTCGAGGCCAGCCTGGGCTAACAAGTGAGTTCCAGGAAAGGCACAAAGCTACACAGAGAAACCCTGTCTTGAAAAACCAAAAAGAAAAAAGAATATAGATGTGAGGTAGATCATTGAATCTACTCTAAAAGGGGGAAGATATAAAAATGACAAAAGGTAGAGTATTGAATCCATTATGAAAAAAAGACGATATGATAAGATAAAAAGGGAGATTATTGAATCTACTTTTAAAAAGGAACTACTTGTTTTAAATAGGATAAGTAAAGAAAATTTTTTGTTTGAATTTGTCAAATGTTAATGGACTGGACATTGTTAATGTAATTCTTGGCTGTATATATTGTATATACTTATTGGATATAGTTTTTCTTGTATTAGTTATAAGCTTTTTTAAATTTTAGACAAAAAAGGGGAAATGTGGTATTGTGTTCCCCAAAATATTGTGCATTCTAAAAACTTATCTGGGGTCAGAGACAGAACAGCCATAATATTAAATATAGAGGTTAGGCAGTGGTGGCACATGCCTTTAATCTTAGCATTCCAGAGGCAGAGATCCATCTGGATCTCTGTGAGTTCAAGGCCACACTGGAAACAGCCAGGCATGGTGACTCACGCCTTTAATCCCAGGAAGTGATGGCAGAAAGCAGAAAGGTATATAAGGCATGAGGACCAGGAACTAGAGCCATGTTAAGCTTTTAGGCTTTTGAGCAGCAGTTCAGCTGAGATCCATTTGGATGAGGACTCAGAGGCTTCCAGTCTGAGGAAACAGGATCAGCTGAGGAAATGACGAGGTGAGGTGGCTGTGGCTTGTTCTGCTTCTCTGATCTTCCAGTGTTCACCCCAATACCTGGCTTCAGGTTTGATTTTATTAATAAGACCTGTTAAGATTCGTGCTACATCAGCTGAATTCCTGCTTCGCATCTCTGTGGCCCACAGCAAACACAGATATGAGGCCTCCCAGGGCTCTGCTCAGTCAGATCAACAGCTGATGTCTGCGGTGGCCCACTAGTCCCTACAGGATTACCTCCCTGCCACACCGCACACGTCCTTCCTATCACTGAGCTTCTGCCTTCCTGAGGTCTCCCTCAAATACACAAATGCAAGTTCCAGCCCCAGGGCCTTTGCTCACCATTTCCCTGCTGTAAGTCCTGGGTATCTATCAGGGGGCTGCTTCTCTTCCTTCCGATCTACTTGTCTGTAGACTTGGACTTGCACCAAAGCCCCTCGAGGAGGGAGAGGGCAGCATGACGGGGCTCCACATTGGGGTCTTACCTGGAAAGGAGACCTGCACTGACTGGCTGAGGCCGGACAGCTGGGGCTGGCTGTGCTCACCCATCACGCCGTACTGACAGCGGAAGTCACCCCCAGCAGCCTCACTGCCACCACCAGTCACATTGAATGTCACGCCGGGCTGATCTGCGGGGGCCTGCAGACGCTGGACTGCCTCTTCCCCTCGGAACAGGGTGAAATTGGCCCCGAGGAAGTCCTCTGGGGCTGTACATGAGATGTAGATGGCGTCGTCTTGGCTGCTTGGGTAGGGGGGCACCAGGAAGATGGACGGTGCAGGAATGGCCAAGGAGCCTGTAATGAAGAAGGACAGCTTGAGCTGGCAGTGTTCTTGGGACCAGCTCACTTACTCGATGTAGGTGATCTACGTGCGTGTGTGTGTGTGTGTGTGTGTGTGTGTGTGTGTGTGTGCGCGCGCGCGCGCGCCTGAGCCTGCACGCGCATGTGCTGGGGATCAAGCCGTCCTAACCTGTTGATCTACACTCCAGGCCCTGAGCCTTGGTGGTTGTAACAGGACACTGGTGACCCCTGAACACTCACCACTGTCTAGGAAACTGGGTGCCCGGCACATGGGTACGATGGCACTCACATGTCATTAAGTCATCTTATCGACAGTGGCGGCGATCATTATACAATCGAGTGATGCTCGGTCAACAGAACCGTGCAGCAGATCCTGCTGTGGTTGCTAGGGACAAGGCAATGTACTCTAGAAATGAACAGAAGCCAGGACTGGGGAGACGGCCCAGCGGTTAAGAGCACTGGCTGCTCTTCCACAGGACCTGGGTTCAATTCCCAGCACCCACATGGCAGCTCATCACTCGGTCTGCAACTCAGGTCCAAAGGGATCTGACGCCCCCTTCTGGCCTCCACAGGCACCAGGCATGCACACAGTGCCCAGACATATGAGTAGGCAAATCACCAAACAGAAAATAAAATGAAGGCAGAAAAGAAATAAACAGAAGTGCTGACCTCAGGAAAGTGCAAGAGCAGTGCTGGGTAATGGAGAAGGCTACTTGTGAACTAGGGTGACCTCAGAGGACTTCCCAGAAGAGGTGACACATAATCTGAGCCTTGCTTGTAGAGAAGGACCGCTGTGAAGATTAGGGAAGAACCTTCCAGCCTGAGGAAATGCTGTAGGAAGAAGCCCAGAAGGTGGATGGGGCACACCGATGAGCTGGGGGGGGGGCTCCATGGTGGAGCCCCTACCTAGAGTTCCCCAGTGAGGGGCTGGGGTGTGGCTCAGTGCTTCCGCCATGGGTGAGGCCCTGGCTTCATCCACAAGACCAGAGAAGCAAACCCAAGAGGTGAGGTCACGATGGTTGGCAAAGGGTGAGGGAAGGGGAGTAAGCGGGGAGCGGGAGGAGGAATCCCCTCACTCCTGGGTGCTGCGGGAGGGTGGGGTGAGTTCTGTAGGCAGCAGCCTGAAAGGGACCAGTCTTGCCTCGCTGTCACAACTTCCTGACCAGAAAGTCAGAGGCAATCCAGTTTGTCTTCTTAACATTTATATTCTGTGCATGAGTGATTTGCCTGCGTGTATGTCTGGGCAATATGTGGGTATCTGGTTCCTGTGGAGCCCAGAAAAGGGTGTCAAATCCCTTTGGACCTGAGTTACAGAAAGTTGTGTTCTGCCATGTGGGTGCTGGGAACTGAACCCAGGTTCTTTGGAAGAGCAGCCAGTGCTCCTAACTGCTGAGTTGTCTCTCTAGCTCCCTGCTTTCTCTCTTTTTAAAAATTAAATTTATTCATTCAGTGTGTGTGTGTGTGTGTGTGTGTGTGTAAAACAGAGGACAACTTGCAGGAGTTGGGTCTCTCCTTCCACTACGTGAATGCCAGGGATCAAACTCAGGTCGTCAGCCTTGGCAGCAAGTGCCCTTCCCCTGACCTATCTCACCAGCCCCTCTTTAAACAGACAGACAAACAGACAGACAGAGCCACATACATCCCCGGCAGGCACTCCTGTGTTATGCCCCTCGGCTTTGAGCAGGATGCCTGCAGACAAACTTCACAGAACTTCTGAGTTAACCTCTCCTGACATCACAAGTTTCCGAGTCCCTTTCTCTGAGTGCCACAGTCCTGGCGGCCAAGGGGGCTGAGTCACGGGCAGTAGCACTGCTACTGGGGTAATATTTCTAGAAAACTTGGCTCGAGGGGATGAGAAAGCTCAGGCTGGCGTTTCCCAGGCTGCCTCTGTGGGGATCCGACTCATCTAACAACTGCAGAGAGCAGCAGCACTGTGCTTTCTGCCCCAGAGGGCAGCCTGGTGGACAGGGGAGGGGCAGCTGGGTGCTTCCCCCAAGGGCAAGCTTCAGACTCACCAGATGCAAACAGCAGAATGGTCCAGGGCATCTCTCCTCCCATGTAGGGCTGGGAAAGCTGGCTGAGGCCACGAGGATCTGGGGCTCCCTGCCAGCCCTGCGACCACAGTGGAGAAAGGAGAAGCGAGGGTTGGTTTGTACTGTTTCCTCAGTGGCAGGAAGTTGCACACACGCTTGGGCACCAAAAGTGATTCTCTCCTGTCCCCACCCCTTCCCCAAACACACAGCCAGTCACCCTGCCACTGCTCATCAGCCACTCTGGCTACAGTTCTGTACACTGCAGGGAAAACGCTTCCTCCCGCCAACCTCAAGAACTTCGGTAGTGTCCGTGGGCTAAGAGGAAGCCTCCACCCATGACACACCGACCGGTGGCAAAACCAAATGATGTGGTGGCATCGAGGGGTGAGCCTGCGTGTCCTCAGGCAAGATCTGACTGAGTACTGTGATGTCTCAGCTGCTGGAGAGGGTGAGAGCAGGGATATTAATTAGATCAAGGAACCACAGCAAATGCCCTGGTTTCATCTAGGGGTCTGGCTCCGCGGGGCCTAAGAATGCTTGCCTAGAATCCCCAGTGAGGGCTGGGGCAAGGCTCCCCGGGAGAGTGCTGCTCTTGCTTTCAGGAGCCCCATGCCCCGTGGTTTGCAGCTTTGGATAAAGGCCTCAAGGCTTCCCCAGCTGTTTGAAGGAACAACAGATGGAGAAAATTCCTGTTAAATCAATACACTTCTAAGTTAATGATACATTTTATTTAGTTTCCCATTCAGTCCTACAATGTGCCTTAAAGTCTACACTAGGGGGCAGCTTTTGATCACTATGGTGTTTTAAGGAAGCCTGTCTCCACAGACTATGGCATTATTTGGGACGTTCAGGAAGCAGGCCTTGCTGGAGGAAGTGGGCTGCTGGTGGGGAGCTCTGAGAGTTCAGACGCCTGCGTTCCCATTTTGCTCTTGGTTCCTGTTTGTGGTTCAGCGGCTACATGAGCTGCCTCCACTCTGTCATGGAGTCTACCTCTGGAACCATAAGCTCAAATAAACCCCTCCTTCTGTGAGTCGTCTTGGTGGTGGTGGTTATCACAGCCACAGCGAAGTAACTAATACAGTCACAAGGAAAAAGAAGCCTGTCCTGGGCTGGAGAGATCCCGTGGTTAGGGACACTAGCAGTTCCCCCAAAGGACCTAGGGTTGATTCCCAGCACCCACATGGCTGCTCATAACCAGGAACAACTCTGGTTCCAGGAGATCCAGTGCCCTCTTCTGGATTCTTGGGCACTACACACAGGTTGTACATGCAGGCAAAACACTCATAAAACAAATACATCTGAAAAAGAAGTACCTCCCAAACTCGAGAAGCCTGGGCTACATGCTGACCAAGACAAGAGACCCTCTATCTCTCTCTCCCTCTCATTTTATTTTATTTCTGAGACAGGGTTCTCTGTGCATCTCTGGCTATACAGCCGAGATTCTATCTCAAAACAAAACAACACCGACTTACCGGGCATAATGACGCACACCTTTAATCCCAGCATCAGGAGGCAGAGGCAGGTGGATCTCTGTTTGATGCCAGCCTGGTCTACAGAGTGAGTTCCAGGATAGCCAGGGCCATACAGAAAAAACAAAATAAAATTAAAAATTAAAAAAAGAAGAAGAAAGAAACCCTAACTAAGACAGTTGCTCTGTCTGTAGCCCTGGCTGTCCCGGAATTCACTCTGTAGACCAGGCTGGTCTCAAACTCAGAGATCCGCTTGGCTCTGCCTCCTGAGTACTGGGACTAAAGGTGTGGCCACCACCGCCCAGTAGATTCTTAATTCAAACCCGTGAATAGTCAATGTAGAGTCTTTGAGGGACTCTCACACTCCCTCTGGAGCATCACAAGCCAGGCCTCCGTCCTCTGCACTGCCATCAACACTTCCATCTCCCAGGATCCCACAGAGCAGTCCGCGGAGCTCCTACCACTCCACGGCTTCTCCAGCCAAACCTCAGATATCACCACAAGCCTCCCCAAAACACACGGTCAGGTTTCTCCCAGCAACACCCTACTCCTGGTACCGATTTCTGTCTTTGTTAGGTTCTCATGTTGTGTGAGATGAAAGTGTTTGTCTCACATCCACTCTCACGTCACAGTCAAATGTCAAACAAGTCAGGCCAGGAACTGGAGAAGGAGCTGCTGCAGAGGCCATGGAGGATGCTGCTCACTGGCTTGCTCCTCATGGCTTGTCCAGTCTGCCTTCTTATAGCACCCAGGACCGCAATCCCAGGGGTGACACTGTCCACAGTGAGCAGGGCCCTCCCCCACCAATCGTCAGGAAAATGTACCACAGGCTTGCCTGTAGGCCAGTCCAGTTTGGGTATTTTCTTATCGAGGTCCCCTCTTCCAGAGTGACCAGCTTGTGTCAAGTTGACATCAGACTAACCAGCAGGCCAATCATCTCAGCACTCAGGAAGTAAAGGCACGAGTTTCAGGAGTTCAAGGCCAGCCTCTAGGTCAGTGGTTCTCAACCTTCCTAACATTGCAAGTTACAGTTCCTCATGTTGTAGTGACCCCCCAACAATACAATTATTTTTGTTGCTACCTCAGAACTGTGGTTTGGCTACTGTTATGAACTGTAATGTAAATATCTGATATGTAGAATATCTGATATGCAAGCCCTGTGAAAGACTCATTCAACCTTTAAGGGGTCTTGACCCACAGGTTGAGAAGCTCTGCTCTAGATTGTGGGTTCTTGTAGTTCTGGACTACATGAAACCCGGCTTCAGCAAACAAAAAGTTACAAGGGATAGTGGGAGAATTTGACAGGACTCTATCCTCTAAGTGGTTCAGTCACAGACTCTGAGGTTACAGAGAACTAACTTTGTGTGTCCAAAGCAGAGAAAAGCCCACTTTAGGAGGTCATGGTGGTATACTCACATAATTCTGCACTGGAGAGGCAGAGGCAGATCTCTGTGAGTTCAAGGCCAGCCTGGTCTACACAAAAAGTTCCAGCTCAGCTACATAGTGAAACCCTGTCTCAAAAAAGGGGTCAGGGTTTGGGGTGAGGTAGGGTGGGGTGGCTTCTGAGGCACTTCAGGGAGTGGAGTGCTTGCCCAGCATGCACGAAGCCCTGGGTCCATCCCCAGCATGAATAAAATCAGCATGGGGGTACCCACACATCATGCCAGCACTTGGGAGGCAGAGGCCAGGTGATCAGGAGTTCAAGGACATGCTTGGTTGGCTACTTACTGAGTTGGAGAGCAGTCTGAACTACATGAGACCCTGTCTTGAAAAAGAGCCAACAGGGGGCTGGAGAGATGGCTCAGTGGTTAAGAGCACTGGCTGCTCTTCCAGAGGACCTTGATTCAATTCCCAGCACCCCATGGCAGCTCACTACTGTCTGTAACTCCAGTTCCAGGGGATCTGACACCCTCATACAGACATGTATGCAGGCAAAACACCAATGCACATGAAATAAAAGTAAATAATTAAAAAAAATGTTTTTGTTTTTTTTTTTTTAAAAAAAAAAAGGCAAACAGGCTGCACCTTGCCCTGAGGGTCACTTGGACGGTGTTTCAAACATACATGCACAGGCATAGAATGAGAGCAAATCTTAAAAACAACTTGAGATTTATCTCCTGTGGACAAGTGTTTTGACTGTATGTGTGTCCTGCACTATGTGCATGTCTGTCCGCTGCTCATGCAGGTCAGAAGAGGGCTGACAAGCTGAGTTTGATCCCTGGACACCACAAGGTGGCAGAAAAGGGCCGACCAAGAACTCTCCTCTCACACCACGTGTGAGCCACGGTGAAATATAACACAAAGCAAAGCAGAATATTAGTATATCATCACCTGACAGGATGTGGAACCACCTGGAAGAAACCTGGGCACACTGGCAAGGGAGTTGCCAGCTTTGGTAAACTGTGTGCAGCACTAACCCAAGAAAGGGAAGCTGAGGGCCAGGTTTCGCTCTCTCTTTCTGACTGTGACTGTGATCCTCAGGCCCATGCCACCAAGCCTTCTCTGCTGGGATGCACTGAACCCTGGACTGTGAGCCACAGATTACACATCCTTCTCAAACTGCTTCTGCTAGGCATTGGACCACAGCGACATGAAAAGCAAGGGGTGGCACATGCCTTTAATCCCAGCACTCAGCAGGCAGATCTCTGTGAGTTCGAGGCCAGCCTGGTCTACAGAGTGAGTTCCAGGACAACAAGGGCTACACAGAGAAACCCTGTCTCAACACCCCTACCTGGCACCCAGGAGAAAAAAAGAAAAGAAAAGAAAAGGGACACAATATATAAAGAGCATTTAAGAATCAACAACAAAAATGATCCAAGTTTGAAATATACAAAAAAATGTGAATAAATGTTTCTCTAAAGCATATATACAAAAAAGGAGAAAGAGGTGAGTATTATCATGCTTAGTGCTTGTAATCCCAACACTTGAAAAGCAGAGGCAGGAGGCATTGGGACCCTGAGTGAGCAAGAGGCCTTGAGAGGCCATTGCGAATAGCTGTGAAAGTGAAGCCTGAATGTTGTGTTACCAAGGAGAGCCGCACACAGGGCACGGAACCAGCCAGGACAGAGGTGTTATGTTGCAGGCATTGGAGCTGGAAGCACAGGGCCATCTGAGCCCTCTGACATCAGACGTGGGGCCACATGCTACCAGCCACAGAAAAATGTAATGGAATCCAGCTACTATCACAAAAGCTACTACTTGGAACAGTCAAGGACTTTTCCAGAGGTCAAGCCATGGCTTAAGAACTCTTGGTGATATTTTAGCTTTTGTATACATATTAGCTGGTTCCTACATGATTTTCTTATATGTTATGTGTGCTTCCAAGAACTCTTAACAGTGTATTTATCTAAAATATCCATTAAGCACCCAAGGCCAAACGATTTCCTGAACTAAGGTAACACCCTTATGGAAAAAACACCAGTCTCCTAGGTCAGGCGGATAGCTTTATTTCTTGTACAATTTAAGCTGAGACTCTCCTTTCTTTTTCTTTTCTTTTCTTTTTTCTTTCTTTCTTTTTTGATTTTTCTTTTTGGTTTTTCAAGACAGGGTTTCTCTGTGTAGCTTTGGAGCCTGTCCTGGAACTCACTCTGTAGCCTAGGCTGGCCTCGAACTCACAGAGATCCACCTGCCTCTGCCTCCCAAGTGCTGGGATTAAAGGCGTGCGCCACCACCTGGTGCTTTCTGGTTTCTCTTTTCCTTTCTTTCTTTCTTTCTCTTTCTTTCTTTCTTTCTTTCTTTCTTTCTTTCTTTCTTTCTTTCTTTCTTTCTTTCTTTCTTTCTTTCTTTCTTTCTTTCTTTCAGATTTATTATTTATTTATTTATTTATTTATTTATTTATTTATTTATTTATTTATTATGTATACAGAAGAGGGTGCCAGATCTCATTACAGATGGTTGTGAGCCATCATGTGGGTGCTGGGAATTGAACTCAGGACCTCTGGAAGAGCAGTTGATGCTCTTAACCTCTGAGCCATCTCTTCAGCCCTCTTTCTGGTTTCTTGAGACAAGGTCTCACCTTGTAGATCAGGCTGGCCTCACTCTCAGAGATCTGCCTACCTGTCTCCCAAGTGCTGGCATTATGTTTGAGTGCTATCATGCCCCATCCTGTTTATTTTGTATTTTGTTATTTCATGTGTAATGGTCGTTTGCTTGCATGCATGTATGACCACCCGTGTGTGGTGCCCAAGGATTAAGAAGAAGAGGGCACTGGACATTCTGGGACTCAAGTTACAGTTGTGAACTGCCATGTAGGTGCTGAGAATGGTCCCCAGGACCTCTGCAAGGTTAACACACAGTTAAGTCCTGAGCCTCTCCAGGCCCGTGATTCTTCCCTTCACGCTGTGACACAGTGGTAGGAATTGTGCCTGTGGTTATTTTAGTAGCGGCTTTCAGTTTTACCCAGGAGTGTAAACTCTAAGTTACGGTAAATCTGTTGTAACTTTTAGAGGAATTCCTGGGGAGCCTGACACACTTCCCACTGGTGGCAACTGTGCAGTTTCCCATACCACCTGATGACCAGCGTCTAGTCTGCTTTGCTTTTACTGTGGAAGTGGACTCTTGTGGTTTTTATCTCTAGTTCCCTAATGACTCCTTGAGTGAACATCGTTTCCTGTGCTTGCTGGTTTTTCAGACAGGGTCTGGGGCAGCCCTAGGCTGGCCTCAAACCAGGCATGTGGGAACTTCCCTGCCACACATTGCCTGGCCTCAGCAGTTCTCTGTAATTACTCAGGAAGATTCCACGACCCTTCACTGGAGGCTCAGGGGTCGTATCCTTCTCAACTCGACAGCCATGAGCTGTGTGACTGAAACCCGTAAGCTGCCTGCTTGGGCGAAGCCTGGACTCTTGAATCTCATTTGCAGAAGCTTTCCTTTGTTTTTGCTTTTTAGGAGCAGAAATTCCTCAGGCCTTTGCCCTTCACAAGTCGGGAGTTTAGCTGGCTGGGGTCTTGTCCTGAGGGGCTCCTTCCCTGACTGTACTGCGGAGCAGACCCCTCACCTGGATCCCCTGGTCTCTTTCAGCACAAACCCTGGCCGTGGTGCTTTTCCCCTCAAACTACACATTTACAGCCTTTCTGCCCCTTAGCTCTTCATCATCGACCTGAATAAGAGGGATTCCTAATAGCCTGTGATGGAATCAAGATGAGGCCATCCTGAAGTCCCTTCCATCACAGAAATGAGTCCATTATTTTCAACTTCACTTCAAGCAAGTTCTTGGGACAAGGGTATAACACAGCCACATTTTTTGCCAACATGATGGTCACTAGTCTGATTGCTAGTCCTGCTCCCTGTGGAGCCGGCTGCACGGGCCTGCACGGTCCACGGCTCCCGGCCCCTGCTAGGACGCTCCAGTCAGAGGTCCTTGCAGCATTCGCTGCTCAACTGCTTTTCCCACTCCAAATCCCCAAAGTCTTCCACAGCACTCAAAACATCAGACAAAACCAGAGCCGACATGGTCAGACTCCCCGACTCCCTTCTGTGTCGGTGACTCTTCATTGCTGTGACCAAACGCTGCTGTGACAAAGGAACCCAGAGCAAACTGCTACCTGGGCGGAGCAAAGGCCTGCAGGCAGGAACAGCTAAGAGCTCAGATATCCAGAGAGCAAAGGCAGAGAGACCCTGGGGATGGGTGAGGGTCTGAAAACCGGGAGTCCACCCGTGACACACCCTGACACCCCGTGGTGACAGTCACTGGTGAGGAGGTCACTGTGGTGAGAGGTCACAGTGGTGAGGGGGTCACAGTGGTGAGGGGGTCACTGTGGTGAGGGGTCACAGTGGTGAGGGGTCACTGTGGTGAGGGGTCACAGTGGTGAGGGGGTCACAGTGGTGAGGGGTCACTGTGGTGAGGGGTCACAGTGGTGAGGGGTCACAGTGGTGAGGGGTCACAGTGGTGAGGGGGTCACTGGTGAGGGGTCACAGTGGTGAGGGGTCACTGTGGTGAGGGGTCACAGTGGTGAGGGGTCACAGTGGTGAGGGGGTCACTGTGGTGAGGGGTCACTGGTGAGGGGTCACAGTGGTGAGGGGGTCACTGTGGTGAGGGGTCACTGGTGAGGGGTCACTGTGGTGAGGGGTCACTGGTGAGGGGTCACAGTGGTGAGGGGTCACAGTGGTGAGGGGTCACAGTGGTGAGGGGTCACTGTGGTGAGGGGGTCACAGTGGTGAGGGGTCACTGGTGAGGGGGTCACTGGTGAGGGGGGTCACAGTGGTGAGGGGTCACAGTGGTGAGGGGTCACAGTGGTGAGGGGTCACAGTGGTGAGGGGGTCACAGTGGTGAGGGGTCACAGTGGTGAGGGGTCACTGTGGTATGAGTTCCTTCTTTCTCTTGTTCTCTGAAGAAAAAATAGAAAGGGGGTTGGGGATTTACTTAGTGGTAGAGCGCTTGCCTAGCAAGTGTAAGGCCCTGGGTTCGGTCCTCAGCTCCAAAAAATAAATAAATACATAAATAAATAGGCAAACAGATAAATATAAAGAGAAATAAATCGGTGGCTCCTGAGGTCAAGGCTTGTCACCAGGCTTGTCTGCCTGAACCGGATCCCCAGGACCCATGTGGTGGAATAGGGAGACTCTTCAAGTGTGCCATGCTGTTCACACTCACTCAGGCAGACAGTGAATCAAAACACACTAAAAGCAAGCAGATTCCCCGGGACCCTTCGAGTTTTTTCTCAGTTCTTAACGAATACACAGTCTCTGTGCTCAAATACACAAATACAAGTCATATTCTTCTCTCCTTTTAAAAATTGTTTGAATCCTTTTTATTCTGACAGGGATCATCGGTTCCCCACTGTCCCCACCAATGCAGGGTATCTGAGTGAATTCGAGCTGAATGAAGGCAGCCCTGGCAGTGTGCACACAGGACCTCACAGGTCCGCGTGCAGGAGATGGCTGCTGCCGGGCTCCGGCCTCTGAAGGATCCGTGTCCCAGCTGCCGACTGACCTCCGTCTCTGGGAAGTCTGGAGATTTCCACTGGAAACAATCCTTCAGAGGTTTGCACAGGAGCCCGTCAGAGGCACCGTTCCAGATACTTCTGTGCTGATCTGTCTGCTTCCCAGAGGAAGGGAGCAGACATTCCAGCCTGAGGTGGAGAGAGAAACGAGAAGTGCCCGCTGGTGGGCAGCTATTGAGGGGCCACTGGCCTCAGATGTCCCAGACAGGGCACAAGCCTCACTCCACTGGTCTCCACAAAAGCTAGCTGGCGCTGTTGTTCCTATTCATGGACAGGGAAACTGAGACCCAGTGGGGGACTGCCTCCTTAAAGGTTTATCTTTTTATTGAAAATTTTTTCATACAATGTATTCCGACCGTGGTGTCCCTTCTCTCGTTTCCTCCCAGACCCTCTCCACCTTGCATCCATGATTTCGTTCTTTCTCTCTTTAGAAAACAGGCAAACAAACAAAAACAAGACAAAACAAAACAAAACAAAAAACAAAGAAAAATCAGGAGCAACACACACAAACCATTAAAACATAAAATCAGAAACCATAATATATAAACAAAAGGCCAGGAAGGTAAAAAATGCCCAGACAAATCGATATGAGGCACAGAAAAGTCTAAAATTCCACTGAGTTCATTTTGTGTTGGTCATCTACTGCTGGGCATGGGGTTAATTGTGGTTTGTGTACTCAGGAAGATGCCACTGGAGAAAACCAAATTTTCCTTTGAGTGGTTGACATTTGGAGACAGCTTCTGGGTTAGGGTGGGGCTCGTGTCCACTGCCCTCTCAGTGCTGGGACCCATCTGGCTCGAACCTGTGCAGGCCCCGTGTGTGCGGCCAGTCTCGTGAGTTCACACGTGTGTCAGCCCTGCTGTGTCTAGGAGACCTTGTTTCCTTGGTGTCCTCCATCCCCTCTGGCTCTTACACTTTCTGCCGCCTCTTTCATAGTTTCCTAATCCTCGAGGGGAGGGACTTGATGGAGACATCCTATTTAGGACGGAGTGTTCCACGGTCCCTCCCTCTCTCCATGCTGTCCAGTGTGGGTCTCTGTGTTTGTTCCCATTTTTGCAGGAGGAAGTCTCTGGTGATGGCTGAACAAGACACTGAGTGATCTACAGGTACAGAAGGATGTAATTAGGAGTCCTTTCATTGAGACATTCCTTTAGCAGAACAGTAGTGTTTGGTTTTCCCCTAGGCCCATGGCCTGTCTAGTCTCGAGTTCTAGGCCACCCGAGCAATGACAAGCATGGGCTCCATCTCATGGAATTGGCCTTAAATCCAATCAGAAAGTGGTTATTACTCCCACAATTCTTGTGCTATGGTTACACCAGCAAATGTTGCAGTCATCAGTGTAGCTGGATTGGTGTTCACCTTTCTCTTCTGGTAGCATGAAGAGAACCTTCCAGTACCATGAACTCTAGTCAGTAGGGGTGAAGGCTCTAGGTAGGCATCAGCTCACATATCTCCATGTTCAATGAGATATGTGTTGTCTTCAAGGCCTTCCCAATAGTTTTTGAAGAGCAGCCCTGGCAATAGCCTGAGTTTCTATGGGGCTTCTTTGGCCAACAACTCAAATAGATGTGACTGATTTCTGACACTGGAGGCTTCACTTGGTGGCAAGAGATGTCTGATTGGAGCTTCGTCTCCCCTGTTATTTGGTGACTCCATTTGGATTTCTTTCATGTGTTTATATTTTAAGAAACTTCTATTGTAGTAGGGTTCCGTGTGACCCCTCAAATGGCCCTTAGCGTTGGTCGCCCCTCCCTGTACTCACACCCATATCACCTTCACCCTGCCCCATTTAATCCTCCCGTTCCAGTCTTTCCATCACTGTATATTCTATTTCCCCTTCCTTGGCACATCTCCCCACCCCAAGTCCCTTACTCTGTACCTAACCTCTATGGCTATATAGTGGTAGCATGCCTATGGAAGGCTTAAAAGCTAGCACTCATAGAAGGGAATATATACCACAGTTATCTTTTTGGGTCTGGGTTATTTCACCTTATTAACTTCCATTATTTTTCTGTGAATTTCATTATTTCATTTTTTTTAATCAGCTGAATAATATGCCACTGTATAAATATACCACATTTTCATTATCCATTCATCTGTTGACAGACATCTAAGCTGTTTTCATTCCTGGCTATTGTGAGTAGAGCAGCAATGAACCTGGATGAGCAAGTGTCTTTGTTGTAGGATGTAGAGTCCCTTTGGTATAGGCCCAAGAGGGGTATCGCTGGATCTTGAGATAGATCAATTCCCTTCTTCCAGATTCCCGAGGAACCACCACACTGATTTCCATAGTCAATGCACAAGTTTGCACTCTCACTAGCAAAGAATGAGTGTTTCCTTTTCCCCACATCCTCACCAGCATAAGTTGTCATTTTTTTTTTTAATTGTTCTTGGCCATTCTGACTGGTGTAAGATGAAACCTCAAAATTGCTTTCATTTGCAGTTTCCTGATAACTAAGGATGTTGAATGTTGTAGATTGTTTTAAGGTATGTTACTTTTGTTTATGTTGTATTTGTTTAATTCTGTGAAGCTGTGTTACTTTGCCTGTCTAAAACACTTGATGGTTTAATAAGGAACTGCATGGCCAATGGCGAGGCAGGAGAGAGAAATAGGCAGGGCTGGCAGGCAGAGAGAATAAATAGAAGGAGAAATCTAGGAGAAAAGGAAAGAAGAGCCAGAGAAGAAAGAGGACTCCAGGGGCCAGCCACCCAGGTTCACAGCAAGCCACAGAGTAAGAGTTATAGAAATAAGGCCGGGCAGTGGTGGCGCACGCCTTTAATCCCAGCACTCGGGAGGCAGAGCCAGGCGGATCTCTGTGAGTTCGAGGCCAGCCTGGGCTACCAAGTGAGTTCCAGGAAAGGCGCAAAGCTATGCAGAGAAACCCTGTCTCAAAAAAACAAAAAAACAAAAAAAAAAAAAAAGAGTTATAGAAATAAGAGAATGGGAAAAGCCCAGAGGCAAAAGGTAGATGGGATAATTTAATGAAAGCTGGCTAGAAACAAGTCAAGCTAAGGCCAAGCATTTATAATTAAGAATAAGTCTCAGTGTGCGATCTATTTGGGAAGTGGGTAGTGGGCCCCCCAAAAGAGCAAAAACAACAGTTGAACATTTCTTTAAATGTTTCTCAGCCATTTGTGTTGCATTTTTAAAGAACTCTGCTTAGTTCTGTACCCCATTTTTAATTGGGGTTATTTATTTTCTTGATGTAAAGTTTTAAGCTCTTTATATAATTTAGCTATCAGCCTTCTATCAGATGTGTAATTGGTAAAGGCTTCCCCTTCTGTGCACTGTGAGTCTGTCCTATTGACAGTGTTTTTGTCTTACAGAAGCTTTTCGGTTTCATGAGGTCCCGTTTATTAACCATTGATCTTAGTGCCTGTGCTAATGGTGTCCTGTTCAGAAAGTTGTCCCCTGTGCCAATGCGTTCAAGCCTATTCCCCACCTTCTCTTCTAGCAGGTTCAGTGTATTTGACCTTAGGTTGAGATCCTTGATCCATTTGGAGATGAGTTTTGTGCAGGGTGATAAATATGGATCTTTTGCATTCTTCTATATACAGCTAACCAGCATCATTTGTTGACGACACTGTCTTTTTTCCAGTGTCTATTTCTTGCTTCTTTCTAAAAAATCAAGTGTCCATAAGTATGTATGGACTTATAACTGGGTCTTCAATTGCATTCCATTGATCAATGTATCTGTTTTTATGCCAATACCATGCTGTTTTTATTAGTATAGTTCTGAAGTACAATTCGAGATTGGGGATGGTGATAGCTCCATCAGCTTTTATTCTTCTTCAGGATTGGCTTAGCTATCCTGATTTTTGTGTATACACACATACATACCATACGCACACACAGCATATAGATAGCTTGGGATATGTATGTATATAGATATCATATTTATATATCTTGGGATACACACACAGTAGTTTCCCTGATTCCTTTATCAGTCTGTTTGTCATTTGTATTTGTGTGTGTGTGTGTGTGTGTGTGCATTAATTTGTATCCAGGTACTTTGCTACAAGTGTTTATCAGCTGTAGAAGTTTCCTGGTAGAGTTTTTAGGGTCTTTTATGTATAAAATCATATTGCCGCCGGGCGGTGGTGGCACAAGCCTTTAATCCCAGCACTTGGGAGGCAGAGCCAGGCAGATCTCTGTGAGTTCGAGGCCAGCCTGGGCTACCAAGTGAGTTCCAGGAAAGGCACAAAGCTACACAGAGAAACCCTGCCTCGAAAAACCAAAAAAAAAAAATAAAAAGAAAAAGAAAAATCATATTGCCTTCAAACAAGGTATTTTGATTTCTTCCTTTCCTGTTTATGTCCACTTGATTTCCTTCAGCTGTCTTATTGTTCTAGCTAAGACTTCAAATACTGTATTGAATAGGTATGGAGAGAATGGAGAGAATGAGCATGGATAACCTTGTCTTGTTCCTGACTTTAGCGGAAATGCTGTGAGGGTCTGTTTAGGTTGATGTTGGCTGTGGGATTGCTGTCAACCACCTTTATGATGTTGAGGTACAATCCTTGTATCCCTAGTCTTTCCAGGACTTTTATCATGAAGCAGTGTTGGATATTTTCAAAGGCCTTTTCGCATCTAATAAGACCATCATGTGGTTTTTGTCTTTCAGTCTGTTTATATGGTGGATTACATTTATCAATTTACACATGTTGGACCATCACTGGATCTCTGGGATGAAATCTACTTGATCATGATGGATGATCTTTTTGATGTGTTCTTGGTTTTGTTTGCCAGGTATTGTATTGAGTATATTGCATCTATGTTCATAAAGGAAATTGGTCTGTAATTGTCTTTCTTTGTTGAGTCTTCATGTGGTTTAGGAAATCAGGAAAATTGTAGCCTCATAGAAAGAATTAGGCAATGTTCTTTTGCTTCTGTTATGTGGAATAATTTGAGTAGTATTGGCATTAATTCTTTGAACATCTGGTAGGATTTTGTGTTGAATCCATTTGGCACTAGACTTCTTTTGGTTGAGACTTTAGTTTCTACTTCTATTTCACTAGGGATTATAGGTCTGTGTCTTAGGGTTGCTGTGACCATGGCAACTCTAAATTGGGGGTATGCTTATAGATCCAGAGGATTATTTCATTATCATCATGGTGGGAAGCAGACAGGCATGGAGCTGGAACAATCAGTCAGCAGACAGAGATAGAGGACACTGGCCTGGGGTAGGTTTTTTAAATTTAAAGCCCATCCTCAGTGACACACCTCCTCCAAAAAGGCCACACCGAATCCTCTCCAGACAGTCCATCCAATGGGACTAAGCCCACACATGA
This sequence comes from Peromyscus maniculatus bairdii, assembly GCF_049852395.1. Taxonomy (NCBI): domain Eukaryota; kingdom Metazoa; phylum Chordata; class Mammalia; order Rodentia; family Cricetidae; genus Peromyscus; species Peromyscus maniculatus. The sequence continues at coordinate 17,421,671 of NC_134858.1, read as the reverse complement.
GACCGTGGGGGCCAGGCTCACGCAAACCACTAGTCTATTTAATCTATGGTTTAATTAAACCACGGCCTATCTGATCTTGATTTGACTTTGGTGGTGGTACATATCAAGAAATTTACCCATTTCTTTTAGGTTTTCCAGTTTGGTAGAGTGTACAGATTGTTTATTGAGATAGTGTTTTTCTGTGTAACAGCCCTGGAATGTACTTTCTAGACCAGGCTGGCTTTGAACTCACAGAGATCTGTCTGCCTCTCCTCCGGAGTGCTGGAACTAAAGGTGTGCACCATCACCGCCTGTCTGTATTTTTTTAAAAGTATGTTAAAGGTTGAGCTTTGAACCAGGCATCCTTTGCACTGAGGCCTGCACCTGACTTTGGCTGCATGTTCAGACTCCCTCGTTTCTGTGGATGAAACACCCTGACCAAAGGGTTATTGTAGTTCACAATTCCAAGTTTCAGTTCATCAGAGCAGGGAGGTCAGAGCACCAGGATCTTTGGACAGCTAGTCACATCACATCCACAGTCGTGAACAGACCTATGCATACAGGCCTGCTCACTACTCCACTTCCTTCTGGAGTCTTACGCAGTTCAGAACCCAAATCCAGGAACTTCCCACAGTGGGCATGTCTAACCTCTCAGGTAACACAATCCAGACAGTCACCCAGGCCAACCTGTTCTTGGCAACGTCCGATTGAGACTCTCTTCAGCTGATTCCACATTGTGTCATGTTGACAAAATTAACTAGCATACTATCCTCTGCTGAGGGTTTGTTGGCCTGTATCTGTTTTGTGGTACTGGGAGTCGAACCCAGGACCTTGCCCGTGCTGTGCTCTAGCTCTACACCAGGCTATCTGCTCTTAATATACATACGTACATACGTCTATGTATGTATATTTAAATTTGTTGAGACAGAGTTTCACCCATTATCCAGGTCAGGCTGGCCTCGAACTCAGAGATTCATCTCCCTCTTCCTCCCGAGTGCTGGGACTAAAGGCATGCATAATGCCTGACCCAAAATTTTCTTTTTATCATATTGTATTTTGTGTGTGTTCCAGTTCTGTTTCTGTTGCTGTGATAAAATCCATGATCAAAAGCAACTTGGAGAGGAAACAGTTTATTTAGCTTATGTGTCCCAATTATAGTTGATCAGGGCAGGACCTATGAAGTACAGTTGCTTACTGGTTTGCATAAACTACTTTTTCTTTTTGGTTTTTCGAGACAGGGTTTCTCTACAGAACCCTGGAACTCACTCTGTAGACCAGGCTGGCCTCGAACTCACAGAGATCAGCCCGCCTCTGCCTCCCAAGTACTGGGATTAAAGGTGTGTGCTATCACTACCCTGCTTCAAACTATTTTTTTTTATTTATTTCATGTGCATTCTTATTTTGCCTGTATGTATGTCTGTGTGAAGGTGTCAGATCCCCTGAAACTAGATTTAATGGTAGTTGTGGGTTGCCATGTGGTTCCTGGGAATTGAACCCAGGTCCTCTGGAAGAACAGCCAGTGCTCTTAACCTCTGAGCCATCTCTCCAGCCCCCAAACTACTTTTCTTCTATACCCCAGACCCACTTGCCTAGTCTGGCACCACCCATAGTGGGCTAGGCCTTCCTGCATCAGTTAGCAATGAAGAAAATGCCCACAGGGCAAGAGAATCCCTTTTGCCAGAATAGTTTTTGTGTCAAGTGGACACAAGAAAGCTAACCAGCACAGTGTTGTGTGTGTGCGCGTGCATGTGCATGGAGGTCAGAGGACAACCTGTGGGCGTCAGTTCTGTCCTTCCACCGTGTGGGTACGAGGAATTGAACTCAAGCCATCAGGTTTGTTTAGCAGCGAGGGCCTTTATCCTCTGAGGCCAAACAGATCCCTCTTTTTTGAAGACAGGGCCTCACTCTTCAGCCATGCTAGACAGATGTAGATGACGAGGGCCTCAAATTCGAACTCTTTACAATTCCTGCCTCAGCCTTCCAAGTGCTGGGATTTCAGCTTGTGTGAGCACAGACACACCAGGACCTGTTGACCTAAAGGTTTGAGACCAACTGGATGCAGGGTGAGGGCGTGTTCTACTCACTACTTAATAAGCGTCCCCAATTTAAGAGACCAAAATCCTTGTAAAGTGATGGTATAAGGCACAGGGAAAGCAGGGCTAGCGCTGAGTCTGGGGAGGCCACGTCCACTGAACTAGCACCGCCAGAACCTATCGATCGATCGGGGTACCACCGTGAGCACCGTGAGAACGGCAGAGATTGATCAATGGGCCGAACGCACTTTGAATGGGGTAGGACAGAAGGCGGTCCCACAAGAGGACCCGCAAGCCTCCTCGTTTAGTCATCTTAACTTTTGCCTGTAAAAAAGTGCTTCATCAGTTCAGGTCTGTACTTTTTCCCTCCGACCCCAACGGTAACAGATATGGAGAAGTTTCACAAAACCCGCATCAGCGTTAGTACGCTTTCTAGCAGATGAGGCATTCACCCGGGCCGCTCTCCTCTTTGGGGTCCTTCACACAGCATTCCGCGGGTTTGCGGCCGAACAGAAGCTCCAGCCAATGAGCTTCGCCGAAATGAGAGGTGGGCGGGACGTGTTCTTAAAGGACCCGCATCCCGAGAGAAGAGCAGAGGGTGACCCGGATGATGGCGGCCGGTGCGGCAATAGCCCTGGCCCTGTGGCTACTCCTGCCATCAGTAGGAGTGGGAGAGGCGGGGCCGCCGCCCATTCAGGACGGCGAGTTTACTTTCCTGCTTCCCGCGGGGAGGAAGCAGTGTTTTTACCAGTCCGCGCCGGCCAATGCTAGTTTGGAGACTGAGTACCAGGTGAGAGGGTCCCGGACTCGGCATACAGCGTAGGACCAGGAGGGGGTGTGGCCAGCCGGCAGGAGGGGCGGGGACTGGGCGTGGCCGGGATGCCTGCAGTCTTGCTGCCAAGGGGCTCTCTGCTGGAAGTTCTTCGGGTTGGGTCCAAGGGAGTGCCCTGGCGGCTACCGGTTGGTGCCCACTGTAAGCTCGCAGCTAGCTAGACGCCCACCTTGGACTGCCAAGGGGGTGGCGGGATGGCCTGATGAAAGACCTCACCTGGTGGCGTCTTAGGGACCAGGAAGGGACCTCGCAGGTGTGGCTATGGGTGCTCAGGCCCTTGGGGGCAGCCAGAAGGCTCAGTGGGTAAAGGAGCTTGCAGCTAAACCCGAAGGCCTGAGTTTCGTAACTCTATGGTAGAAGTAGAGAAGCGACGCCTGTAAGTTGTCCTCTGACAGCCAGTCACTGCTCCCCTCCCCCAAACAGGTACGTTTTGTTTTTAAGATAGGCTCCTGGTGGTCTCAGGTGGGTCGTTTCCAGTTTGGTTCAACCCAGGCCTTCTGTGGAAGACAGACTTGGCCCAAACCTGCCTGTCCCCCAACTCTTACCTGCTCTTCAGGTGATTGGAGGAGCTGGACTGGACGTGGACTTCACCTTGGAGAGCCCTCAGGGTGTGCTGTTGGTCAGTGAGTCTCGAAAGGCTGATGGGGTGCACACGTGAGTGAAGTCTTGCCCTGTCTTGGTTCAGTTACAGCCCTGCAGCTCCCCAGTGGCCTCGGGTTACCATCCCACTGGCTCCACAGAGCAGCTGGCTGGTCACTGCAGGGTCATGTCTGTGTGTCTCGTCTGTCTGCCCAGGGTGGAGCCTACTGAGGCTGGGGACTACAGGCTGTGCTTTGACAACTCCTTCAGCACCATCTCTGAGAAGCTAGTGTTCTTTGAGCTCATCTTTGACAGTTTCCAAGACGAGGAGGAGGTGGAAGGTTGGGCGGAAGCTGTGGAGCCAGAGGAGATGCTTGATGTCAAAATGGAAGACATCAAGGTGAGTTGGGTGTGGTAGTGCATGCTTGTAATCCCCGCACTCAGGAGGCTGAGGCAGGATTCCAGTGAGTTCAAGACCAACCTGGGCTACATAGCAAGATCCCATCTTACAAATCCAAAAGAAGCAGGGTGGTGGTGGCACATGTCTTTAATCCTAGTACTTAGGAGGCAGAAGCAGGTGGATCTCTGGGAGTTTGAGGCCAGCCTGGTCTTGAGCTAGTTCCAGGCAGCTAGATCTGTTACACAGAGAAACCCTGTCTCGAAAAACCAAAAAGTCTTTACCTAAAAACAAACAACATAAAGGGGAAAAAAATGAAAAACAAAACAAAAAACAACAACAAATCCCTGTTTCTAGGAGAGGCTGTGAGACATGAAGCCAGAGAGGCACATTGACTTGCTGATGGTCACACAGTGAGTGTGACCAGTGAGTGGCCTGAGTGAGGATTTGACCCCTTCCTCTCCATGCCCTGGCAGGAATCCATAGAGACTATGAGGACCCGGCTGGAACGGAGCATCCAGATGCTGACTCTGCTCCGAGCCTTTGAGGCCCGTGATCGGAACCTTCAAGAAGACAACCTGGAGCGGGTCAACTTCTGGTCAGCTGCCAATGTGGCTGTGCTGCTGCTGGTGGCCGTCCTGCAGGTCTGCACACTCAAGCGCTTCTTCCATGACAAGCGTCCTGTACCCACGTAGCCCCAGCCACAGAAGATGAACGAAACAACGGAGGGAACAGGCATGTGTGACTTGCTGGAGACCGCCCAGACTCAGAGAAGCTGCAGCTGGGTTCTCAGCAGTGGCCCCATGTCCCCCTTCCTGGATGAGCGGGGAGTGCAAGTGGACTGCAGACCCCTTGGAGGGAGGTTCAGCAACAGTGCCTGTTTCTTGGAAGCTGGAAGTGTTGGGCACTGCAGTTGGGGATGTATGGCTCTCAGATGCCCTGGTTTTCTCCTGAAATTGTGCCTTAGCTTAAGTCTTCCAGCCACCAGGATGGGGTCATGCTGCGCAGCTGTCTCTTGCCCAGTGGGATACACCCACCCTCAGTGTCTCCACTTTGCTCCTGGGGATAAGTAAGACCTTGCTAGGGTCTGGGAAGGAGACACATCTGCAGAGTTCTTGCCAGGACAGTCACTTTTATTTGATAGGAAGGAGTCCTGGCCCAGAGGGGAGCCAGCTGGTTGGGGGATCTGGTAACAGAACTCCAAGAGGGGCCCCTTCCTCCTCTCAGAGTGCAGGGTCTCAGAGGGCTGAGATGCAGCCCCACCAAAGCCTGCCTGCGAGCCTCAAGGAACAAAGGGCATCTGTCCTGGGCACTGGAGTCAATAAATTATGGTCAGAAACATTAATAGTGCCTGCTGACTGGGGCTCAGGGAAATCAGCCTGGGGCAGACCTAGCCTCAAGGCAGGGCAGCCAGGAAGGCGGGAGGGCACTCCCACGAAGCTCAGAAGAAAGGTCGGGCAGGAGCCGATGGAGGTGGTCGCCTGGCACGAAAGAAAAAGATCATAAAGCAAAGTTGAATGGCGTCCCCTAGAGAGCTAGTGGGGGACCTGGAAGTGGGCGTGGCCACAGTGCCACTGAGGGCGTGGCTACAATGCCTGTTTCCTATGAGCATGATGGGGAGGTGGTAGGGGGTTTGGAAGGGATGACAGAAGACACACATGGAAATGAGCGAAGGGCAGCCCCAGGACAGGGTGGACAGTCTCCCTTTGGGCTGGGACAGACACAAAAGGCCCACACACACACAGCCACCAGAGGGGCTTCCCTTTATTTAGTTTATTAATAGGATATACAGAGGCAGGCACTTAACAGTGGTCAAACCAAGCAGTGGGAACGGCGTCTGCACAGAGGCACCAGGGCCCACCCTGTGGGGAGGGCTGGCTGGGAGCCAAGAAGCCCCTGATGTCTCCCCAGCTCACACAGCCCAAACCACGTTGGGGCTGAGGAGAGTGAGGCAGGCCAGAGCTGAGGAACTCCAGGCCTAAGGAAGGCACAAAGGCGCCTCTGGCTGTCGAGTCTGGGCTGGGCTCAGGTGGTGCGGTTAATATGGCCAGAGAAGATATATATACAGCTCGAGCCGGGGGTGGCCACACTGGGCCCCCTGGGCCTGGCTCCCCCCGGAAGAGCCCTCAGGAAAAGTTGGGCAGTTCCTGTACCCTAAGAACACACAGGCTTGCAGTCTGTGGGGAAGCCCCTGTAGAGTTCCCCTACACCAGCCTGAATTTTTCTTTCCAGATGGTCCCAAGGATGCCAACCAGAGGGCTCTCCTTGTCCCAAAGTGCAAAGTCCCCATGTCCTGCTTTCTGGGGCTCCCACCCTCCCATCACTGTCATGTCCACCGGGCTAGGGAGGAGAGGGAGGGTTGCCCACAGGGAGCCTGGTCCCAGCAGGGGCAGGGCAGTAGTGGGGCCCAGACCACCAAAGCTCTCCTGCACTGTGGGTGCGCGAGGAGCCCCAGAACACGGCCCCTGCAGCCTAGTCGAGCAGGGAGGGCTCGGCTGGGCGGATAATGGTGGGCCGGCTGGGCGCAGCGGGCGCTCTTCTGCTGCAAAGAGAGTAAAGACATGGGGAGGTGGGGGGCAGTGAGGCCGGGAGCAGGGGAGCAGGGAGGTGAGGACCCAGCCCCTCCAGCCCACCCAGGGTGCTCCCGGAGTTGGGGCACCAGGAGGGAGCCGATCAAATCCAGGTGTGTTTTCTCTGGTATCCCTGTGGCTTGCTTGGGAGGAGCTGGTCCCTTCCTTCCAGCAAGAGGGTCCTGGGGACTGAACTGCACTTTGACTAGAGGAGGTGGTGTCCTGCTTCCCCGCCCTCCCTGGGGCTCAGAAACGGAGACAGAGTCTAGCTCACCAGGCGTCAGTGACACATGGTGCCCAGGGTTAGGGGACATGGAACCTGCTGCTCAGAGGATAGGCCAGGAGCCCTGGCGTCTGCTGATCCACTCTCCTGTGGCACTGGCTAAGTGGGGTGGGCCACTCTAGGGCTCAGTTCCTCCCTCGGCACACACACTACTCGGGCTATACCGGAAGTCAGCAGAAGGAGGGAGTCGGTCACCACAAAGGGACCCCAGGATGCAGGCTGCACCTTACCTGGGCACTCCTGGTGGGATACCAGGGGGAATCCGTGCTGGCCGAGATGGTATCTGAGGTGGCGCTGAGAAGGGGTCATTGTTGGCAAACACGCTCTGTGGTCCAGGCCGGGATGGGATGGGGGGTGCCGAGAAGGAGGCTGTAGGCCCCACAGGCACAGGAATCAGGGGGGGCCCTGGTGTGGGACCCCGCACTGCAGGAGGCCGGCCTGGTGGGTGCACGCTGGACACAGGTCGGCGCTGTGGGGTGGGGCTGTGGAGGAGAGAGAGGCTTGAATCCAGAGGATACTCTGAACACCCACTGTAAGGGACTAAGATGGGGGGCAGAGGCACTGGGAACCACCAGCCTGAGCCACACCATTCCAAGTTACTGGGGGTCCCTGTGTGCTGACGGTAAAGCTTGGAAGGGCAAGTGTGTCGAGATTGCTGCACTTGGACACGTACAGCCCAAGACCCTGTCAGAGCCCAGCCCTGGTCCCCAACGTGTGGCCCTAGGTCTCTCTGTGAGGCACCTGCCTGCCCTGTTCCCCACTGGGCCTAGAGACCTGATCCTCCCAGGTCTGGGCTCTGGTCCTCTTCCTGAAGTCTCAGTGGGTGCACTACACTGACTCCCCCGACTGTGGCTGCTTAGATGTCTGTGTTTGCCTTCTAGAACTTCCCCTGTGCCCTTCTCTAGGATCTCGGAGGCTGACCTGTGGTGACTGTCCTGCCTCTGGGCTTCTTGCCCTTGGCTTCTACTTGGACTTAACCCATAGAGAAAGCACTAGAAGATAAAAAGGCTGGTGGGGAATTACAATGTGTGTGGTTTTTTTCCCCCAAGGATCTGGCTCAGATTGGCCCGTGGAAGCCATGGCTACCCTTGTGGCTTTAGGCAGGACAGGTTCTCAGGTCTGTGTGTTGTGCCCTGCCCATCCTTCAGTTGTGGCCTATCTCCTGATGGGACGGAGGGAACAGAAAGGGTGGAGCAGGTATGGGCTCATCAGGGGCAAAATGCCCTCCAGACCTGTGGCCACTGGTGTTCTGGAGCCAAGTGTCATCGACAGGTGGGGGCACAGGCGTGGACACGGTGCTGGTACTGATGTCCCCAATGATGTTGAGTGCTTCCTTGAGCGCGTGGTACATGCGCAGCATGTCGTCTCGTCGCTGGGCCTGCTCAGCTGACTCTTCCATGAGGCTGCTCTGGTCTGCTGAGGAGTATAGGTAAGCCAGCAGCTCATGGTGGATGAAGGCCTTTGTCTGAGGACAATGGGGGGAGAGGTCAGATCCTCCCATTAGCCAAGAACTCAGAAGCCTAACGTGACTAGAAAAGCATCCATCACAGGCTGAGGTTTAGCCACAGAGCTAAAATCAATCCCCCAGTGAGGGGCTGGGGTGTGGCTCAGTGGTAGAGCCCCTGCCTAGAATCCCCCAGTGAGGGGCTGGGGTGTGGCTCAGTGGTAGAGCCCCTGCCTAGAATCCCCTAGTGAGGGGCTGGGGTGTGGCTCAGTGGTAGAGCCCCTGCCTAGAACCCCCAGTGAGGGGTAGAGGTGCAGTTCAATAATCCAGTGTTTGCCTAACATGCACCATGACCTGGGTTCAATCCCCAACATCACAAAAGCCAACTAACCAACAACAAAAACAAAACAAAAAGCTACCTCAACAAACCAACTTGCTCTAACTTTGCAGGACTTATTTTAAAATTAAGTTTCTGTTGTTTTCCTTAAAGATTTTTTATTAATGTATTTTCTGTATATGAGTGCTCTATCTTCATGCACACCAGAAGAATCAGATCCCACTGTAGATGGCTGTGAGCCACCATGTGGGTGCTGAGAATTGAACTCAGGACCTCTGGAAGAGCAGCCAGTGCTCTTAACTGTCACCTCTCCAGCCCTTAATTTGTTCTTAATGTTATCCCCCCCCCCCCCTTTCTTTCTTACAGCCCTGGCTGTCCTGGGACTTGCTTTGGAGACCAGTCTGACCTTAAACTCATCCTGCCTCTGCCTCCTGAGTGCTGGAATAATGTTATGTATTATTACTCTGTTGTATGTGGGTCATAGTGTGCATGTCAGAGGACAGCTTTGTGGAGTGAGTTCCAGGGCCTTTACCTGAGCCACCTTGCCTGCCTTGGTTTTGATTTCAGAGACAAGGTCCTACATAATCAAAGACACCCTCAAACTGGCTATGTATCTGAGAATGATGGTGAACTTCTGATCCTCCTGCCTCCACTGTCTGGTGCTGGGCAGGCAGGTGTACACTTCAAATGCCTGGTCTTTGTGGTGCTGTGGCTGGATCGCCTGGCCAGCTCAGCTAGCTCTTGGCTACCTTGGAGCTTCCACTCACATTGTTGATCATGAGGTGCATGATGGTCTTTGGCATGAGGTCTCGGATGGACTTGTTGATGATGGCCACATAGGAGTCCACCAGGTTCCGGATGGTCTCCACTTGTCGTTCTAGCTGCGGGTCCATGGAGAAGGTGTTCTCCTGTGCTCCATCCTCATTCTCTGCCTGCAAGGGACACAGAGGAGGTGAGCACAGCTCAAGAGCTGTTGTGGAGTCCCCCTCTTGGGAACTATGTGCCTGCCCTGCCGACGGCCCTGTTGGACACCAGGTGTCTGTGCTGGGGTATACTGGTTAAAGCCAGGCAGGACTCTTTTCCCAGGGGAAGGGGGGGAACCCAGTGTCCCTGGGGATGCCCAGGATTCTGTTGGGACTTCACTGCAAGGACAGGAAGAGAAGAGAAAACAAGGCAGATGAGAGTCCCAAGTCTACCTGTCTTGCAGGCCATCATGGAATCCGCTGGAGAACTTTCTGGATCCTAATGAGAAACCGAGCCCAACTCTGACTCACTTGGTTCAGTGGGTGTCAGCTATGTGTCCTGTGTTGATGTATGTGTACATCAGTGTATATACCATGTGTGTGTGTGCAGATGTTCACAGAGGCCAGAGAGGGTGTCAGACCCCTGGAGCCACCATGTGGCCAGTGCCTTTATCTGCTGAGCCATCTTCCTAGAACAACACACTGAATCTGAAGCTCTGGAAACTTCACCACGTTTGGCTCAGCTGGAGGAGGTAGGTCACTAGGGGTGCATCCCTGGAGATACCTTGGCCCTGCCCTTTCACGTCGCATGGGGCCAAGCAGGGAGCGAGACGGGACACCTCTCCCTAGCTGTGTGTGTCAGGTACTTGTTGATCTGTGTTCGTCTGTGTGTGTGTGTGTGTGTGTGTGTGTGTGTGAGAGAGAGAGAGAGAGAGAGAGAGAGAGAGAGAGAGAGAGAGAGAGAGAGCATCATCCCTACAAGCTGTTCTTCGTATCCCAACATGGATGGGGCTTTCCTTATCTCCACTACTTCAAAATCTATCTACCTACCTGCCAGGTAACTCTGGCTGTCCTAGAACTCACCATGAAGAGCAGAGTTACTTTAGAGACAAGTCTCTCCCCATGACCTGGGGACGAAGATGTGACGGGCGAGGCAGGCTGCTCTCCCCACCCCCGCTGCTGCTCACGTGGGTCCGGGGGACCGAACTCTGCCCTTGTGCTGCAAGCGCCTTGTCACCTAAGCCAGGGGCCCAGCAGCTATTTTTACCGCAGCAAAGGAAAGCTGACTGACACTTCTCCCAGGCAGCCTCTGGTGTGCCATCCAGGGCAGGAAGGCGGCTCCTCACCTGGTCCTTCTCTGGGTAGACCCCAGCTCGCAGGAACGAAGCCTTCCAGCTGTCCACATCTTCCTGGGAGTCACAAGCCAGTTCTATCTGTCGTAGGTCCTTGTAGACATTCCTGGAGTGGGCGGCAGAAAGGGACATGGCTGACCACTAAAAGCACAGACTCTTGGCAGGGGGCGCTCTGCCTGACCTGGGCATAGAGTTGGTTCTAGTAGCGTCCCCAGTTTGTTAAAGGACTTCTGGGTGTGTCTGCCATGTATGCTATAGCACCGGGTACCATCTACATACATACCACACACTGCCGTCAGATCACGCAAATCTGGACAGAAGTGTTGATAGCTTGCTATCTATCTATCTATCTATCTATCTATCTATCTATCTATCTATCTATCTATCTATCTATCTATCTATCTATAGGGCAGTGTTTGCTATACAGCCACAGCCAGCCTCAAACTTAGAACTTCCTGCCTCAGGCTCTTGTGTGCTGAGATTAGAGGTGTGTGCCACCATGCCGGACATTCCAACCTGCTTTTTGAGCTCAGTCATTTCTTCTCTGTGACAGGTGGCTTTAATTATCAACCTGACATAACCTAGAACGGCCTGGGAGGAATCTCCATAGGGTCAAGTCTGCAATGGGTCCGCCTGTTGTGGGAGACTCAGCTCAGCAGAATGGCACATGACACCGTGCACTCTCTAGACGGGGAAGGTGAGCAAGCACGGAAGCACTCGTCTCTGTCTGTGACGGGGGTGGCGTGCCCAGCTGCCTCAGGCTCCTCACAGTGAGAGGCCGTCAGCGATAAACTTGAACTCCTTCCCTCTTGAGTTATTTTTGTCAGGGAATTTCGCCTTTTTTTTTAGTTTTTCAAGAGAGGGTTTCTCTGTGTAGCCCTCCCTGGCTGTCCTGAAACTTGCTCTGTAGACCAGGCTAGCTTAGAACTCAAGAGATCCACCTGCCTCTGCCTCCTGACACCATGCCTAACCCTCTTTCCTGTTCTTCTGCAGGGATGGCTGCCCACCAGTCCCATGTTGGGCATATCTCGTGATACCTGCTCTGGCTTAGGAGCTCCCACTGAGGTGTCTGCAGGGAAGAGCACAGCAACAATGTCTACCAGAACTTCCTACAACAGCAGGAATACACTCAGCCTGCACTGTCTGGCATCCTGACAAGATGGCTTACAATTTTTCCATTATTACGACGATGGTGTGTGTGTGTGTGTGTGTGTGTGTGTGTGTGTGTGTGTGTGTGTGTGGTGTGGTGTGTGACGTACATTCTAGGGACTGACCTCAGGCCACCAGGACTGCACTTTCTACTCTGAGCCATCTGACCAGCTCACTGACCACACACCTCCAGATTCTCACTGGTGGACTCTAGGCAGGCAATCTACCATGAGCCCTGAGTCCGGCTTCCATCACTGAATGGTCTCTATACAGGAACAATCCAGGGCAAGTTAGCAAGTCAGTCTGTGGGCGTGGGTGTGTGCATGTGTATGCAGAGGCTAGAGTCAACCCAGCTGTCCTCCTCACTTTCTGTGCACCTCCCTCTTTGAGACACAGTCTGTCTCAGTGGCCTGAAGTTTACAGAACTGGCTAGACTAGCTGGGTAGTGACCACCAGGGGCCCTCCTGTTTTTGCCTCTCAAGCACTGTGCCGGTCCTCACGCTAACTCCATCATTTCCACCGTCTGTATCTATGGTGCTCTGCCCTCACCTCCACTACACAGAAATACCCCTGGGACAGTTCTCAACTACACTCCCTTTCTAGGTGAGACCCTGGGGCAGGGACTCATGCGTGAGTGCTCAGGACTCTGGAAACCTGTGAACAAGGCTGCTGGCCACTCGGACCTCCCGGGGACCCCCCCAGGCTCCTCACCTCTGCTCCGTGTTGAAGATGGCAAACACGTGCTTGTTGGACATGAAGCCCTTCTCCACATCCCGGATTTTGAGGTTGTCCAGCGGCAGCATGTACTTCTTCTCTTTCTCCTGAGGACAGAGGGCAGAAGCCTCCCCTAGAGCCGGCAGCCACCTGAAAGCTACTGCCAACACCTGACGTGGTGTGCTGAGAGCTCTGTCACCCCCTTGTCCACCTGGATGTTCCCTTAAAATTCCAGGTCTCTTATGTATGTCCAAGGCCTCTGTTCAGAAAGTTCCTGTCCCAACACCCTACATTGCCCCTTCCTTGCCTTCTTAGAGTCCGAGCAGAAGGGACCTTAGGGCTGACCCTATCCCACCCTACTGTAGACACTGTGCTTATGACCTAGGTGACTGCCCGGCTGACCCAGCAGACCCCAGATGGGTGCCTGTCAATTCTGTTCTCCGTCCGGAGAACACATGCAGTGCTGCTCAGACTGCTCAGCCCTAACTTCCTGTGCAGTGTGACCACTCTTCATTCCCAGTGGTAACGGACCAACTGACAGAGTTATGGTGATGGTCTCACTCACGGGGAGGGAGACTGCAGCACCGAGAGGCCACCTCGACGGCAGAATGCCAGGCCACCCATGCCATAGAAGTGTCCCTGGCTTTGTGAGTCACCGTCTCTCTTTACTCCATGCTTGGAATCAAGCCCAGGCTTTCGTGCATGCCAGGCAAGCACCACCCCTGAGGTCAGCCCAAGCCTTCGGTACAGGCTCTGGCGATGCTGGGAACGGAAGCCAGGAGCTCACTCACGGGCGAGCCCCCCTGCTCAGCGGCGTGGGCACCACTCTTTCGTCTCATCCTAACAGGGCTCACTAAGTGAGCCAGGCCTTCTTTAAGTCCCAATCCTCCTGCCTCAGGCTCCCAAGGAGCAGCAATGGCAGGCCTGTGCCGGTTAGTGTCTTTACAACTCTCAGAGGCACGTGACTGGCAGCAGTGGCCAAAGCCTCGTTGATCCGCTCACAGGACTCTTCCTCTTCTGTCTGCTCGGAAGAGGAAGCTGGCTGTCCGGGGGCACAGAGCAGGGGCCACTGCATAACCTAAGTAAGGCTGTAGATAAAGTCAGCTCTCTGTGGGGACTTTCTGCACTACACAGACTTAAAACAAAACAAAACCAAAGTCTCACATAGCCCAGGCTAGCCTCCAACTTGCTATACAGCTGAGGATAACCTTGAATTCCTGATCCCCCTGCCTCTGCCTCACAAGAGCTGTAATGAATTACAGGCTTGAACCATCAATCACACCCAGCTCATGAAGTACTGGGATGGAACCCAGGGCTCTGTGTATGCTAGGCAAAAGCTCTAACTGAGCCTCAAACCCTCCCCTGGACATCTTCCGTGTGTATGCTGTACACACATGTCGGGGAAGGAGATGTCGTCACGGGGATCCAGAAGATGTCTCTTTCCTTGAGACAGGCTCTTGTACTAAACCCGGAGCTAGGATGCTGGCCAGCAAGTTCCAGCCATCCTCTCTGCCCACTACAGTGCTGGGGTTCAGGTACCCACACATTTTCCACAGGTGCTGGGGATCTGAACTCAGATAAATACTCTTTTCCACACAGCTAGCTCCCCAGGCTCAACCTAGACATCTTTCGTGACTCTCATGTTTCTGGCCGTTGTGCTATCAAAAAGCCCCAGAAGGAAGCCTTTTGGAATACCATCTCTGAATTCACCAGCAGCTATAGTGCTGAAAGCGGTGTGTGTGTGTGTGTGTGTGTGTGTGTGTGTGTGTGTGTGTGTGTGTGTGTGTATGTATGTGTGTGTTGCGACAACCTAGCCTGAACATCGTATGTGTACTTGTGTTAAACTCCACTCTGCCTTTCCAGGCTGCGAGCCTTAGGACAAGCTGCTTTCTCCTATGTCCGTTCCCCACCTACCAAAGAGGACTGCTGAGTCTCACCATGGGGAGGGTGGTACGGTTCTGGCTCTAGATTTCCTGTTGTTGCTCTGGACTGACTCCAGTTAGCCTCACTGGGTCTGAATGCCTGACTGGAGCACAGGCAGAGAGAGGGTCTGTGGCCACAGAGGACGGAACATCTGCACACAGACGCTATATGCTAGAGGGCATCCCTGAAGCCTGTGCGATTATAAGAAACAAAGCTGGGGTTTGGGGGTCCCTGAAGGAGCTTCTATTTCCTGAGGGGACAACTTCCCAGAGCAACTCTGTGGTCTGAACTCTGTGGTGTCATGAGGCAGGAAGCTTCCCACCAGCAGACCAGGGCCAAGTAACTGAGTCACAGACATCCAGGCTTGCCACATCTGGAACTGTTTATACGTGATTCTGCCCAGATCAGGCGGCTGCCATCTCACTCACACGCACATGCAGAAACACGCGCATGTGTTTGCTCGCAGAATACACAACTGCACAGGGACCTCCTTTCGTGGCATGGGCCATCGACCCAAGCCCTCCTCCAGCCTGCCTTCAGATTTCCTGAAAGCCCCAACTTTCTGCAGATGTGAGCCAGTCACCCTGGCCTTACCACGTCAGAAGAGCATGGGGTACAAGCATGGATGGAGGACCCTGGGAGAAGCAGAGGCTCCCCGGCCTGCAGTGGCCACCCTGAGGACTGAACTACCATCCCCGCCATCCCAGTGTTCAGACTAGCTGTTCAGCAGGCTGTGATATGTACAGTAGTCTGCACATTGGTTAGGCTGGGCTTGGGCGAGCAACGGCAGTGGGAACAGACGACCCGAGGTGAGTGTGACCCTCTGTGCTGCTGTCTCTACCATGGAAAATTCTGGAAGGAAGAAGAGGGTGGGAAAAGTAGTCCCAGGACTGACAGAGCCCTGGGGCTGGGGAAGGATGTCCTCAGCTGAACTGGCCCTTTTCCTTGCTTTCAATTGGCACTGTTCTCTCTCTTTTTTCTTTTCTTTTCTTTTTTTTTTTTTTTCGAGACAGGGTTTCTCTGTGTAGCTTTGTGCCTTTCCTGGAACTCGCTTTGGAGACCAGGCTGGCCTCGAACCCATAGAGATATGCCTGCCTCTGCCTCCCGAGTGCTGGGATTAAAGGCGTGCGCCACCACTGCCCGGCTTCTGTTCTCTTTTTATATTCCTAAAATAAAGAAAAGGTGCCTTCTGGTCTTTACCAAAGGCTTTCAGGGATGACTGCTGCCCATGATGCTGAGGGCCCTGCCAGGATCCTCCACAGCCCCTGGATCCATCCCAGCCTGCTACATCTCCAGCACACACAGGGACCCTCTCACTCCTCTTGCTGGTGCTGAGGCCCTGTCACAGGGCTGGTCTACAGTGAGGCCCAGTGCACGGTCCTTCCCAGCAACGGAAAGCAGCACTCAATATTCATCTTGTCAGCTAGGCCCAGGGCCAGGCTCCTCTGTAAAGCAGGAGCCTGGACAACCACACACATACCCCTGGTCTGCCCAGCTGTCAGCATGCTTTTCTTAGAGTGCTGGAGCGAGAACCCAGAAACTCAACAGCTGGGTGCCTCACCCTGGGGGACACAATCCCCAACAGTTTTAAGTGCTACAGAAAAAAGACAGCCAGGTTACTATCCTGGGCTCACCACGGGGCACTGTGCAGCCTAGATCCCTGATATCCTTGAGGCAGGGGTTACCAAGCTCACAGATGCAGGGACAGAAAGAAGGGTAAATCTAATAACAACAATAAGTAAAAGACTTTTAAAAACACAAACAGAAGGGTGAAGAGATGGGTAGTTACAAGTACTGCCTCAGGCGGGTGGTGGCAGTACACGTCTTTAATCCCAGCACCCGGGAGGCAGAGACAGGCGGATCTCTATGAGTTCAAGGCCAGCCTGGTCTCCAGCTAGGACTGTTTCACAGAGAAACCCTGTTTCAAAAAACCAAAAACGTACTGTCTCCTCTTCTAGAGGTTTGGTTTCCAGCATCCATGTGGCAGCTAACAACCTCTTGTAAGAAGTTCCAGGAGATCGAATGCCCTCTTCTCACCTCTGAGGGCTGTGCACACACATGGCAGACAGACAGATATGTAGTAAAACCACCCATATGCATAAAGATGTAAAAACACAAACACCACACCAAACCAAACAACCAAACAAGCCCTTGGGACCCACGACATGTCCCAGTAGATAAACCAGCCTGCCACCAAGCCTGATGACCCAGGCTTGACCCCTGAACGCACGGTGGAAAGAAGCAACCGTGGCCACAAGCTGCCCTCTGACCTCCATGCGTGTGTCCCAGGGCACGTGCACACCTGCACACACACATACATAAAAACTTAAGAGACAGGCAAGAAGAGAGGGAGGGCAACCAGTCCTCATCACCTCAGCCCCGAGGGCAACTGCATCTACATGATGGCCACTGGGGGCGCCTGTAGTTTAGAGGCGTACAGATACCTCAGATAGGCCCATGGTAGACCATCCAGAAGCAAGCCCATGGCCTCCCATGGAGAAGGGAGTTATCTTCAAAGACCCCTGAATAAACACTTCTGGTCTGGGTGTGGGAATGGCCTGAACTCAGGGCAGAGGTGTCCTTCAGACCACCACCATGAAGTGTTCCCCCTTACAGGGACCCTTCCATATTCTGTGACATGAGGCTAGCCACCTTTCAAGGCCTCAGTTTCCCCACCTAGCCACGACAGCACCAATCCCAAGGTGGGCTTGAGCACTTACTGAAGGGGATGAGGACTTGAAAGATGGCTCCATGGGTAAAGGTACTGGCAGCCAAGCCTGCCCACCTGAGTTTGGCCACATGGCAGGAAAGGTACATGGTGGGAGAGAACAGACTCTTGGAAGTTGTATTCAGACTTCCATGTGCTCTGGCACAATTGTGCACATACACTCAGATAAATAAATGTAACACATTTAAAGTCTATAAAGAAATGGAGGAGCATGCCTTCTGAATGTAGCCCTGTGTGGCCTTACCTAGTCTGTCAGCCTGGCACAGGGGGAGGCCTCATGGGCATGCAAGCTTTCTTTCTGTTTTTGTTTTGCAAGACAGGGTTTCTCTTGTAACAGGTCTGGTTGTCCTGGAGCTCTTCTGTAGGCCTCAAACTCACAGAGATCCTCCTGTCTCTGCCTCTTTTACCCCCATTTATGTGCACTGATGTTTTGCCTGCATGAGGGTGTCTGTGCCCTGGGCCTGGAGTTACAGACAACTATGAGTACCGTGTGGTTGTTGGGAATCGAACCTGGGTCGTCTGGAAGAACAGCCAGTGCTCTTAACCGCCGAGCCATCCCTCCGGCCTCACTGCCTCTGCCGCCCGGGCACTGGGACTGAAGGGTGGGCCGCTCGCCTGCTCTCAACTGTGCGGCCCCAGTCCCACCTGCTCCACCAAGCCTCCACGTGGGGCACCACTACGTCTGTGCCCCGAACCTCACAGCAGTGACCAGAGAAGCCTGGGCTCGATGGGGAGAGTGCCTCCCCCGCATGTACCATGCCTCATAAACCCAAGGTGGTGGTGTATGCCCGTCATCCCAGCACAGGGGGGGTGAGCAAGGAGGATATAGTGTCACCCTGAGCTACAGAGTGAAATCAAACCCAGTCTGTGTTTAAAAAAAAAAGACCAGTGAATGTGGTGGTATTCTAATTGTACTGAAATGTGATTTTGATTGTATGTTAAAAAATAAAGTTGCCTGGGGGTCAGAGCTATTAGAGCCATAGCAAGAGTGTGGCGGTGGTGGCACATGCCTTTAATCCCAGCACTTGGTAGAAGAGCTAGGTAGATCTCTGTGTGTTCAGGGATCCAGCCAGCATTGGAGACATACGCCTTTAAGACCTGGGGAGCTGTACATACAGACAGTGACGAGGCAGTCACGTGTTTGGGTTTACAACCAATGAGAAGGCAGAACAAAAGACTATGAAAAGACAGACACACAGGAAATAGGTCTCTTTTGGGAAGCTAGGACCACCGCAGGAGGAAGGGTGAGATTTTAGCTCTGAGCTCTGACCTCTTGGCTTTCTCTTTTACATTGGTTCTGTGTTTCTTATTTAATAAGATGGTTGGTTACATCTACAAGTGAAGTCTGGCCTTGCCACTGAGGGTACCACTTCAGGGGCCAGGACACCAGCTGGCCAGCTTCTAAGAAGGAACAATGCAATGTGCAGGAACAGGCTTCCTGTCACATGTCCCTACCATGCTGAAGTCCCAGCACCCCTTTGGTACACTGGTGATGGTGGGGACCCTCCTCTATGGTGGCTGAAGAGCCTGCAGAGGTGACCACTGGTACAAAACACTAGGGTGCATGCTGGGAGCGGCCCTGTACGAGGCCTGGGACTAGAGCGCCCCCTCAGCTCCCTCAACAGTGGGAGGGAGCTCAGGCCAGGGTCCACCCTTCATAGAGAAGTATCGGCATGATGAAGCTTCAGGGCCGGGAACTCCTCATCCTGAGTGTTGGTATCAGAGGCATGTACCACCATGCCTGCTTTATGTGATGCTGAGTGAGGATGGAACCAAGGCTTCACGTGTGTTAGCCAGGTAGTCTACCGACTGAGCTTCACCCACATTCCATTTCTTTCTCTTTCTCACTTCTCTATTGTGAGGGTCTATGTACGTTTTATGTGTAAGCGCGTGTACATGCGGAAGCCAGAGAACCACTTTGGTGTCATTTCTCTGGCTTTCTGAGACAGGCCAGCAGACCCCGTGTCTGCCTCCCCTGTTAGACTACGAGCACACACTGCGCCCTCCTTCCCACGGAGGTCTGGGGTTGGAGTCGGGTCCTCTGCAGCAGGACGAGCATTTTACTCACTGCCTGCCCCAGGGCCTGTGTAACCGGACGGGTCTGGACTCAGCACACACCCCGGTTCTGCCTGTACTGCTTCCTAGTGTGGAGAGTTCAGCATGTCAACTCCCTTCTCAAGTGACTGAGAGAACAAGTGCTGGCCAAGGGAATCAGTTTGGAATTGCCGCCTCCTCTCTCCTCATCAGGCCACCCTTGTCCCCAGCTGCTCACCTCCTCATCCTTGTACCAAGACAGGGACTCCGCTGTCAGCACGAACCAGTACTCCTTGGAGCCGCCCTTCATCAAGCTGATGTTGTTGATGGTCAGCCAGCCCCTGCGGATCACCTGGTGGGGAGGACTCATCTTAGCAGGGAGGACAACCCTGCTACCCCACCGACCCCCTCCCTCCCCAGTAAGGATGGAAGCCCGGTTCTGCGGCAGGGTTACTTCCAGCCCCAAGCCAGGATCCTAGCTCCATATCAACCCAAGCAATCCCAGCTGGGAATCAGACGGGGAGCTGGGACAGGTGTGGGGATGGATGGAGATACAGACAGACAGGAAGCAAATCACTAGCCCAGGGACAGAACTGCGCGGGGGGACCCTAGAAGCCCCTCTGTGGTTAGAGTGCTTTGAGTGACGTACAGAACAAAATGCATGTCCTAAGAATGGCAAGGGGCCCAGGCCAGGAGGCGGGAGTAGGTCACTGCACTTCCTCGGGTCACACAAAGCAAGCTGAGATGCCTTGATGGAGAACCCACACCATGTGACTGGTGGCTGTCACTTCCTTCCTGGGGCTGAGGACAAAGAAAGCAGCCCAGAAGACCATTTCCAGAGACCCTGAGAGGGTCGAGACTGGGACTGTGTCCCTGCTAGCTTCAAGCACAGCGAGCGTACTTTTCTATGCATAACTACTCAGGGTCTGGGCTCGGAGACAGTCCATGGGAAGAGCTCACTGGGCCATATGTCATTTGGATGGGGAACCGAAGCCAGGACAGCCTGGGCACTCAGCTGACTGCTAGGCGCAGGCAGACTGGGGGGCCACGTTTTCATGTTCCCGTGATCCCTGGGACACGGAGGCACATGTAGGCCTGAGCCCCCCACCTCCTGACCTGGGCATTCTGGGGACAGTGGGAAGAAGGCAGAGGTGGCAACAGGGATGCATGGGACTAAGGCAGGCTGCAGAGCATGTGCTGTGCATAGCCATGAAGAGTTGGGGCTCCCAGGTAGGATGGAGTACAAGAACCCAGAACAGGTTCTCTGGGGGTCAGTCTGGAGCCTGGAGTGGAGACTTCTCTTCCCTATCCTGTTTGCCTCCAGAGCTGCCCAACCTCAACAGGGCTGTGTCCACCTAGTCTGCTACTGTGGGCACTGGTGGGCTCAAGTACAGACCACGACGGCTACAGCGGCCGCTAAAGTTTCAAGGACTCCTGCAAACGACTGAAGTCCCTTCTTGGGTTGGGGACAGCATAAGCTGCCACTTGACATCCCTCATTAAAGCTGAGGGTACAGATTTTTCCCTCCTTGGGATGTCAAGAGACCTTGGATTCCCAGAGATGCCTGGAGGCCTAGGGAGGGCATGGTGTCCATGCTATGAACAGAGTGACTGACTCCTACCAATTCATTCCAAAATGGCCTCTAGAAGTTCAGCATCCAGGAACACCCCTGACGCCAGGCCACCTAGGCTGGCTGTGAGGTTGGCAAGGCTGCTTGCTTGGTTCTGGACCGTCAGACAGCCTGGGGTGGCTGTAGCTGTATTCTGCCCTTTGACTAGAGTTGGCCCAGCCTCAAGAGCTTACTGGACTTACACTCAGTCACCACACGGCAACCACGGAGAGAAACTTGGGCCCAAGCTGCCACTGTACCGAAAGAAGAGTAATGCCACATGGTAGGGTCTCTGTTGTCCTGCATAACAAGTGTGTCATTGTCCCTTGGAGGTCTGGCCCAGCTGCTTCCACTAAGGGTAAGGGCAGCCAGAGCGGCTGACTGGACTTCAGGGCACACAGGCTAGCAAGAGGCCCCAAGGCACCTTCCCTTCCAGCCCCTGCCTGAGCAGATAGCCCAGTGCAGCTGGAGACAAAACTCTCACCCTACGAGTCCAGACACAGACTGACCCCAGGGAACAGGGAAGGCTTGCCTCCTTATCCCCAAGGCAGACTGGGAACCCAGCTCACAGCCCTACCCAAGGACTTGGGGGGAGAAGGGAGCAGGGGAGAGGTGCTGCAACAGGAGAGGCACCTAGGGTTCCCATTTCTGGGGTACACAGTGACAGGCATGCAGGCACACAGAAGAGAGATGGCCCCTCCTGGTGGCTTGGGCAGCAAGGTGAGCTCAGCAGGAGCCATGATGGTCTCCTCCCTGGGTGAAGATCATTTGGAAGACCGAGTATGGCTTAGGCACCCAGAGCCTATGACCAGCCATGCTCATGGCCTTGTGGCTGCACATGGCTTTGTGGCCAGGAGAATGGAACCAGGTAGAAACAATGGCTGTCTGGGCTAGAGGGAAGAAGCAGTACTTGTCTGACTTGCTCCAAGCCTAGGATGATCTGGCCCCTGGCCCCTCGTCTCCAACACTGGACCAGGCTTCAGCCTTGACCCAGCCAGCTTTACCAGGCCCCAGGCCCGTCAAGGACCCGCCACTGGCACAGAACCAGCTCAGCCTTTGCAAAGGCTCCAAACCCGAAGAACATCTTTGCAGAGAAGAATATTCTGGAGAAAGGGGACTGCCAGGGCTAGGGGTCAAGCTGCTTGCAGGGAGTACCTCCACCTAGAATCAGCCCTCAACGGGGCTGGGCCTCACACCCTTCTGACACCCCAGCTCCCAGCCCTTGTACAGAGGGAAGATGAGTTACCCACAGTTAGGATGGCAAATACGACACACATCAAGTGACTGGGGGAGCTGCCCAGGAGTATGGCGACAATTCTGAGCACAGCAGAAAAACGTGCTGGCACCAGTGAGTGATATCTGTCCCAGGCAATGGATAAGGAAAAAAAAGGGGGTTGGTGGTGGAGCTGAATGTCCACACTAATCATCCTATCTCCCAGGGATGCAGTAGGCTAGAGCCAACCTGATTATTTATGTCCATCATGAGTACAGGAGTAGGATATCACATGGAGAAAATAAAAGAAAAAATTACTACAATCAGTTACAACAGCTACAGAATGAGGGAGTTGGTGGTATACATACTAAATAAGAATGCCAGGATTGACTAGCAATGTCTGCCCCAGGCTCACTGTAGAGGAAAATCACAGGAAGGAGTTTTGGATCATTTAGTCATGCCTGCCACAGGTACAGAGAGGGCAAATTGCTGCATGTGGTAATAACACATGCTCTGGTCAGTCAGTGATGTCTGCACAGAAGGCAGAAAGGGTAAGGGCGGGCAGCAGCAATAATGAATCCCAGCAGGATCTGAGCACAATCTTCCATGGCTAGGAAGCTGAGGGGGATGGAGGCTATGTGTGGGCTGCGTATTTGCCATCTCTGAACTACAGGGCACCAGGAGAACCTGTTAGGAACCATGCAGAAGAGTGCGCCTCCCAGAAAGGAGTAACTGGGTTAGTATTTTTGTGAGAGCAGCAGATACCCAGGACAAGAGGTCCGGTGACAGCGGTGGCATGTGGCTCCCAGGTTAGCTCATTGGTTAGTTTTTTGAGTCGAGGTGAAGGGTGGACCTCCTTTACTACGAGACTCTCTAAGTTAGCTTCCACACTAAGCAGGTACTTACCAAGATCTCCCCCTTTGAGAATGTAAAGTTAGGGTTGTGGGTCAATCAAGAAAGAGGAGGAGGAGGAGGAGAGATGAAGGGACGTGAAGGGACGGAGGAAAAGCGGGAAAAGCACAATGACAGGAGAAAGAAGAGCAGAGGAACAAAAAAACAGCAAAAGAAAAAAATTACATGCTATTAATTATATTCACGGTGTTAATATTTAATTCATTATCTTCTTTCAAACAAACAAACAAAAAAAAGCAACAACATATGAACTACCTATAGCAAGCGCAAAAAAAAAGAAAATTCAAAACCATGCAATTGTTACATTTCTTCCCAATCTGGCTCTAAATCGTGCAAGATACAATAGCACAGCACCCCACCCTCACCCCAGTCTGACATGGGAAGGAGATTGGGGGGCAGTGGCAGAAACTGGACAGAACAAGCCCAACCAGACATGTAATGCTGGCATTATGAAGCCATTCACACATGTGCAAGGCCCCTGGAGCTGGGGTAGATCTAAAGGAAACCTGGGGGTTCTCCGGGTGTGGGATTCAAACCACCTCCATCTCTCCTGAGCTGCCTGTGGCACCTTCCATGGCTTCTATCTACCTGATTCACTTCTGGGGCCAAGAGTTAGGAAACACAATCTGCTTGCACACGCCTCAGGGTGATTGTTACACAATCCCCTGCTTTGGGGGTCAACTCTAATTCCACCTTAGATGTTAGATGAGGCCTTTGGGTGTTGGAATTTGCCCCCCAGGCCCTGTGGGAGCTGTAGCCCTAACAGCCGTGTGGACCAGCGGCTGAGAGAGTGAGTGGCCTGGTACTAAGGGGTCAGTTCCCATATCAAGTGCTATGATGGTGCTCAGTGCGCTGCTGTCCCCAGAAGAGAATGACAGCTGAGGCAGGGGAGCTACCTGATTGGGTATGGCCCTCTTCTTGTTCAGCTGTGTGCTCCTCTGCTGGGCACTGTAACAGAAGTAGAGAAGGCATGTTCAGGTGAGAGTGGGAGGGAGATGAAGAGAGGCCCTGGTGGCCCAGGCTAGGGTGTTTTCCCTAGGGGCACACTGACCCATTAAGGCTAGAGGCAAAGACATGGCCCCTGTATGTAGAGGACAGCTAGAGCACATGAAACAAGAAAAATGTGTCTGGCTAACCCTGGCTTCTAGAACCTTCTCACGAGCACTCCAGAAGCACCAGCTGTTTCCTACAAGTCACTGAACTTAAAGCCTCACAGAGCAGGTGTAAGATGCAGGGGAACAGGACAGGGAGCTGGCCCAGGGAGACCTTAGCACAACATAGTTGAGGTTTCTTCCCATTCTCTTCCCACCCCTGACCCTACATCAGTCTGGAAGTGGCTCTCAGAACAAGCCCTCCTAACTCTGGGGCTCGCTAGAAGGTCCTGACTCAAGCCAGGGACTACCTAAACCCATTACAGGAGGTTTCTGCATGTTCCCTCATCAACAGTCACATTCTCCTCCCTCACTTTTTAAAGGGAGATATAGCAGACACATGCAAGACCTCATGCATGCTGGGCTAGCTCTCCCCCCCAGGCCCACAGCAATTCTAGCTCCCTCTATCACTCTCTTGCGACAGGGTCTCACTATGTAGCCCTGGCTGTCCCGAATTTCACTATGTAGACCAGGCTGGCCAGGAACTGATAGAGATCTGTCTGCCTCAGCCTCCAAGTGCTGGGATTGTGCACTATTAGGTTTACAATCAATTTTGAGATAGGGCCTCAAGTAGCCCAGGCTGGCCTCCAACCCTACATGTAGCCTAAGATGACCTTGACTCCTGATCCTCTTGCCTTTACCAACCTAGTGCCTCCATACCTGGTTTATGAGGTGCTGGGGCTGGAACACAAGTCTTTGTGTATGCCAGGAAAGCACTCTGCACCCAGTCCCTCTAGGCAGGCCACTGTGTTCCCTCTCCTCATTGGTTTTGATACATGCACTGCTCTAACAATCACATAGCTACATAACCACCCGAAAACAACTGTGTCCTGTTACTTCTCTAAAAAAAAAAGTGTGCGTGTGCCTGTGTGAATTTATGTGCACCACACATGTGCAGGTGCCCCTGGAGGCCAGAGGCATTGGATCCCCGGGAGCTAGAGTTGCGGGTGGTTGTGAGCCACCTGATGTGGGTGCTGGGAACAGAACCCAGGTCCTCTGTAGAAGCAGCCAGTGCTCTTGACCACTCTGTCCTGTCTACAGCCCCATCTTGCTGCTCTAGTTGGACACCGCAGAAGACACCAACAGCAATACAGCTTGGCTGCATTCCTTGCCGGCTGCTCTGAGACTTCCTACAGCACAGACCAGCTGAGTCTCAAGCGGCAGTTAGCAGAGTGCAGGCTAGTAACCCCGGAAAGAGGGAAGAAGCTAGGCAGAGCATGAGTCTGAGCTCAGGTGGCCTGCACAGGGAGCCTGGGACCCAGCAGCACAGCTTCAGTCAGCAGCCGGACGGGCTGAGTGTGTTTGGAGGGATGGGCTCCTTATTCTGGGTTGGTAAGGACTGGAAAACTAAGAACCGATGTAGAGTAACACCCAGTGCTCTTCCTGACATTATCACACCAGGGCTTGCTTTACTGTGAAACTTTTGTCAATCTCTTGGGAGGCACATGCTTGTACAGTGGGGATCTAACCCCATGTGGCTTGTACACCAAGCACCTTTACCTGCCAAGCCATCTTACTGACCCTACACTTTTTTTTTTTTTTTTGAGGGAGGGTCTCCTGTGGTCCTGGCTAGCTTCTAACTCAGAAATACAGCAGAGGGTGACTCTGAACTCACCCCTGCCTCTGCCTCTTGTGGTGGGAGGATGGGTGTGTGCTGTCAGGTCCCTGTGACCTGTGCTAGACTTCCTGCATGCTAAGCAAGTGCTCGACCAACTGGGCCACACTAGCAGGCCTCAGGGCTTTCCCCTGGGCCCTGTCTGCCATGTTTTGAGGCAGTCTGAAGCCTAGGCCATTAGACAAAGAAGAAATATGTCCACACTGAAGGAGATGGGAGCAGACTACGCCATCATTACAGCAAGGCGGTGTAGTGACAAGGCCCAGAAGCCACCATTACAGCAAGGCTGTGGAGTGACAAGGCCCAGAAGCCACCATTACAGCAAGGCTGTGGAGTGACAAGGCCCAGAAGCAGTACACCGTGAGTGCTTGGTGGCCCCTCAAAGAGCAGCCAAGACAGAGACACCTCTCCCCGGCCCTAACCAGAGCCTTGGGGACCATGGCAGGTCATCTAAATTCTTCTCCTCAGCCTGCCTACAGGGCAGTCCTGGCAAGGGGTGTGGCCACCAGCTGCTGTGTCCACCCTGACACACTGGCTGATGGTCCTCCCTCCCAGCCTCCAGCCCTCAGGAGTTCCTGGCCTGTGGCCACTGCTGTCAGGACGTCTTTGGACGGGTCCCTCCAGGTCTCATCTGCGGCTCTCCTCAGCCACCCACTCACTCCCCATCTGTGAGTCCTAGGGGCAGGCACTTGGGTGTCTTACCCACTGTCCTCTTCACAAGGCCTGGCGGGGCCCTGGCTGAAGGAGGGGCTCTGCTGTAATCCAGGGGCTCCTGGAACATCCCCCACAGGCACCCCGGGTCACACACCAGGGAAAAAGGCACACAGCAGGCAATACCCACCCTGTGACCAGCTCCTCAGTATAGTAACAGCTGGGGACGAGGGAAGGCCCCGGAATCCAGAGAAAGAAGTGGAGTGGTCAAAGGAAAAACAGGAGAGAGTGTGAGAAGGAACTGTGGATGAAGTGTGAGAAGCAGAGACATTGAGGTGAGGAAACTGGCAGCCACCAATCCGGGGCCACGCTGTCCACGCACGGTCGGGAGAGCGAGACTCACAGCCACCGTCCTCAGAGGGGCTTCTGATCATTCACTCACTCACTTCTCGCAGCCCCTGTGTGCCCAGCCCAGAAGAGATGCTTCATCAGCTTTGCCCAGAGCACGACATAAACTTCAAGCCTTGTGCCCTGTCAAGAGGTCTCCAGAACCCTAAGGTCAGGCCCCACAGCCACCCTCTGGACGTCCAGGAGCCCTGAACACACTGTCCTGTCTGACTTTGCACAGGAAATTCCTGTGGGCAGGTGGACCTGGCTGGGATTGCTGACTGCTCCACCCGGGGGCCAGGCATCAAAGCACACCACTAGTATATAGATGTGTGTGGTATGGTCCTATTAGCCCCATCTGAGAGAACCCATACCAGTCCCCACAACACCCCTAGTGGCACTCAGGTCTCCCCAGCTGGTCCAGTGCTATGGTTGACCCTGGGCCAATGCACCAGATGCCACACCTGGCTTACGTGGTCTAACCCAGGGCCGTGCACATGTTGGCAAGTGTGCTAACCACGGAGACAGACAGACCCAGCCCAACGCTCTGGTTTTCAATGTATAGTGTCTACGTGGAAAGCAAAGCGTGCGAGGGCTCTGCTCGTGAAAGGCCAGGATCTGGATGTATGTTGGTCCATGAAAGGCTCTGAGAAGTCCTGCAGGGTGTGAACCTGGCTGGCCTCCCCCTTCCCTAAGTTACTATCCACAGAACCCCCACTTTGTCCTTGAGATGTCCACAGGCAGCCTGCTGGGTGAGGGCGCTATCACAGAAGTCACGATGAGCCCCAAAAGCTTCAAGGTCCTCTCAAATGGCTCTGCACTGTGCCCAGCATTCCCACCAGGCAGACAGACATTCTGGTGCTGGGGTGGGAATGGGTGCTGCCCTCGTCACTGGCTGTATAAGTACATACTTGGCAAATCCAATGAAGTCTTCATGGTTCGTGTTGATGTAGGACTGCTCAATGTCAATCAGAAGAAGAATCTAGAGGAAAGTAGAGGTGGCTGTGAGTATAGAGTACAGAACAGCAAGGAAGGCAGTAAGCACAGTGCTTTCTGTACATACATGTACACACACACACACACACACACACACACACACACACACACACACACACCCCAGCAGGCTCCTAGGCAGGAGCTCAGCAGGAAGGCTGGATCACCAGGATAAGGGTAGATCTGCATGCAGGGGAAAAGAGCCCCACAGGAAGACTGGGCTAAAGGGACGTGCCTGGTGGCCCAATGGTGCTCATGTGCACAGCCTTGACGGCGATCATGAGAACTTGTGTCTTCCTTTGGCCCATGACCCACCTGGAATCTGGGGCCTACTGCTGCTAAGTTAGGGATGTGGATTGGGTTCACTCTCCTTTTTTCTCTTTTACTGGTACTGCTGGGCTGGAAGTCAGGACCTGATACATGCCAGGCTAGCACTCTACCACTGAGATGCACCTGAGCCGGCTTCCCATCACAGTGCACTGTGACTTCAGACTAGCCTCTGATCTATCTCATCGGTGCTCTTCTCACACTGAAAAGCACACGCATGCTTGCAGCACACCTCCATGACAATATAGGTACATATTATATTGAACACAAAATGGTGTGGACCGCATGGTGACTACTGCTGCCTAGCAAAGTTCCAGCATTTCAACACTGCAGATCACACTTCTCCAGCACCTTTTTATGTTCATTTTTTAAATTTATTTTTTATTTTTTTATTTTCATTTTTAATGATTCTCAATATTAATGCCTTTCCCTTCAGGAAATTTTGTTTGGGTTTTGATAAAAGGATAAAAATGTGTACAATGGTAGTCTCTCTACACAAAGTAATTCTTTGGAGAAAAAAATCCCTGCCACCATGGAACCAGGAATCCCATTGTGCCCTTCTTTTTTTTTTTTTTTTTTTAAAATTTATTTATTTATTATGTATACAGCATATATGCTTACAGGCCAGAAGAGGGCACCAGATCTCATTACAGATGGTTGTGAGCCACCATGTGGTTGCTGGGAATTGAACTCAGGACCTTTGGAAGAACAAGCAGTGCTCTTAACCTCTGAGCCATCTCTACAACCCACCCATTGTGCCCTTCTAATTACACCAAGGACAGGAAAGTTAGAGATTTGCTGGACACACCTGATCCCAAGGATGAGATGCCTACAATTCAAATCCAGAGCCTAGGGCCATTAAGGTCAAGAGTTCAGTTAGTAAATACAGAGAAATCAGAATGTTACCGTACATCAGGACCTTCCCTTTTGTTATGAGGGGAACAGGCCCATATAGTAAGACTAAGAAACTGTACTGGAGTGCCTGGTCCCCAGAAGACCTTTTCTCAAGGTCAGTCATTTGGATAAAGGTCTCCATTCCTTCTGGAGATTGAGGAAAGTTCCTGCTTGCTAAAGTGGCCAGTCTCCTTATCTCTGGCCAGAGGAATTGATGGTCCTTCCATTAACATATGACTGCTGTCTACTGTCAAGGTCAGTAGAATGCTAGATTCCTCAAGCCCTGATCTCAAGCCATACCCCGGCTCACATGCCCCTATAGAGTCTAAAAGGTGTATTTTTTCCCAATTAAATGCTGCTGGAAGCCATCTTGATTCGTCCTCAGATGGTGTCCATCCCTGTGTCATACCCCCCTCCCCACTACTCCACACATCCTTTGTCACAGCTACATTCTGAATTCAAGCCAGCCAGGGTAAAGCATTGCTCCGTTTTCTTCTTTCCTTCCCTTTTCCCTTCCTTCCTTCCTTTTGGTTTTATGAGACAAGGTTTTATGAGCAATCTCACACGCACCACCACTAAAAGGTTCATGAGGTGCTGGGGATGGAACCCAATGTTGTGGAATGATCCTTCTGTACACTGTGAAGATCTGTCACTTGGATTTGTTTAATAAAAGGCTAAACAGCCAATAGCTCGGCAGGATTTGGGGGCAGAGAGAACACTGGGAAGAAGAAGGGCAGAGACAGTAGAGTCTCCAGCCAGAGGCTAAAGAAACTGGGCAGTACCGAGGACAAGTAATAAAGCTACGAGGCAGAAAGTAAACGAATAGAAATGGGTTAATTTAAGTCATAGAGCTAGTTAGAAACAAGCCGAGGCTATCAGCTGAACTTTCATAATTAGTAGGAAGTCTCCATGTCGTGATTTGGGAGCTGGCAGGAGGGACAGAAAAATCTGCTTACAACCCAGGGCTTTGTGAATGCTGGAAGCAGTCTGCCGTTGTTTTATTTCAAGACGGTCTCACTATGTAAGGCGGTCTGTCTGGCCTTGAACTCTTGAGAGTCCTGCTCACTCTTCACACTAATGATGACGTCTGCACCATTAGCCGTGGAAGCAAATCTAAGAGGCCTGGTGCCAAGTGAAGATTTAAGGACATAGAAGCCAGTTTCTTTGCCATCAATGGTAAAGGTGTTTTGGGGAAACTCACCAGAGAAATAAGCAGACACAATATGGATACTTGTATTAGTTTACATTTAAGCACCTGTAATGAGGTCCCATAATTATATATTTATTTTATTTCATATTTATATGCATGAGACCAGCATGTATTGTCTGTTCACCAAGTGCATGCCTAGTGCTTACTACATCAGAAGTAGGTATGGGATCCCCTGGAACTGGATTCACAGATGGTTGTGAGCCAACACATGGATGCTGGGAACAAAATCTGGGTCCGCTGACCATGTAACCAATGAGGCATCTCTCTAGCCCCCTATCTGAAGGATTAATGACAGCCCAGGGTATGGAAAGGGGCAGCAGAGATTCTGGTGTGGAAGGGGCTGCAGGTCCACTCTCCTCCAGAGAGTCCCAGTCATCCTCTGGGAGGCAAGGGCAGCCCTAAAAAGGTACAGTATATTCACTGTAGAAAAATGACCCAACAGCTGGGCAGTGGTGGCACATGCCTTTAATCCCAGCACTTGGGAGGCAGAGGTAGGCAGATCTCTGTGAGTTTGAGGCCAGCCTGGTCTACAGAGCAAGATCCAGGACAGGCACCAAAACTACACAGAGAAACCCTGTCTCGGAAAGAAAAAAACAAACAAACAAAAACAACAAGCCCCAACAATGGAGAACGTCAACCTACAGACCCTACACATTGGGCCAGGGTCGAAAATCAGAGTCACATGGAGTCTCCCCAAAGCACTGTGGGGAAAGGCCCCGGCAAACAAGAAACCACCTTGGTCTTCAGAAAATGAATATTTAGTTGCATCATAGAGCAATCTAATCTGTAGCTGTACAAAGACATTAACATCACCTGAACAACACGTGATGGGGAGGCTAGGGTACAGGCTGGCACTGGGAATGGTGGAGACTGATGAGTGGTGGTGAGGGACAAAGTCTCGGGCAGCCCAGACTGGTGGGTGGAACTCAGTGTGCAGTCAAGGGATGGCAGGAACTTTCTGATCCTCCTGCTTCCAGCTCCCAAGTGTAGGATGACAACCGTGCACTATCACACCCTGCTTATTGGGTGCTAGTGATGGAAACCAGGGCTTCAGACAGGCTAAGCAAGTGCTACACCAACAGAGTCATGGTCCTGGACCTCAGAATGCATCTCTGGAGCTGGTGAGATGGCTCAGCAGATGAGAGGCTTACTTTGGAAGCCTGGTGACCTGAGTTTGACCCCCCCAGAACTTCTACATAAAGAGAGGAGGAGCAACAACTCCTCGGAGATGTCCTCTGGCCTCCACATGCAAGCTGTGGAAAACACATTTGAAATGAACAATTATAATAATAATAAAAAAGTAACCTCGCAGAACTATACTCTTAATATTTCCTACACATGAACAGACAGGAAAAGGAACAGCGAACTGGTACAATACCTGGTCCTTGGTTCTCCCCTCTCGCTCCCTGATGTAGGTGGTGACGATTCGCTCTGTCTCCTCTCGCAACCGGGGGTAGGAACTGAGCTGGGGGACAAGTAGAAAGGCTGAGATGGCAAGGTCTTCATGGCCAGGCCAGAGAGAAACATAAACCAAGTGCAAGGATGAAACAGGGAAAAACATGAGGGGCACCAGGTCCCCAGTTTGCTCTTGTCTCCCGGCTCAGGAGCTAGGAGACAAGGGCATGCCGGTTGGTCGGTCGGTCGGTCGGTCAGTCGGGGCAGGTGGGGTAAAAAGGGGAGAGCGTGGCCTTGCATGCTGAGAGCCGCTTTGCAAAGCCAGCGATTGGAGGTGGAAAGTGGCAGAGAAAGTGAGTGACATGCTTTTGTCACCCAGAGGTGCCAGACATCCCCCTCCCGCCCAGCATTAGGTGAAGGCAGGACAAACTGATGGCCCTCACAGAGCATTCAAATGATCATGGTGCCCTGCTCCAGAATAACAGAGACAGCATCTGGGTTATCAAGCTCAGGGAACCCTTTGCTGGAAACTGTCCCCTGATCATTGTGAATTTGGCACCCATATGGCCACGCCTTAGACCCCTCTGGGAAAGTGAATGATCTGAGCCACACGTGTGGGGAGCCACACCTTCCCCAGCTGGGGAGAGATGCTGCTAAATGCACCCTAACACGGGAACACGGAGCTGGACATGCAGTGGTCAGGGACGGGATCTAGGAGTGGGAACAGCTTCACAGTGACTGTGCTTGGACATGTCAAAGGGGACTCCACTGGACCCCACAACTGAAAAGGTGGGGCCCATGTGTGTTCTGCCACCCAGAGTCTGAGGTGGCAGCTGAGGTGGAGAAGGTGACAGGTGTGCCTAGCAGGGTTCCTTCGAGGCAGGACTGTCCAGATGCTCAGGGCTGATACCATGGAAGAAATGAGGTGGGAACTGATGAGGGACAGGAGGAGCAAGGCCTGTTACCTTCTCAGCACACTTTTTAATGACCGTGGCTAGCTCCGACACCACCAGGTCAACACACTTCAAACTCGGCTCTTTGAGTTTTACAAGCTGTTTTTTCACGATGGCTTCAAAGGCCATGTCGGGGGTGAAGAGCCCCGTCCTGGGTCATGCGGAGAAGGGCGGGACGAGGTTGAGAGACACCCAGGGGTAGTGCAGGCCACACGCACAAACGCACACATAGGACGGGAGATGGAGAGAGAAAGAGAGAGAAGAAACAAGAATGAGCCGGTTAGTGCATGCGCAGAAAAGCCTGCACCCATATATGTCTTGGAAGCTGTTTGGAATCAGCAAGGCCTGGGAGAGCAGAGGGCTGGTCTACAGTTCAAGGCTAAGTGCTACAGGATACTGTCATCATAGGGCCATAGGTATGTGATCGAACCTCAAATGGTCACTTCAGTGACAATGGCCCCTAGGATGACAATCAGCAGCCACTCTAGGTTCTGGTTTTTGAACCGGTCTCGTGGTCTCACACAACAATGATAGCCTCCAACTTGGCATATGACTAAGGATGACCTTGAACTTCTGATCTTCCTACTTCCAACTCCTGAATCCTGGGATCACAGGTATGAGCTATCCATACATGGTCTATATGATGCTAAGGATGGAACCCCAAGCTTCGTGCAGGCAAGCACTCTGCAAACTCACCCTACCCTGACCCCAGCCCTTGCCTGGCTGGTTTTTTGTTTTGGTTTTTTCTTTTGCTCTGTTTTCCTGGAGAAGTTGAGGAAGCAAGTGGGGACTTTGCTCCAGTAGAACAGGCAGCTCAAGCAGAAATTCTCTGCCATTTCAGAGGGCTGGGGACGTTGAGGTCCCACAAGCAGATGTCCTCTCTTCCTCCCCCCACCCCCCAGCACTTCAGCTGCTTGGCAGGAGGGTACTGTCCTGAGAACTAGCCCTCCCAGAGGAGCCTGGCGGGTTGGTGAGAATGGAGACAGTTGCCCATGGAGGGGAGGATACAAAGGTCTTCATGAGCAGGAACACTGAGTATAGATTTACATGGGAGGGTGGGGAAGAAACGTGGACAGCATAGGGCACACGAAAGCTGTCAGGGCCGCTGTGGAGCCCAAGCAGCTTTGGGAATCTGGGCACTGAGTTCGCATTATGCCACCAGTTTTATGCTCTTTCCAGGGCCATGAGGACAGAGAAGTGACTCGTTCCAGAGAAGCCAGGCATTTGTCATTTGTCAAGGGGGACATCAGGGGAGCTTCAAGTATCTTGGCCTCCAACAGCTCAAGCGGGGAGCCCCAATCTGCTTCCCTAGCAAGCAGCAAAGCAACACAGCCAGATGATACCCCCATTCCACCATATGCATGCTGGGCTTGGTATCAGGGTCCCAGGAGGCCTATCACCCTCTAGCTGGTTCTCAGAAGCCCAGCATTCCCCCACCCCCTCCTGAGTGGGTCCAGACTGACCCATTCCCATCCCTTCAGGATTCTGGGAAATGAGGTAACCTGGGGCCTGATACCAAGCCTGCGGCCCCATGTCCGCGGGTGCGGTACCTTGCTGGTGCATTGCCTAACTGTACTGATAAGCTCCTGGATAACCAGGTCCACGCATTTCAGACAGGGCTCTTTCAGCTTGACCACCTGCTTTTTCACAATGGCCTCGAACGCCAAGTCCGGCGTGAAGAGCCCAGTTCTAAAAAGGTCCGGACCCAGTGGGGAAGCAGGGAAAGATAAGTCAGAGAGAAACAAAGGTGGTCAGCCACTTTCTAAGCATGGCTAGGTCCCTGATAAGGAAGGCCATCCCATTAAAGCTAGGGGTGGGATGCCTAAGAGTCCCTGACTGGGGAGCCCTCACGGTAACCCAAGGATCTTGGGATGCTAGACAGCTGGGTACACTTTATTGATTGTAACTAAGGAGGGGACACTGAGAGGCTCACAAGTGACCCTGACGAAACAAGATCCAGGTTCCCATGAGTACAACTCAACTCTGTTCCCACCCAACCTCTGATCACTATAGATTTCACCAGGAGTAAGGTCACACTAATCTATGCATTTCATCCAGGGCACACAATTAGCCAAGAGACCCAGGATGGTCATACACTATGTCCTTGGAGACCAAGATGTATATATAGTCCTGAAAACTACCCATGAACCTTCTCACAGCCTCACTACCAGGGACTCAGAAGGTTGGGGGGCCCACATGGGTAGAGGGGAAGAGAACATGTGGACTTCCCATGGAACTTGCCTGACTCCGTGGATGTTCTTAATAGCATAGCTGATCTCTCGTCGTAGATCTTTCTCATCAAACTCCATCTAAGAAACAAGCCAAATACATGGAATGAATTCCCAGGGTCATCTCACAGCATAAGCAGATTCTGGGACTATTCCTATTCATGGTTGTGTCTCACAAAGATGACCTAGCAGCTCAAAATTAAAAACAACGGAGGGTCACAGAGATGGCTCAGTAAGTAAGGGTACCTGCCACTAAACCTGATGATCTGAGTGTACCCCAGAATCCATGTGGTAGAAGGAAAAGAACCAAGTCCTGAAAGTTGTTCTCTGACCTCCACACACTAAATAAATAGATATACCATTACACACGCGCGCGCGCGCACACGCACACGCACACATAGATAAAGCTGGGTATACTGGGCTGCAGACATGGCTCAGCATTGAGAGCGCTGGCTGTTTTTGCAAAGGACCCAGCACTCACACAGCGGCTTACAACTGTCCTTAACTCCAGTACTCCAGGTCCATGGGATCCAGTGCCCTCTTCTGGCTCCTGCAGGCCATTAAGTATGGACATGCTGCACTTACACACATTAGGGAAAACACTCATAAACATAAAACAAAAAAAGTCTTTCCAGCCAGCAGGCATAGCCTACTGGTTCTGTTCCAGGCAAGTAAGAGATCCTGTCTCTGAAAAAGCGTGGCTGGACCAGGGCTGCGGCTCCAATGGGTGAGTGCTTGCCCCATGTACATGAACCCACAACACAGAATAAACTGGATGCGGTAACTAACACATGCCTGTGATCCTGGCACAGGAGGATTAGAAGGTCATCACAGAGAGGTTGGGGCCAACTTAGGCTACAATGAGACCTTGCCTTAAAAAATAAGAAAGAGTGATATCTGGGGGTCAGGAACAAGATAAAGTTGTCCACTCTCCCCATCCTTATTCAACATAGTACCTGAAGTTCTAGCTAGAGCAATAAGACAACAAAAGGAGATCAAGGGATACAAACTGGAAAGGAAGAAGTCAAACTTTCCCTATTTGCAGATGATGTGATAGTATACATAAGTGACCCCAAAAACTCTACCAGGGAACTCCTACAGCTGATAAACTCCTTCAGTAAAGTGGCAGGATACAAGATTAATTCAAAGAAATCAGTAGCCCTCCTATACACAAATGATAAAAGGGCTGAGAAAGAAGTCAGAGAAACATCACCCTTTACAATAGCCACAAACAATATAAAATACCTCGTGGTAACTCTAACTAAGCAAGTGAAAGACCTATATGATAAGAACTTTGAGTCTCTAAGAAAGGAATTGAAGAAGATATCAGAAAATGGAAGGATCTCCCATGCTCATGGATAGGCAGGGTTAACAGTAAAAATGACAATCTTACCAAAAGCAATCTACAGATTCATTGCAATCCCCATCAAAATCCCAACACAATTCTTCACAGACTTGGAAAGAACATTACTCAACTTCATATGAAAAAACAAAAAACCCAGGATAGTTAAAAGAATCCTGTATAATAAAGCAACCTCTGGAGGCATCACCATCCCTGACCTCAAGCTCTATTATAGAGCTATAGTAATAAAAACAGCTTGTTATTGGCATAAAAACTGACATATGGACCAATGGAATCAAATTGAAGAGCCTGACATTAATCGACATACATATTAACACCTGATTTTTGACAAAGCAGCCAAAACTATAAAATGGAAAAAAGAAAGTATCTTCAACAAATGGTGCTGGCGTAACTGGATGTCAACATGTAGAAGATTGCAAATAGATCCATATCTGTCACCATGCACAAAACTCAAGTCCAAGTGGATCAAAGACCTCAACATAAATCCAGTTACACTGAACTTGATAGAAGAGAAAGTAGGAAGTACTCTTGAACGCACTGGCACAGGAGATCACTTCCTAAATATAACACCAGCAGCACAGACACTGAGCACAATTAATAAATGGGACCTCCTGAAACTGAGAAGCTTTTTGTAGGGCAATAGACACAGTCAATAGGACAAAAAGACAGCCAACAGAATGGGAAAAGGTCTTCACCAACCCCACATCTGACAGAGGACTGATCTCCAACGTAAAGAACTCAAGAAACTAGACATCAAAATACTGAACAATCCAATTTAAAAATGGGCTATAGAACTAAAGAGAGAATTCTCAAAAGAAGAATCTCAAATGGCTAAAAGACATTTAAGGAAATGCTCAACATCCTTAGACATCAGAGAAATGCAAATCAAAACGACTCTGAGACACCACCTTATACCTGTCAGAATGGCTACAATCAAAAACACCAATGACAGTCAATGTTGGAGAGGATGTGGAGCAAAGGGAACACTCCTCCACTGTTGGTGGAAATGTAAGCTTGTACAACCACTGTGGAAATCAGTATGGCGGTTTCTCAGAAAATTAGGAATCGAACTACCTCAAGAGCCAGCCATCCCACTCTTGGGCATATACCCAAGGAATGCTCAATCATACCACAAAGATACATGCTCAACTATGTTCATAGCAGCACTATTTGTAATAGCCAGAACCTGGAAACAACCTAGGTGCCTGGCAACTGAAGAATGGATTAAGAAAATGTGGTACATATACACAATGGAGTACTACTCAGCAGAGAAAAACAATGACAGCATGAAATTTGCAGGCAAATGGATGGAACTAGAAAAAAATCATCATGGGTGAGGTAACCCAGACTCAGAAGGACAAACATGGTATGTACTCACTCATAAGTGGATAGTAGATATAAAGCAAAGGACAATCAGATTGCAACCCACAGATCCAGGGAGGCTACCTAGCAGGGGGGACCCTAGGATGACTGTGGTTTATAATAAGTTTTGGTTTTACCCAATCACTGGGCAAGCTTTAGTGAAACATTTCACTATTAGGATAAGAATTTGTACCATATTAAGCTGATGAAAGAATATACTGGCCGTACTTTCTGGAGGGCAGGCTAAAATCTTTTTAGATTATGGATTAGCCTATAGAAAAATGTCTGTGGTAAATCAAACAGTGAAGGGGAAGATGAATAGGAATCTCACACAACTTAAGAAAACATAGCTCTCTGAGCAGATGAAGATAGGTCTCTTCTGTATCCCAGAAACTAATCAATATTTATATGTATAATTCAGCTATTATTTGGCTTAAAAGGGCTTATTGGGAAATGTTATCATTTTTACTATTTTCTACAGAGAAAATATTTTACTGTTTAAAATAACCTTGGATTTTTAAATTATAATCTGTTTTTATGTTCAAGCTATCTGTGTATTATTTCTTCTGCAGTTGTACATAAAATGTTTTTACATTTAAAAAAGGGGACAAATACTATAAATTGTATTACATGAAATATATAGAATATACAAATTCATAGACAGAAAGATTAGACGTTATCTCAAGACGGAGAAGAAAGGAATATAGAACAATGATTTCCTAAGTACAGAATCTCTGTTTTGTGTGATGGAAAAGCCCCACAAATGGACAGTAGTATCAGGACATAATATCATGAATGTAATAAATCAATACAATTAATGTAATTAATGAATATCATAAATATAATTATTGAGTGAAAAAAAACATAAGAAAGAGTGATATCCGGGGTGGGGGTGGTGGCACACGCCTTTAATCCCAGCACTCGGTAGGACAGAGACAGATAAATCTCTAGGTTCAAGGTCAGCCTGGTCTACAGATGGAGTTCCAGGACAGCCAGGGCTACACAGACTTTCCAAGTCTGTCTTGGAAAGACAAACAAGAGTGAGTGGCAACTGAAAAGCAACACTGGAGGTTGTCCCACCTCCAGACTGACCTGTGTACACCATGCCTGTGAGACAGTCCCTGCCCCAAAGGAAAAGGACACAAATGCAGTTTGCTTCAGCTTTTGTTTTGAGACCACATCTTCCTGCTGTCCTGGAACTCAGTGTCCTGCCTCTGCCTCCCAAGCGTTGGGATTCCTGGCTTGTTTTGTTTTGATTTTGTTTTAGTTTTTTGAGACAAGGTCTTGTATAGGCCACGTAGCTTTAAACTCGCTCTCCTCCTCAGCTTACGGAAGTCTGGAATTACTGGTGTAAGCCCAGAATTGTATACATTTGTATTTGTTGGATGTGCATGTTTGTAGGAGGGGCCTGAGTCTCACGAAGTCTGTGGAGGTCAGAGGAAACCTGTAGGAGCTGGTTCTCTGCCTCTGCTCGGGTTCAAACCCAGTCATCGGGGTGGCACAGGTGCCGTTACCTGCTGAGCCATCTTGCTGGCCATCACTATCTTTTTTCCCCTTATCAGCGGAAGAAACATGGACTTTCCCACTGCTCTGCCCAGAGCGTCTAAGCTGTGAGATCTGGGAAGACAGCGACCACAGGACATGCCCTTCAGGCCATGTTTACTGACGCTGGCCTCCAGCATGATTCAGAGCGTGTGACAACTTGGTTTGGGAAGAAAGTTTAAGGCCCTCCAGGCTGACACCTACCTTTACCAGCTCAAAGGGAAAGCGCTCATGAAAGATGCGATTGATTCGGGCCCCCCCAGACAGCTCCAGTGTGTCCACTTGATCTCCAGAGCCCTCAATTCGCTTCTCAAAGTCAACTCCAAACTGCTGGACCATCCTTCAAGGAAAGAAAAAGCAAAAGGTCAAGAAGGAAGTTTCTGCACAACCCTGCAACTACATGAGTCACGTGGCAAACTTTGCTCTTTAAAATGAATTTTAAAGTTACATGTATTGACTGGATGGAGGCACGCCACAGTGTATGAGTGGGGTCAGAGGGTACTGTGCGAGTCAGTTCTCTCCTTCCACTGTGTGGGTCTTGGGGATAGAGCTCAGGGTATCAGTCTTGGCAGCAAGCATGTTTACCCCCTGAGCTAACTTGTCAGCAAGTTAATTTTCTTGTCTTTCATGTTTTGTTGTTTTGAAGACAGGATCTTGCTGTGTAACCCCAGCTGGCCTTGAACTGAAGACCCTTATGCCTAGGCCTCCCGAGTGCTAGTATTACAGGTGTTATGTATGCCACCATGTTTGGCCATTTTTCTTTCTTTTTTTTTTTTTTTAAAGTAACATGAGCATACATATTTACTCACTTAGAGGAAGCATGAAAGTTACTATGAACACATATGAAGCTTTGTTTTTTCTACCAGAGCTCCAAATTGGAATACACAGAATCCTGAGTGTGAAAGAAAAGCTACAGCTCAGGGGTAAGGTGCTAATCCTTAGTAAGGGAAAGAGAAGATCTTCTAAGCCTGGCACAAATTAAAAATCAGAATACAGCACACGGTGCCATAAGCCATATTTAGTTCTCTAACAGCAGTTACCTGCCCCCCCATCTTATCAAATTGCATGTTAAAATGTTCCTGTGTACATGAACTCTGTGCCCACCCAGTACCTAGAGAGAGCTAGGTGCCATTCATGTTGGTTACAGGCGTGGAAGCGCATTGACAAGGGATCTGTGCGTTAAAAGTCGATTTCAGTCCAATTTTGTGACACTGTCACAGCTATCCTCTCTGCAGATAATTTACCCACACCTCTCGAAAACGAGGGTCCTATTTTTAGTTAAATAAGTTTTGGTGGGAAATATCTTTATTGCACCTATTCATTTTGCAGATGATGATGAAGGGAGCCAGAATACAACCAGGATCACAGATATCAGCTCCACAGAAGCGAAGTCAAAGATTCCTGGCATTTCCTGGGCCATTTTTCTTTCCTTTTAAATATAACCATTTAACAGCCAATGCATACATGTTTAAAAAGATTTATTTATTTATTGTGTATCCAGTGTTCTGCCTGCATGTATGCCTGCCTACCAGAAGAGGGCACCAGATCTCATTATAAATGGCTGTGAGCCACCATGTGGTTGCTGGGAATTGAACTCAGGACCTCTGGAAGAGCAACTGGTGCTCTTAACCTCTGAGCCAACTCTCCAGCTTATTTACATGCTTTTAAAAATGAGTAAAATAGCAGAGCTGCTTTGGCAAGCACTGGGCACCATCCTGGTTGTCCTCATGGACGACCCCTCCCCAGGGCTCCACTTGCTTTACTGCATTTACTGCTGAATGTCAAGACAGCAGCTCCAGACAGGCCAGGGGCACCTGTATGTTCTCCTGCCTCTCGACCCTGGCTGCAGGGGGCTCTACCATGGACAGCTGGAGAAGCTTGACCAAGTGACACCGCACTGTGAGCCTCAGTGTGAGTAAAGCAGAGCAGGCGAACAGCATGAACACTGGAGTGCTTGGCAACCATAAGAAGTAGTACATCAATAGTTTGTGGAACGAGAGAGAGGGAGAGAGGGAGAGAGGGAGAGAGGGAGAGGGAGAGGGAGAGGGAGAGGGAGAGGGAGAGGGAGAGGGAGAGAGAGAGAGAGAGAGAGAGAGAGAGAGAGAGAGAAATATTTGGAGGCGGAAGGGTTCAATGAGTAAACGCCCTTGTCACTGTGTCTAATGCAAGGAAGGAACTGACTCCTCAACGTCACCTTGGACCTCCACGCTCTGGGCTACAAGTGAGGCTGGCCTTGAACTCCTGAGCTCAAGAGAGCCCCCTGCCTTCAGCCTACCAAGTGGCCAAAGTGTGTGTCAGGCCACCACCACACTCAATTGTTCACAATATATTAGCTTCTTTTTTTTATTAGACAAGGTCTCTTATACCGCTCATGTGTGTGCACACACTGTCCAGTGTCTTCCTAAATCCTTCCCTGTCTCATTTTTTTAATTTTTTTTTTTTTTTTTTTTTTTTGGTTTTTCGAGACAGGGTTTCTCTGTGTAACTCTGCGCCTTTCCTGGAACTCACTTGGTAGCCCAGGCTGGCCTCGAACTCACAGAGATCCGCCTGGCTCTGCCTCCCGAGTGCTGGGATTAAAGGCGTGCGCCACCACCGCCCGGCCCGTCTCCTTTTTATGCACATGTATGTGTCTGAGTGACGACCAGAAGAGGGCATCAGATCCCTTGGTGCCACAGTTCTAGGTGGTTGTGAGCTGCCATGTGGGAGGAGCTGGGAACTGAACTCAGTTCTCTGCAGGAGCAGCAGTGCTCTTAACCACGAGTGTATGTATGCGTCACAGTGCGTGTGTGGAGGTCAGAGGAGAGGTCATGAAAGCAGACTCTCTCCTTCCACTGTGCCAGTTCTAGGGAGGGAACTGAAGCCATCCGACCTGGAGGCAGCACTTTAATTGTTCATCCACCTTCTCAGCTCAGGAACTTTTGATTTTTTCTCCCGCTCCCGCCTCCCAAGGGCTGGGAGGACGACGGTCTTAGATAATATACCCCATTCCAATGTGTCCAACTTACGTGCCACAGGCCACAGCCAACTACAAGAATGAATGTGGAACAACATAAAATAGTAACTTATTCAAACAATGTGTTTTTTCTTTTCTTTTTTTGTAATGCAAGTGCATGGTTTTTGAGCATGTACCCTGCAGATGACAATGTCATGTTGAAATGTCAAGACTCTGGACCCCCCATCACGGGCAGCTCAGGACAGGGCATGAATGGAGAGCAGAATGAACTGGGTGGGACCGAGGCAAGGCAGGGAGGGCACGTACTGCAGCAAGGCTTTGGTCTTGCGTGTGGGGTCATCGGGCCGGAAATTCTTGTACTCTTCCACTTCCTTCTCCAGGGACAGCAGCTGGCTCTGCAGCTTGCTGCGCAGGGTTGGCAGTGACTCCCGGATGTGGTTGGTCAGTTGCTGTAGGGGAAAGGTAAGGGTCAGACAGGGTAGCCCACCCTAGAGACCAGGAAAGAACACAATCCACCCTCAGTCTTAACACCCAGAGCGGTGGGTGCACAAAACT
Organism: Peromyscus maniculatus bairdii; assembly: GCF_049852395.1. Taxonomy (NCBI): domain Eukaryota; kingdom Metazoa; phylum Chordata; class Mammalia; order Rodentia; family Cricetidae; genus Peromyscus; species Peromyscus maniculatus. Next base: position 17,379,261 of record NC_134858.1, on the reverse strand, counting down.
ACAGATGAAATCATCAGGACATGGACAGAAGCTGGTGACAGCACAAGGTGCTGCAGAAAGCCCGCAGGCAGATGTCAGACAACATCCAGATGTGGACTGCAGGACCAGTGTGCAGGCCTGGAATGGCCCTCCAACTATGACCCAAAGGCATCCCAGGAGAAGTGGGGTGAGGGTGGGGGAGGGACAGAGCAAGAACACCACATCAACAGAGAAGAGGAAGATTCTGAAGACACCAGCGCTAGAGGAAAGGAAGGAGAGACTCATGCCTGTGGCGAGTCCCAAGCCTTGTTGTTCTCAAGGGAAGCTACAGGTCTCACAAGGCAGGCTGGATGCTTACAGCTCTGTGGTGGTTTTAAAATTCTTATTTACCTATCATTGGGGGGGAGGGTCAGTGCACATGCCAGGGTGACTGTGTGGAGGTCAGAGGACAGTTTCCTGGAGTCCATTGCCTCCTTCTGCCTGTCCATGTCTTTTGGGGATTGAAATCGGGTCCTTAGGCTTGGGTGGAGGTGGCTGGACCTGCTGAGCCACCTGTGGACCATAATCCTCAGCTCAGAAAAGAGAAGCAGGGACAACCACTGCCCCACAAAACACCCTGCTGGGGGATGGTCTGTATGTCAAATTACTCTGATTGGTCAATACATAAAACACTGATTGGCCAGTGGCCAGGCAGGAAGTATAGGCGGGACTAACAGAGAGGAGAAAAGAAAGAACAGGAAGGTGGAAGGAGTCACTGCCAGCCGCCACCATGACAAGCAGCATGTGAAGACTCCGGTAAGCTACGAGCCACATGGCAAGGTATAGATTTATGGAAATGGATTAATTTAAGCAATAAGAGCAGTTAGCAAGAAGCCTGCCATGGCCATACAGTTTGTAAGCAATATAAGTCTCTATGTTTACTTGATTGGGTCTGAGAGGCTGTGGGATTTGTCCTGACTGTGGGCAAGGCAGGAAAACTCTAGCTACAACACCCATCAATTCAAAGGGACCAGCCAGCCTACACACCTGGCTCTTAAGCAACCCCAGGCCCCACGGAGGGTTTTCCTTCCTACCTGTCCCTCCTCACTCTGCCCAAGCCCAATGGCCTCTGGGTTTGGGCCTCTTCCTACAAGACACACTGCCCAATTCCTGTCCCAGTTGCTCTAGGGCTGAGCTTCATCTTGCAGTGACCCCCAGCTGTAGCTAACATTTGACTAGGACTTTATCTGATAGCTTGTTTACCAGGTGGCTTCCCATTGGACTTTCCCTAAGGACAACGGCCTCTGCCCACAGTGCCTCCGCCCTGGTCCGTGCATAATGGAGGGACTTGGTTGCTGTTTTCTGATGCAGGCAGACTCTCATTTATCCCAGATTATGTAGCTGAGGATGACCCTGGATTCCTGATTTCCTGAGCTGAGTGCTGGGATTAAAGATGTATCACCACACTGATTTATGTGGTGCTGGAGATGCCCCCCAGGGCTGCCCACATGCTAGGCTGGCACTCTACAGCTAAGCAGCATTCCCAACCCAAAACCGGTAGATTCCGGACAGGTGTTAGCATGGAGCCAGAGCCCCACACCCTCACCGGGGATTCTGGTCTCTGGCCCTGTCTGCACTTAGCAGTTATCTTACTTTTTCTTCACTGTGATAAACATGGCAGTCCCTGGAGACTGTTCCCTTTCACACAAGGCATGTACCCTGTGCGGCACACACATGGCCTCCCTGACTCCTACCCCAGGAAGTAGAAGGCAAGAGAAGGGAGGCATGGCAAAGCTGGGCCAAGACTGCTTGCTCAGAGGCTGGGCCGGGCTTTAGATCCCAGCTGCCAGACTGCAGCGCCTTTTTCCCACTTAGCTGCAGTCGGCGGCCCTGACTGACCGTTACCAACCTCCAGACTGTCTTTAGACTTCCGGCCAGTGAATTACTGCAGTGCCTTTCAAACAACAGCGACACCCACAGAGTCAAACAGTCACGCTACCAGCTCATGCCTCACGCAGTTCTCAACAGGCCTTCAGTGCAAACACTTGGGACGGGAGCAACAAGATGGACCGACAGCCTTGCTACTGCTGGAGACTGAGAAGACCCAAGTGTAGAGCCACACTGTTGTACGGTGAAGACTGACCCACTCTACATGGTAGCCTCAAACCTCGGCTGTACCTGATTCAGGGTCTTCTGTAAGTGTGGGGTACCCATTCGGTCAGCCATGTGCCGGTAGGCTGGGTGAGAGAGGAAGAACTTCCTCTCAGCTGCCAGGGCAGCCCGGATGTCCTTTTTGCCCTCGATGTCTTTCTGGCTGCGGTTAACCACACCAATGTAGCCTAAGAGAGAAGGTCAAGATATGCATTAGGCCAGGAAGGGCTCGGTGCTGAGGCTACCGGTGTTGACTTCACTCCACGTGGGCCAGGCGGAAGTTAGAAACACACTGGCCCCATGAACCACTCAGAGAAGAGGTCACAGGATAGATAGTACTGAGACCTCACGAGGGATGTAATGCAATGGAAGGCAGCTGGGGAAAGCATCTTGAAATGTGGACGGTGGTGAAGATGGGCAGCCAAGTCTCCAAGCGGAGCTTCAAGGACAGGTATGCGGGCTGGAGGAGCAGCTTAGCAGGGACAGCCCTGCTTAGCATGCAGAAAAAGCCGGGGCTCCTATCCCAGCACCACAGAATAGACAGCTGTGCCGTCCAAAGCACTGCTGCCTGGGCTGGGTAGTGTCTGTCTTTACTACGAGCCGGAGTCAGCTGGAAGAGGAACCTTAATTGAGGAACTGACTCCATCAGATTGGCCCGTGGGTGTTTTCTTCACTAGTGAGTGATGCAGGAGCCCCCCGGCTCACTTCCAGTAGTGCCACCCCTGGACTGCTGGTCCTAGGTGTATAAGAAAGCAGGCCCGGGGTTGGGGATTTAGCTCAGTGGTAGAGCGCTTGCCTAGCAAGCACAAGACCCTGGGTTCGGTCCTCAGCTCTGGAAAAAAAAAGAAAAAAAAAAGAAAGAAAGCAGGCTGAAGCTGGGCGGTGGTGGCGCATGCCTTTGATCCCAGCACTCGGGAGGCAGAGGCAGACAGATCTCTGTGAGTTTGAGGCCAGCCTGGTCTACAGAGTGAGTTCCAGGACAGCCAAGGCTACACAGAGAAACAAAACAAAATAAACCCCAAAGAGAAAGGAGGTAGAGCAGGTTATAGAAAGCAAGCAAGCCGATAAGCAGTGTTTCTCTGTGGCCTGTGCTTCAGTTCCTGCCTCCAGGTTCCTGATTTGGCTTCCTTCCATGATGGGCTGTGACCTGTAAGTCAAACACAGCCTTTCCTTCCAAGCTGCTTTTAGCCATAGTGTCTGTCACAGTAACAGAAAGCCAACCAGGACACTGCTCCTCCACAGCACCCAGGTCAGTGGCTCATGAATGGCTCTAACTTGAGCCTGTGGCCTCCAGGGGGCTGGCACACACCCATACTCCTTGTCATAGTGAATTTAAAAATAATTCTTAAGTTAAAAATTAAAATAAATCTAAAAAATAAAGACATAAAATATTCCAAAACAAAAACATCATCAACAACAAAACCCTGAAAAACAAAGTAAAGAGAACGTAGCATATCTTGTCATATTAAGACTCATTACAGCCAGCAAATGCCCAGCAGTAAAATGGCGAGCCGCCAGGCCTAATGACCTGAGTTTGACCTCCCAGAATTCATATGATGGACAGAGAACTAACTCTAAAAAGTTGTCTTCTGACCTCCAAACCTGAGCTGTGGCACCTCCCCACCACAAACATCATGCATGCCTCACCTCCACATGTCAATAATAAATGAAGTAAAATAAAACCCACTAAAGTCAGACTTTGTGGCCCATGACCGAAGTCTGAGGAGGAGAATCTCAAGTTCAAGGTGGCCCTGGGTTATGTCATGATAGTCACTAGGCATACACAGTCCTTAAAAACAAAAACATGTATACAAATAGTTTCAAAATGAACATTCACAAAAAATAAAAAAATATATATATACATATGTAAGTAAATAAGCCCGGTATGGTGGCATACATCAGAACCCCAGCTGAGGCCGAGGCAAGAAGTTCAAGTCCAGCCTGTCTCAAACACCACCACCAAAACAAAACAAGGCACCACATACACAAATAACACAAAAGAACGGGTGCTCAGAGCAACAGTACCCCGGCAGGGGTTTCAGTCTACAAGTCAGAAGGGGGGCCACAGTGGATGCTGTGGTGCTGGGGACCGGCCAGCGTCTTGTGCATGCAAGGCACATGGTCCTTGCATTCATGGGCTCCAGCCCTCCAGTGGGAAGAGCTCTGAAGTCTCAGGGGAGACAAGTGAGGAAGAGCCCAAGGTCACACGATGAGAGGATAGCACTCATGAGTGGAGAGGAAGGGACAGATGACACTCTTGGGAAGACAAAGGGGGACAGAGGCCAGTGACTGCCATCATGGAGGAAGAGGCGGCTGAGGCCCTCAAGTCCAAATGGATGGATGTGAGCTCCCCTTGGCTGAGGAGGAGGCCCAAGTGTCTGGCAGCACTCACAGCTGTGGGGTCACCAGGCTCACCAGGCCTAGCCTTCCATCCTCAGCCTCCACCAGCTAGGGAAGCACTTCTCAGCCCCCATTCCCTGCAGCCAAAACGTTTTCAAAAACATTCTCAAAAACGTGCACTGGAGGACAAATGGAGCCTGTGCCCCCTTCCTTCTGCCTTTATGTAAATTCCAAACCCAGGTCAGGAGTGCTTCACCCACGCTGTCTTCAAACTCATGACCCTTCCACCGCAGGCTTTGAATGTAGGACTGACGGGTGTGCCCATGCCTGGCTGTCCTCCAGTGTCTAAATGCCACCATCTACATGTTGGAAAGTGAGAGCTCTAGGGTTCTTCCGAAAGTGGATCAAGCAGTATGTGTCTCTGTTATGTTTTGTTTGTGCAGCTGGGGAATGAATCTCGTTCCTAGCATATGGCGGGCAATGGTTCTACCTAGGAAGGAGATTCATTCTTAGAACGTAAATTTTATTTGTTGGAGACAAGGTCTCGTGCAGCCTAGGGTGGTATAGAACTTGCTACGTAGCCAAAGATGACCTAGAATTTCTGCTCCCCATCTCCACCTCCAGAGTGCTGGGATTATAGCATGCACCAAGGCTGGCTACCTACTTGCTTCCGAATGTTCCAGAAAACAGCTGTAATTCAAAACCACTATATCCAGATGAGAATCTCAAAATACATGCTCCTGTGGGCCCATCCCAGCCCTGCCCTGCATACCTCTTCTCAAGGGCAGTAGCTTGTTTTCCAGGACATCCCTGGCATCTGTGCCTTCATCCATCAGGTCCAGCTTGGTGATGACACCAATGGTCCGTAGGCCTGAAAGAGCCCAGAAATCAGAAGGGGTCATGAGGAAGGGCCCTGGGACCCACTGACAGGCCGCAAAACAAGGGACAAACTGTGTGTCACTTTGCCTGGACACCTGTTGGCAGTGTAAAATGACAATGACAGCCCCAATAATTGTCAAGGGACAAGTGCTTTCTCAATAAACACTGGCCAAGAATATAAGCGGGCCACAGCAGAACCAGAAAACATCATGGAAACTAGACTCTTCCCTGCCCATTCCCAACATCATACTTGAACCCGAGCAACTATTTCCAGGGCTCCTTGTTACCTGGCTCAAGTTCCACTCCAGGACCACCCATCAAAGTTCTTCCCACACCTGCCAGTCAGCGCACCACACAGCCAAGCCAGGCCCTAAGCCTACTGTGCTTCTCCACCCCTTAATCCCTGCAGCCAAAGTGCTTTAGCTTGGGGTCCTGGCCACAATTCCCCGGGACAGTTTATAAGCTGAGCTCCCAAACCAGGTGAGGATGATGAACTTCATGGACCATATTTGCTTTAGCATTCACAAGCCCTGGGTACCACCCTGGTGCCAGCTGAGCTGCAGAGCACTTGAAAAGGAGCCTGGGGCTCTTCCTAAGTACCCAATTATACTGGGCTTGTTGGTGCACACCTGTAATCTCAGCACTTGGGAGGTGGAGGCAGGAGGATCAGGAGTTTAAGGTCATGTTTACCTACACAGATTTTTAAGCCAATGTAGACTACACGAGGTCCGGCCTAAACAGGAACAACCGACACACCAGGAACCCAGGCACAGCCCGGATGCACACACGTGTTGTCTGTACCACATGAGCAAGCACATCAGGGGCTAACGGAGGCCCACAGAAGACGGGGTGAACTTGGACGTCACAGGCGGCTGCATTAGCTGGTACTACTGTGAAGGGCACAGCCACACCAGGAAAAGAAATGGGGGGCCTACGGCATGGACTCCAATGGAAACACCCGTTGATGAGAACAGATCAGTGAGGCTACGGAGTGGGTAGCTGGACAATGGGGCCCCCACAGAATGACACACTATCACTACAGTGTAAAACAGGGCTGGGCACCTGCAATCTCAACACCTGGGAGCACAGGCAGGTATCGAATACTGCCAGCACTACATTCTGGAACAATGACTGAAAAATAAACAAATAAAAAGCACAAAAACCAAAGCAACCACCACAAAACGGGCAGATTACAGACACACAAAAATAAGGAAGGCTGTCCCACTTTAAGAAGTAACAAAACAGTTCACCCTGCAGTGGTGGAGCACACCTTCAATCCCAGCACTTGGGAGGCAGAGGTCAGCCTGCTCTACAAAGACAGTTTTAGAAGAGCCAGGGCTGTTACACAGAGAAACTCTGTCTTGAAAAACCAACCAAGCAAATAAATAAATAAATAAATAAACAAACAAACAAACAAACAAAATGTATCAGGAAGTCTTGACCCTCCTGCCTGCATCTCTGGAGTGCACAGGTGTGCACCTGCACCCCTGGAGTGCTAGTATCACAGGTGTGCACCTGCACCTCTGGAGTGCTAGTATCACAGGTGTGCAGCACCACACCAGGTTCATGAAGGGCTGGGATTCTGTGTGCTAGCACACCACCAAATGAGCTATTCTCCAGGCCCAGATGTTCCCATCTCCACAGAGAGGACTGAACACTGAAGACACATGTGTCTGGAGTTATAACTGTTCTGGGAGGGTGGCTGCTAAAGACTGGGTCTTAGTGATTTATATTTGCTATGGCTTTTTAATTTTATTAGCTCATTTCCATTATTTTTATGAGTTTGAGTTTGGTGTGCATGTATGTCTGTGCATCACATGCATGCCTGCTGTCTGCAGAGGTCAGAAGAGGGATCCATCATGTGGGTGCTGGAAACCAAATCCATGTCCTCTGCAAGAGCAGCTGGTGTTTTTTATTTTGTTTTTTCCTTTTTCAGACAAAGTTTCACTATGTAGCCCTGGCTGGCCTTGAACTCACAGGGATCCGCATGCCTCTGTCTATCAAGTTCTGGGATTAGAAGTGTGTGCCACCATTGCCCAGCAGAAAGTGCTCTTAACAGATGAGCCCTTGGTTCGAACCCAGATCCTCATTCATGCCGAGTTATACCCCCAACCCCTCCCTAGGCAATTCTACCACTGAGTAGTATCTGTAGACTAAGATCTGGATCTTAAATACCAGTCAAAGGCTCATGTGCTAAGCTATCTGCCTTTGAAGTGAGGTCTCCTTGAGGCTTTCTGGTCACTGGGTCCCATGTCCCTTTTCTTAATCTATTTTGTTCCCTGGGTGTGAGGTGAGTGGGTTTGCTCCCCATGTACACAGTGAAGTACTGTTTTCTCGGAGACCCAACAGCTTAGCACTTTCTGCTGGGCATGGTGACACACCCTTTTAATCCCAGAACTTGATAGACAGAGGCATGCGGATCCCTGTGAGTTCAAAGTCACCAACCACAACAGGAACCTCTGACACTGAGCCTAAATAACCCTGCATGCTCTTTAAAAGATGATGACTATGTCAGGGTGTTGGTCATAGTGATGGGAAGCTGACTACTAACTATAGCCAGATCCCACCCTCCAGGGCTGGCAGAGTAGACCTCATTAATACTCAAGAAAGAGGGAATGTCTAGCTCTTTCAAGTGTTGCAAGGGATGCCCACCACACAGGGGATGCTGAATCCCAGGAGGCCTCTTTCTAACAGCCCTGTGCCAGAGTGCACATCAGGGGGGACTAGTACTCCTGGAGAGAGCTGCTGCCCTGGGGCTGGAGGGTCACCTTGGGGGTCCACCTCCTTGGCCAGCTTGAGGGCGTCCGAGTTGGCCAAGTCCATGTTGGCAGGTGTGACAGCAAGAATAAGGCTGCTTTCTCGGCTGATAAACTGCAGGATCATGTCCTTGATCTGGTACTCGATGTCTGGCGGCTGGTCCCCCACTGGCACCTTAGTGATTCCTGGGAGGTCGATGAGGGTCAAGTTCAACACTGAGGGTGAAATCAAGAGGCAAAAGTAGTCAGAGCCCAGGAAAGGGTTTGGAGCATACACACACAGTCCCTGGAGACCCAGTAGACATCAGCAAGTTCCTCGGGGGAGTCACAGTTGGGCCCACTCCTAACACTCCTACTACAACACACTTCTGTGTGTGCCTTTTGTGTTTGGTGGATGCCCTCATGAGCACATGCATGTGGAGGTCAGAGGTCACCCAGGTATTGCTCATCAGGCTTGCCAGTAGGTACCTTTATCTGGTGAACTATCTTTTTTTTTCCATTTTCCAAGACAGGGTTGCTCTGTGTATCCCTGGCTGTCCTGGAACCACTCTGTAGACCAGCCTGGCCTCGAACTCACAGAGATCCGCCTGCCTCTGCCTCCCCGGTGCTGGGATTAAAGATGTGCACCACCACCATCCAGCCTGGTGAACTATCTTGCTGGCTCCTACACTATATCTTTTGAGAAAGGGTCTCCTCACTGAGCCTAGGCTACTGACTGAGCTACACATTATCTGCCCAGTGTCCTGGTTCCAGGACTAAAGACACACAGTGCAGTGCTGTGCAGTGTTGTGCTGTGCTGTGCTGTGCTGTGCAGTGCAGTGCAGTGCTGGGCTGGGCTGGGCTGGGCTGTGCAGTGCTGTACTGTGCAGTGCTGTGCTGTGCTGTGCAGTGCAGTGCAGTGCTGTGCTGTGCTGTACTGTGCAGTGCTGTGCTGTACTGTGCAGTGCTGTGCTGTGCTGTACTGTGCAGTGCTGTGATGTGCAGTGCTGTGCTGTGCAGTGCATTGCTGTGCAGTGTTGTGCTGTGCATTGCTGTGCTGTGCTGTGCAGTGCTGTGCAGTGCTGTGCTATGCAGTGCTGTGCTGTGCAGTGCTGTGCTGTGCTGTGCAGTGCAGTGCAGTGCTGTGCTGTGCTGTGCTGTGCTGTGCGTGGCTGCTATGGGGAGAATGCAAGTCTTCATATGCGTGCAGCAAGCATTCTACTCACTGAGCCACATCCCTTCCTGCCACACCTTCCCTGTTTGAGGCCGAGCCTGGGTGTGTAGCCCAGACTGGCCTTGAATGTACTATGGAGCTCCAGCTATAGGGCCAGGGTTGGAGCTCAGCTGGTAAAGGGCACACCTAGCATCCACAAAGCTCTGCATGCTGTTCCTAGCACCATATGAACCATGTCTGGGTGTGCACGTCTATAATCTAGCACTGGGGAGGTAGGAGCAGGTAGATGAGGAATTCAAGGTCTTCTGAACCATAAAAGGGGTTTGAGGCCAGTCCGGGCTACATGATATATTGTTTTAGAAAGAAACAAGGGAGGAAGGGAGGATGGAGAGGAAGGGAGGGAAGGAGGGGGAGAGGGGGAATAAACAGGGCCAGTGAAGTAGCTCAGTGCGTAGATTCCTATCACCAAACCTGATGGCCTGAGAGCCATCCCTGGGCCCTACATGGTGGAAGAACTGACCCCTGCAAGCTGTCCTCCAGCCTCCATATGTGCGCCATATGACGTGAGAACACACACACACACACACACACACAAAAGAAACTTTGAAGAAATATATTTTTAAAAAATGAGCCAGACGGTGGTGTACACATTTAATCCCAGCACTCAGGAGGCAGAGACAGGCGGATCTCTGTGAGTTCAAGGCCAGCCTGGGCTACCAAGTGAGTTCCAGGACAGCCAGGGCCACACAGAGAAACTCCTGTCTCAAAAAAACCAAAACCAAAACCAAAAAAAACCCCAAAAAAGTAGCTTAGTAGTTACCAACATTGGCCCTTTCAAAGGACCCGGGTGTAACTCCCATCATAACCACCTGTAATTCCAGTTCCGTGGGATCTGACGCCCTCTTCTGACTTCCTCAGGTACTAGGAATATATATGGTATGTACACATACATTGAGGCAAAACACACATCAAGTAACATTTTTAAAAATTTTACATTTTACAAAGACGGAACCTTTTACAAAAAGTTCGCTGATGTTGGTTAGCATCAAACCCAGTCTTTATGTCTTAGCCTACTGAGTGCTGGGATTACAGACGCACACACCACTATGCCTGGCTCGTTTTTATTCTAAATGTGGTCCTGGGGATTGACTTCTTGCCTGCTGCACAACTGCCTGATCATGAGCCCCATTTTCAGCCCTAATTTTTGGCTTTTGTTTGAGATGGGGTCTTACTATGTCCTTGACCTTGCTCTTCCCAGAACTGAGGGTATAGGCATGTGCTTTTCTCAGATGCTTGAGAAGTTGGAAGATCCACCTGGACAGGAGACTATCCCAGCTGCCCTCAGCCCCCGCCCAAGCCACCTACCATGTGGTGAGTAGACCCGCAGGTTGATGGGCACCGGGGAGATGCCTTTGTTGGTCCCCGTGACCCGGTCGGTCTCCGCTTCGATCTCCTGCCGGACTTCATCAAAGTCTGTAAACTTTTTGGACTTGCAGTGCAAAAACTCGGCATATTCTGACACGGGAAGAAGACGTTCACGGTGAGAAAGGGGTGTGTACGGGGGAGGAGGATGCACAGAGCACGCCGTGTGCCAGGCAGAGAAAAATGAAACCACTTCAGTTCCCACAGAAACTTGAAGATCATGGCATTTGTTCTGTCTTTCATTTTATCAGGTTGGTTTATATTTTGAAACAGTCTCACTATGTAGTTCTGGCCGTGAACTCAGTCTGTCTTTGTTAGGATGAAAGGTGTATACCACCAGGCCTGACTGATTCTTCTTTTTAAATTGTGTGTGTGTGTGTGTGTGTGTGTGTGTGTGTGTGTGTGTGTGTGTATGAAGTATTCATGCACACATGTGTGGTGGCCAGAGATTAAACTCGGATGTCCTTCCTCTGCTGCTCCCCACCTCACTTTTTGAGACAGTACCTCTGAATGGGGCCTAAGGCTTGAATTGGGCTAGACTGGCTGGTCATGTGATTGCAGCAACCCTTCCATCTCCACCACTGCGGGGACATGGTTACTAGTGTGCACCCCAACACCTGACCTTTACAAGGGTACTGAGGACAAACAGAGGTCCTCATACTTTGTGAAAAACTCTTTACTGACAGACTTTTTTCTTTTTGATAAAGGGATTTGGTCCCAGGTTAATCTGAAGCTCACTCATGGTCCAGGATGGGAAGAGCTAGGTACTGCAGCATGCACCTGTGGTTTGGGGACTTAAAAGGCTGGGGAAGAAGGATGATGAGATGAAGGACAAACTGGGCCACACAGGAGATACTGTCAGACAAACACAAAATAAGTAGGTGTTTGTGTTTGGACTGCAAGCATCAGCTGCCGGGCTGGGGTCTAGATGCCTGAATCTGCCAAGTAAAAGGCTGAGGAGGTGCCAACTCTCATTCTCACTCAGGCTGACACTGTGGGGCAGCAAGACCCCTGCAGGGAGAAGCCAGGGTGAACACTGTGTGGAGCATCCGAGAATGAAAATCAAAAGAACCTGGCTGTCCAAATCACAAATCACAGGGCAGGCTGCCTCAAAGAAGAGCAGCCTCAGGGAGCTTGGGACCAAAAGCCTGGGCTGAGAAGAGTCTCCACAGGTAGAGCTGGCCCAGCAGCTCAGCTGGCAGAACCCTTAGCAGGTATGCAGGAAGCATGGGGGACCCCAGCACTGGACAAAGCAGTGTGGTAACAAAGACCTGTTATCCCAGATCCAGGGATGTGGAGGCAGAGGAACGAGGAATGGAATGGGAGACCAGCCTGGGCTACATGAGACCCTGTCTCAATAAAAACAAAGCACGTGGCCAGAGATGACTCAGAAGTTAAGAGTCCTTGGAATGCAAACATGAGGATGTAAACTTGGATCCCAGCACCTACACACCAACCAGGCATCCTCCAAATCAAATCCCGTAACCCCCAGCTCCAAAGGGGACAGGGAGAGGAGGCTCACTGGGGCTAGCTGGCCTCCAGCCTAGCAAAAACAAAAAAGCCCAGCATGGTGGCGCACACCTTTAATCCCAGCACGCAGGAGGCGGAGGCAGGAGAATCTCTGTGAGTTCAAGGCAGGCCAAGGTTATATTGTCTCAAACAAAATGAAACAAATAAACAAAAAGCAAGCCCCAGAGACCTTGCCTCAAAGAAACAGGTGGAGAGGGCTGAAGAGGACCCCGGACATCCTCCTCCTCTAGTCTCCGCATATGTGCAGGTGCACACCAGCACACACGTGTACACTCATGCACACACATACACAAACTCAATGCCCATTTCACAGACGTGCAGAGAGGACATCGAGCTGACTCAAGCTCAGAGGTGGCACTGGAACTGGGTAGGTCAGACCACCTGACAGGGTTAGTGACTCTCAAACCAGTGGCCTCAGCAGGACCAGGTCTGTATCTAGCATGGGTGCTGGCACCAAGGAGCGTGGCGACGAGTGAGGGTGTGGGCAGGAGGCTCTGGGACACACTATCAGCTGACCCACTTCCCAAGGGCGGGCAGCCCTGCCCTGGCCTTCCAGGAGACAAGCGGAAACACTCTTCCTGCAGCTGCCACTAAAAACGGATCAGCTGCCCAGCCCCCACAGGACCGCAGCTCTCTTCCGGATCAAAGCTGTCAGCAAGTGTGAGATGGTGGCGGGGCCTGGTTTGGCTCCCCGCCCCCCTGCAGGGCTTCCTGCCTGTCACTCTTCATCTCAGCCTTCTTTACCACCTGCACTACTCCAAGGGGCTGAACCTGCAGCAGCAGCAGCAGCAGCAGCAGCAGCAGCAGAAGCAGCAGCAGCAGCAGACCAGGTGTCCCGTGTTTGCTGCAGCTGTTAGCTTGACCAGCCCTAGAGGGCCCTTGACCTGCAGCAAAGCAGACATCCCAACCAAATCTGTGTGAGGACAGGAGGAGTGGCAACCAGCACCTCTGCATTTAGGGAGCAGAGGACCCCAAGGTGCAATATGGGAAAGTGTTGGGGGAAGAGGGCTCTGTCATTCCCTGTCCAGGGAGGGCATGCCACTCATATAAGGCACACAGCACCTCTGACAGGTCCTACCACAAATGCCTGCTTTAAGCTTGTCAGGGCAGCCAACACCTACAGGAGCAGTCAATAGCCAGAGGCAGGATCACGAGTTAGAGGACAGCCTGGGCTACACATGAAGCCGTGCCTTAAAAAGAACCTCTCAAGGCTGAGGATGCAGTCAGTGAGGAGCTTACAATGTGAACATGAGGGCCTGCATGGGATTCACAGAACTCACATTAATAAGACAAGTGTGGTAGCGCATGCTTGTCAGACCAGTGCTGGGCAGGCACAGACAGGCCTCGCTGGACAAAGAGACTTAGTCCAAGGCAAAGAGAGACTCTGCCTCAAAAAAGCTGCCCTTTAATGCACATGCTCAAATGTTCAAAGAGTGTGCTGGATGCCTTAAGGCCGAGCTGCCTGCCGGTTGGTCCTCAGCAGTCCAGACCACGCCTCTAAGTCACGGCCAGCTCTGCCTATCCTGGTCCCCATGTTCCCTGGTGACAGAGCCAGTTCCTCTGGTCTCTGGGCCAACACCGCAGTGTTCTGACAACCACACATCCACTGGCAGCAGAGTGCATTTCCCCGGGCCCTGCCCTGCACAGTGACCCAGACAGGCTCTCCCAAAGGTGGGCCTGGGTTGGCGGCCATGCTGCTCACCCTGCTGGGCCAGCCAGTCTTCCTGGCAGAGCTGCCCGCGGCAGCCTCACTGTGTGCCCGGGGAACAAACTGGGAGGGTCTCTAAAGAGCTCTCCACCTGCCTGACGTGGCTCTAAACCACAGGGTTGGCTGTGTGTCACTACACTCTCCAGCACCCGCTGCTGCTTCCTAAGCATGTATGTAGGTGTTGGAAGATAAAAGCAGTGAGACTTCATCCACAGCCTGGCAAAAAGCAATGCCATCTTGGCCAGCTCCTGATGCCCAGGACCACAAGATCTGCCTTCTTCAGGTCTGGCATTGGCATGCATGTCTGGACAAAAACGCCTGGGGGCTCAGACACACTTTGGAGACCCCCAGATATACCCAACAACGAAACAGGATCTGTCAACCTGGAGGAGCCTAGGTGAGGTACTAAGTTCCAGTCTCAAACAAACCAGCAGGAGGCTGGAGCTTGCTTAATAGTCAAGAGTGAGTGCTGTTCCTGAAGAGGACTGTGTTTGGTTCTTAGCACCCATGTCAGGCAGCTCACACCTAAAACTCCAGCTCCAAAGGATACAACACCTCTGAATTCTACAGGCATCTACATACATACATAAACACACACACACACACACACACACACACACACACACACACACACACACACACTAAATTCATAGATCTAAAAAAATAGGAGTGGGAATAAAATGCAGTTTGGTAGAAAGCCTTTTGACCCCGGCACCACATAAACCCTATGTGGTGGAGCACTCCTGTAACTCCAGCACTAGGGAGGTAGAGACAGGAGGATCAGGAGTTCAAGGTCACTTTCAGCTATACGTGAGTTTGAGGCTGTGCTACACGACACTCTGCTGCCTCAAAAATAAAACAAACAAAAAACCCCAGGATTTGTGCATGCAAGAGTCTCCAAGTCTTAGGAGCATTAGTACACATTTACTATTCCTATTCAGCCTACAGCTCCTCTGGGTTTGAGACAAACAGGGGCTTGTCTAAGATACACTGTTTTGTTTTGTTTTAAGATTTATTTATTTACTATGTATACAGCATGTATGACTACAGGCCAGAAGAGGGCACCAGATCTCATTACAGATGATCGTGAGCCACCATGTGGTTGCTGGGAATTGAACTCAGGACCTTTGGAAGAGCAGCCAGTGCTCTTAACCTCTGAGCCATCTCTCCAGCCCTAAGATACACTGTTACTCCAAAGCAGTCATCATTCCAACTAGTCCCCCAACTTGAACCACACCTGCTCCAGACTTTTTTTCCTTAGACCCAGAAGCACCCCAAAGTATGTCCTGATGGCCACCCACACCTGTACAGATGGAAGCCACAGGTTCGGAAAAGGGCCTCCATGGCCGAACAGCCCAGGGAAGGGAAGGAGGTCCTGGGTAGGAAATGGTGCACAGCTCCACTCATTCTCCAGTCCTAGCCCATGCAGCTGGAGCACTGATGAAGGATCTAAGGCCCTGACATCCAAGGCTGGGTGTCAGGCAAGAATGGACAGCCAAGTATTTCAGCATCCCCCTGCCTCAGCGTATCTCCCATCTTAGTAGGAAGAGACATAGGGAGAACACAGCCAGACATGGTGAGGCATGCCTGTATCCCACAACATGGGAGATCAGAATTCAAGGCTAGCTTCAGATATAAGCAAATTCAAGGCCAGCTTGAGCTACATGAGATTCCGTCTCAAACAAAACTCAATTTGACTCAAGAAAGTACAGTTTTATCTAATAAGTGACTCCATGGAACATGGTGAGGGCCAGAGGTGGGGACACATGAGCTTGAGGGGCAGTGAGGAGGCATGGCTGTCTCTGGGGAACAAGAGGGGCTGGGTTCTGCTAGGGACTGGCCGCGTCTTGACATCTCTTTTCTGGCCCAGTGATCACAGACCAAAGTCAGGGTGAAGGCTGGGGATGGAAGAGAAACCCCACCCTCACCCCCAGAGTTTAGCAGGATGATTCTGGGTGAGGAGAGGGTTCACTCGTGGGCCACTAGGCTCCCTGGAACTTGTGGTCTTAGGTAATTTTTAAACAGCACTAGCTTCTAGTCATGGCTCAGCAAACCAGCCTGAACAAAAAGCCACAAGGCACTTGGGTGTCTGAAGTTCTAAGGGGGAGGACCCTGGTCTGGTCTCACGAGGCATATCTTTACAGTCCTGAACCTCGAAGGAGCAGCAGCCACTGAGGTACAGAAGGACACTGGTCTGTCCAAATCCCTGGCTCTGCAGCCAGCATCAATGTGAGGAATTTGTAATCTCTAGGGCTCGCCTATCCGTCTCCTACCTTCTCCACCTCCACTCCCAGCTCTGCACTCATTACTGCTAGGACCTAGAATGTGCTCCAGGGGTCCCTGGCCCAGGGTAGATCTGAAGCCTGATCCGCTCTCTAACCAGCCCAGCGATACCCTCTTCAGCCAGCTGAGTATAGGAAATGCAGTCTGCAGCATTACCAAGGCCCAGCACAGTATGAGCATGCACCTGAAGCAAGGACCGGCAATGCCACTATTAGGCAAAGGGTGGGGGCATTCAAGCTTAGGGGACTCAGGATAGGAAAATCCTGAGACACACCTGTCCACCCAGCCCAGGAGATCCAGCTCTGTCCCATCTCTACAAACTGTCCCCCTGCCCCCAAGCAGCTATGCCTAGTGACCTGCTCCAGCCTCCTCCCACATGCCTGGTCATATCCCCAAAAGCAGCTCCATCAAGGATCTAAGTAATAGTCATCCTTCGTGGCCTCAGGCAAGAGGTGGGAAAGTTTGGGGTCCCTCCAAGAGGGAGAAAGGTCAGGGACTGTTCTGACCTTTATGAAGGTCAGCTTTGGCCAGGTGTCCTCAGCTCAATGGTTCCTTTCATGGGCTTTTCCCCAAGACTACCCAGACCCAGAGAATCTCAGACTTCCAGCAGACTTTGGCCGCCCAGGAACCTCTACACACCAGCTCTGCTAGGCACCAGCACCCCCTCTTCCCTGCACATGCCAGTCAGGCCTTGAGGTGTGCTGTTCTAGCTACTCAGGAGGCTGCAAATGGAAGATCAAACGCTTAAGGCCCACCTGGAATACAGTTCAAAGCCTGTCTGCCTACAAAGTGAGACTCTGTCTCAAAATAAGGAGTTAAACAATGCCGTTGGAGGGAGCTATAGCTCAGGGGGTGCTCTTCTAGTGTGCACAAGGTCTTAGCCCCATCCCCAACCCCCTAAACCAGGCATGGTGGTGCATATCTATAATCCCAGCATTTGGCAGGAAGGCCAGGAGCTCAAGATCATCCCCAGACACCAGTGGAGACCAGCCTGAGCTAGCAATTCTAAACAAGCAAATCAAGAGGGCGAAGGATGCAGCTCAGAGCACTTGCCCAGCACACCCAAAAGCCTTAGGAGCGCTCCACAGGACCAGAAACGTGCCAGCAGCAGTTCCACGTCAGCTCCTGAGAGAGGCCTAAAGGCTCACCCTCCCTGTCACCTGCCCCCTTCCCAGCTCCTTTTCCCTGGGAGCACAGGGTGGCACTCAGTCTCTGGGCCCGCCTGCGATAAACTGTGAGTGCCCCATGGACCACTACTGGTGGCAGCCTCTATGGCAAAAGCAGTGGCCTTCCAAAGTAGGGGTCAGCTGATGTGCTGTCCCAACAAACGTCCCTAGACAGTCTAACAATAGCGAGCATACAACTACAGTAAATGGGCAAGAGAGATGACTCAGCAGGTGAAGACACCATCCTGACAACCTGAGCTGGACGCAGGGACCCACAGAGCAGAAGGACAGAACTGACTTCTGCAAAGTTGTCTTCTGATCTCCATACACAAGCACGTGCGCACTTACACACACACACACAGAAGATGAATAAAAAACAGGGCTAGAGAGACGAACCCACGGTTAAGAGCATACTCTGACCTTACAGGACCCAAGTTTGGTTCCTAGGACCCAGGTAAGGTGGCTCAGGACCACCTGAGCTCCAGGAGATCTGGTGGCTTCAGACCTCTGTTTGTACCTGCACTCACATGCACATGCCCACACACAGACACACATGCATACACATAATTTAACAAATAAAATAAGGGGCTGGCCGGGCGGTGGTGGTGCACGCCTTTAATCCCAGCACTCAGGAGGCAGAGGCAGGAGGATCTCTGTGAGTTCGAGGCTAGCCTGGTCTACAGAGCGAGATCCAGGACAGGCACCAAAACTACACAGAGAAAGAAGCCTGTTTCAGAAAACAAAACAAAAAAAAAGAAAAAAAAAAGAACAGAAAAAAGAAGGGGCTGAAGAGATGGCTCAGAGGTTAAGAGCACTGGGTCTGATTCCCAGCACCCAAGCAGTGGTTCATAGTGCCTGGAACTCCTGTTCTGGGGGATCTGATGCCTTCTTATCACCTTCACAGCAACCAGGTACACATGTAGTGAACAGACATATATGCAGGTAAAACATTCACACAATTAAAAATAAAGATACAAAAAATGTTTAAATAAATAAAGTAAATCAAACTGCAGACTACAGTAAAGCGTGGCAGCTCACCTAGTAAGTCATCCTAGCACTCATGTCCAAGAGATCTGGGGCCAGCCTGGGTACCAGCTGTCCAAACAAGCAACCAACCAGGTATAAAGCTAGCACTGTTCATCCAGGGCCTGGCACACAACTAACTTGCCTTCCCACAAAGGAAGCCAGTACAGGAACCTGTGAAGGCTTGCTCCCTTCCCTGCTTACCCAGGCAGGCTTTCCCAGGGTAGCCAGGGACCAGAAGCAGCAACAGCGCCAGCTGGTACCCCATGAAAAAGTGCATAAAGGGATTCCTGAGGTGAGGCAGAGCCCTTCAGGCAAGGAGACAAACATAGAAGAGCTGCCCAGGGCCTTTCCCAGGACGGCTGACTGGAAGCCCAATGCAAGAGCAGCAGCCCACCCTATCATGCATGAAGCAAAGCCCGCAAAGGGCACTGTGCACCAAACCACCAGGTCTCAGTGCAGCCTCTCCTCCAAGCCGGCCTGGTAGAATCCTCAGGGTGAAGGAAAACAGCAGGGCGTTGGAAGGCGGGGTGAGGGTGGGGGTGGGGGCTGTCAGGTCACGTTGGACTGGCTGGGGATTCCAAGCCAGCGGCCCACTAGAAATGCAGGGAGCCTGGCTATGCTTCAGTTTTCAGTGGAAGGGCATGTTGGGAAACAACTGGAAGCATGAGACCATGGACTAGGCCTCAAATGCCAGGCACACTAGTTCTTTTAATTGGGTCTGGTCTGTGTCTGCACACAAAGTATAAGGAAATGATTTTAGTTGAAATGCAAGACTTCTTTACAAAAAAAAAAAAAGATTCAGAAAGTAACTATGGCACTTGGTGGCCTGGTCCTGGTTAGGAACTCCGGGCTGCAGCTGGGGTGTTCACTGAGCTGATTTTCAGCTTCCCTGTACATGTGGGACCTTCAAATCCAAACCTAAACAATACAAGAGCTCCATTTCTACATCCAGATATGGCCTCCTCGTAGTACTTGTTTGTTGGTGTCTGGAGACAGGGTCTTAGTAGTCCAGGATGGTCTTGAACTCTCGTGCAGCACAGGGTGACCTTGAGCTTCTGACCCTTCTGCTCGGATCACAAGCTTGCACCACCATGCCAGCTGATGCTATGCTGGGGATGGAATCAGGGTTTCCCATGTGTCGGGCAAGCGGTCTGTGACCTAGGCTGCCTCCGTATCCCTTACTTATTTGTTATTTTGATTTTTTCTTGGGTTTTGTTTTGAAGTTTCCACTTCTCATACCTGTTTTAGAAAAGATGAGCTGCAGAATGAGAGGCCTCCGGGTGACAATTCCTGATCCTCGTGGAAGGAAGTCCCTGGGAGAAGAGAAAGCAGCACAAGTGACTCCCAGTCCTGCTAGAGGGCAGGACACGTGAGCACAGGCAGTGAGCAAACCTCAGCCAACACACCAACCCAGTGGCTCCCCACCCCAGGCTACAGAGGGTCTGGAGGCTGAGGACACAGAGCCCTGTGGACAGGGCTGTTCTGGTGCTCTAGCACTTCCACTAGCCCCTCTTTATATTGTATTCAGACAGTGTTCCCTATGGCAAAGACAGAGGTCAGCCTGAGCTAAAACAGCCAACCACCAGCAACCCAGGGCGCTGAAGACTGAGGCAGGTAGATGGGACTCCACAGCAAGATGCTGTCTCAGACTAAAACAAGGGCTGAAAGGTGGCTCAGTAGCTAAAGTGTTTGCCCAGCATGCAGGAGGCTCTGGAATGGATTCCCACTGAAGGAAATGGAGATGGTGGCTAATGTCTGTACCAGCACATTGGGAGGCAAAAGCATCCCGAGTTAGGTCACCATCAGCACTGTCAAATGGCTGGTCCATAGTTCTTTCTGTCTGGTGAATGGACATCTGTGTGGCCTGCCTCGTGGGGGTAGAAATGAGTGCAGCTGTCCTGGAGACCCCATGCACACCCTTTCCAGGCACATGGCCCAGGCTAAGCTGGTACATAATGAATGGACTTGAACCTCAACAGCCAGAGCTGTCTCTTACGATAAGATCAGGGCAGAGGCTTCTTTTGGAGAAACAGACAGGAAGATACAAGACGGAACTTTCTGGGGTGGCAAAAACGTCTTCAATGCTGATCTGTCCAGCGATCAGCAGGTTTTTTTTTTTTTTTAAGTTATCAGAACAATCAGGGTGTGTATTTAAGATCTATATTTTACTGTATCTACATTATATCTCAGGAAAGGTCACCAGCAGGGCATGAGAGGCAGAAGGATCAAAAGTTCATGACCAGGCTCAGCTATATAGAGAGCTCAAGGCCAGCCTGGGCTACAGGTGACCATCTGGAAAAACAAAACAACTCAGATCTAAAGAATTTGCAGAGCAATACAGGATGGCAGCATACTTGCATAGTGTCTGTGAAACCCCAGATTCAGTCCTTTACATAGCACAAAAAGAACTTGGGTTGCGTGGCTTCCAGAGACCCACGTGGGAATTCTGCTGGGGAGGAGGGAAACTCAGCAGTGGGAGGATCAGAATGTCAAGGTCGTCTTTGGCTCCAGCACAGGTGCCAGGCCAGCCTGAGCTACATCAACTGGAGCTAGAGCTCAGCATCACAGCACCTGCCTAGCACGCGCAGCTAAGGGGCTCATCACCAGCACTGTAACAGAAGGATTAAAGATAGGAGACGAGGGTGACGGTGCTTGCCAGCAAGGCTGATGGATGAACTTAATGCCTAGGACTGGCATGGTGAAGGGAGCGCCAACTCATAAGTGGTCTTCTGACCTCCACACATGACCATGACACACAGGAGCACACACAGATGCACACCTGCATACACACAATAAATCAATGAAATGTAGCCTGTTAAGTGATTTACAGAGTAAGTTAAACAAAATCTCCACAGCTCAGCAAAGGGGCTAGTCAATACCGACGGCAGTCCATCCAGAGGCACAGGAAGCCAGACACATAAAAGAAAAAGAGCCTTTTATCGTCTCACAAGGAACTTCCTCCTGGGTGATATTAAAGAAAACACAAATGAACTACAACAGAGCCCATGGAGCTGGGCTCCACACCAAGGAGTCACCAACCGTCTTCAACGTTGCTGACTGTGTCACAGGGTACTGACTGCAAAGGGACTTTGTAAAGATAGTTATGGTCAATGTGTTCAAGGTCAGACCTGCCTACACAGTGAGTTATGGGCCAGCCTCAGCTATCATTTAGTTAAATACATCCATAGGTATTGTGGAGCAGTCCCTATGGTGTGACCAGGGAGGAACAGAGCACTTTGCATGGATGATAAGATCTGCCAGATGACTCAATGCCCCATCTCACGGAACTGAGTGAAGCAGAGACTAGGCCTTGCCTAAGGCTGCAAGTGCATCAGCAAAGGCAGCAACCTAGACCGAATCACATGAGGTCCACCTGAAGACTCTGACCACCGGGTCCCAGAATCTCAGTCCCTCCTCACGGTGCAGCCTCGCAGTGGGGGAGTCTACCACTGAGCCACACCCCCTGCCCACGAGACCAGTAACCACTGTATGTGTTACAGTGGTGTTACTGAGGGTATCTGAGGGATAAGACACCCTGAGGACAATGGTGACACCTCAGACGTCAGTCTCTGTCCCAGACAAGGGACACAGAGAGTTTCAAATGTGATGCCCTGGATAAGCTCTACTTCTCCCAAGAAAAGGCTGGAGCCTCGGTGGCCAATAGGGAGGGCAACTAGAAGGCAGAGCCAGGAGGGAGAGGAAGTAGACGGCTGGTCATGTCACAGGCCAGACTGCGAGCCAGCAGCCCAGGGCTGTTCCCACATGCCTCGGAACTGAGTACGCAGCACCCCGTGTGGCTGGACAGCCCCCAGACTACCCACTGTAAACCCTCAGGGTTGGTGCAGAAAGGTCTGGTCAAGATGATTCCCATGGCCTGTGAAACGGCCAAGGAGATAAGGGCATCTGCTGCTAAACCTGGGTTTCACATGGTGGAAGGACAGAACTGCCTCTGAAAAGTTGTCCTCTGGCCTCCACCTGCATGTCATGCCAAGTACCCCCACCCCCACCACCTGCATGTCATGCCAAGTACACCACCACCACCACCACCACCACCACCTGCATGTCATGCCAAGTACCCCATCACCACTTGCATGTCATGTCAAGTACCCACCACCACCACCACCTGCATGTCATGCCAAGTACCCCATCACCACCACCACCACCACCTGCATGTCATGCCAAGTATCCCATCACCACCACCACCACCACCACCACCTGCATGTCATGCCAAGTACCCCACCACCACCACCTGCATGTCATGCCAAGTACCCCACCACCACCACCACAACCCACCCACCCACCCACCAACAGTAAGTAAGTAAATAAATGTGCTTTAGATTTTTTCCCTTTTTTCTGGAGTTGGAGCGATGGCTCAGTGGCTAAGAGCCCTGGCTGCTCTTCCAGAGGACCCTGGTTCAATTCCCAGCACCTACATGGTGGTTCACAACCATCTTTAACTCCAGTCTCAGGGGATCCCACACCCTCACTGACCTAAGCACCAGGCACACATAGGTAGTAAGTACACAGATACACACACAGGCAAAACACTCACACACATAAAAAATAATCTTTAAAAAAAGGAGGGGGTGTTTCCTGGGCAGAGCAGCAGAATACACCCTGCAGGCCTCCTAAGCAGTTCTCCCACAAATGCCAACTGCCCACAGCTGGCAATGGAGATGGCCTTGGCTTCATCAGTTCTTCTTCCCCAGGCCTCCCGCCTCCCAAGGCACGAGTCCCTCTCTCTGCTGCTGCTATGGCATTTCCTGTGTGCTCTGGCTGCCCTAGCATTCCAGTTTCTCACTTACCAGTTCTGTGCTATGTGACTTGGGGTCACTCTCAGGTCTGGGTTTCCTGGTCAGTAAAACTCTGCCAACTGTGGGGGATGGCAACAAATATATGGGGAGTGGGAAGACTCGGGCTCAAAGACACCCACAACTCTATATCTAAGCGCAGGATCAGCTCCCCAGGCTAGGCTGCACTCTTCTGTTTCTCTAGGCCTAGTACAGCGACAGAACATGATCAGTTTAGTTAGTGTCAAGTGTGACATCATCTCCACTGTCAGACGGAGCTCTCCCCCTTCTGTTTCTTTCCTTTCTCCTTTCTCTATTGGCACAGGGACTCTTGTAGCCCAGGCTAGCCTCAAGCTCTATGTAGTAGAGGATGGCCTTGAACTCCCGATCTTCCTGTCTTTACCTCCCAGTGCTAGGATTACAGGTATGCCACCATGCCTGGTTTATGTGGTGCTGCCAATCCAATCTCGGTCTATCTAGGTCCCCCAGTGGCCCTCTGAACCCTTGACCTTTGCAGGGGTTGTTCTTTCTGCCAGGAACCCTTCCCTGGGCAACTGCCCACCTACCCATGGGCAGAGGCTAGAGCTTGAGCCCACCCTTCCTTCCCACGGCCACCAGCTCGGCCTCAGACGAAAAGCCCAAGCTGGCCCTGTAACAGATCAGAGCTTCTGCTCTTGGTCAGGTCAGCAGCAGCCTGGGCCAGCGCACAAACAGCAGCTATAATCCGTGTGTGCTGAGAGGACAGACGGCCGCGTGAGGGCTCCTGGGCCACACGTCTCTGTGGGCTGTACTAGGCCCTCTCTGGGCAGTGGCTCGGTTCCCTGTGGGATAAAAGGCCATGCCCCGTCCACAGGACTAATGACAGGGACCTGTGAAGAGCTTCTCCCCCAGCAGTCTTGTAGGGCTCTAAGCCTATGGCTCCCTGAAGACGAAAAAGAGCTCCTGGGTGGGGACAGGAAGACAGCACAAGGGCAGGTTGTTTACTTTCTTGTGTAGAGAGCTTGGCTTCGCCCTGAGAGGACAGGGTGGGAAACCAAACACAAGCAGGAAAGGTTGAGCCAGCCCAACATCACTGCAGTAGCCTGGCTTCTGGCAGGACGTAGGCAAAGGCCCTGGGTGGAGACCCCTCACCCTCATTCATACCCAAGACCTAGGAGTCTGGAGCTACTAGACTAGAGGTCAAACCAGATCAGATCCACCTTCTCTCCCTCAGCAAGCTGATTGGGGGGGGGTCTCCCGCCCACTAAGCTCTGCACGACCCACTCCTACCAACTCTTGCCCCTCTCTGCCACCACAGACCTCCACGTTCACCTTCACCACCACCACCACCACCACCACGGCCAGGCCCACTTCCACCTATCAGGAGCCTTCTTCCTGTAGCACTCCCAGACCTGACTCCACCTAAGCTGTTTCCTGTCCTGACCATGCTCCCTACCCAACACCTGTCCTGACCATGCTCCCTACCCCCCACCTGTCCTGACCATGCTCCCTACCCCCCACCTGTCCTGACCATGCTCCCTACCCCCCACCTGTCCTGACCATGCTCCCTACCCCCCACCTGTCCCACCATGCTCCCTACCCCCCACCTGTCCTGACCATGCTCCCTACCCCCCACCTGTCCCACCATGCTCCCTACCCCCCACCTGCCCCACCATGCTCCCTACCCCCCACCTGTCCCACCATGCTCCCTACCCCCCACCTGCCCCACCATGCTCCCTACCCCCCACCTGTCCTGACCATGCTCCCTACCCCCCACCTGTCCTGACCATGCTCCCTACCCCCCACCTGCCCCACCATGCTCCTTACCCCCCACCTGTCCTGACCATGCTCCCTACCCCCCACCTGTCCCACCATGCTCCCTACCCCCCACCTGTCCCACCATGCTCCCTACCCCCCACCTGTCCTGACCATGCTCCCTACCCCCCACCTGTCCCACCATGCTCCCTACCCCCCACCTGTCCTGACCATGCTCCCTACCCCCCACCTGCCCCACCATGCTCCCTACCCCCCACCTGCCCCACCATGCTCCTTACCCCCCACCTGTCCTGACCATGCTCCCTACCCCCCACCTGTCCTGACCATGCTCCCTACCCCCCACCTGCCCCACCATGCTCCTTACCCCCCACCTGTCCTGACCATGCTCCCTACCCCCCACCTGTCCCACCATGCTCCCTACCCCCCACCTGCCCCACCATGCTCCCTACCCCCCACCTGCCCCACCATGCTCCCTACCCCCCACCTGTCCTGACCATGCTCCCTACCCCCCACCTGTCCTGACCATGCTCCCTACCCCCCACCTGTCCTGACCATGCTCCCTACCCCCCACCTGTCCCGACCATGCTCCCTACCCCCCACCTGCCCCGACCATGCTCCCATCCCAGCAGCAGCCACTCCATGGTTAGACCCAAACTCAGCGCTCCCTCCCCCAATCTCTCCACCCAGAGCTGGGCACACAACAGGTACAACATCACAGACCAGACTGAGCTCAGGTCGGGGGACGGCGACCTGGCGCCTGCTTGGCCCTGTGAACTCAGGCCTGGTGCTGCTGGCCTCCAGCTTCTGCCCAGCAGTCCCTCCCCAGCCAGGAATCCAGCAGGACTCAAATCAGTCCCGCCCTTGGCACTCGGGCCTAGTGTCACCTGCTTGTGCTCATATCTGAGGGCCAGCTTGGGCGGGGAGCAGGAGCAGGAAATAGGGTGACTTGAGAGCTGTGTCTCTGGGACTTTCCAAGGCCCAGATGTAATCCAGTCCTTGGATTACTTCAAGAACCTTTCTGGACAATCTGGTGAGTTGAGCAACCTCTGACTGCCTCAGTTTCTTCATTGACACCCGCCTCGAGGAGAGTCTCAGTTACAAAGTTCTTGCCATGTACCCCACAATACGGCATTCTTGGGGTAGGGAGATGCCTTGGTCAGTAAAAGGAGGACCCAGGTGTGGGTCCCCAGCCCCACACAAGCCAAGCAATGGTTTACAGCTGCAATCCCAGCCCTTGGGAGGTGGGGACAGAAGGAGCCCTGGCTCATGGGCTCACTGGCCAACCAGTCTAGCCCAAACTGATAAATCCCGGGTTCAGTAAAAGACTCTAGTCTCAAAAAATATGGGGGAGAACAACATAGCAAGAGATGTCCACTCTCAGTTTCTGGCATGCACACCCACACATGACAGCATTCATCTTACACAGCCAAAGTAAACTTGGGGTAACTGTAATCACTCCTCCGCTCCTAACTTTCAGGGGCTGCCATGTGTTCCCCAAGGGCCTTGGAGACCCACCCTGTCATCACTCAGCAATCACCACCCCGACTCCTTCACTTATTCCCTCCAGCTGGGTCCATAGTGAAGGACCCTCAGAGCAGCTCAGCATATTTCTGCCTCAGGGCCTTTGTTCATCCTCACACACTGACCTTTCTTATGAAAACTCTGGCTTCCTCTGCACTCTGAGGGCTCAGCTGAGATGTCCTCTCGTCAGAGAGGTCAGCTGATCCCTGGTGAGCCCACACTCACCCTGCACTGCCTGTTTTCATTCTCCTCACAGAGATGTCCTTACTAGCTTGCACTTTCTGGATCGTCTACTTAGCAAATAATCAGTTCCAGCTGGAACATGGACCTCCAGGGCACATAGGAGATGGGTCTCAGTCTCCTTGGGACCCCTACACCTATCGTCACACTGATACAGGGCAGAAACCCGACAGTTAAAGACCGGTCACTGCCTACACGAGTTAACAAGGACAGACAAAGGCAACATTAATGACCTAACTGTCCGAACAGCAGGGAAGAGGCTAACTCAACTTTGTTTTTTTTTTTTTTTTTTTTGGTTTTTCGAGACAGGGTTTCTCTGTGTAGCTTTGCGCCTTTCCTGGAGCTCACTTGGTAGCCCAGGCTGGCCTCGAACTCACAGAGATCCGCCTGGCTCTGCCTCCCGAGTGCTGGGATTAAAGGCGTGCGCCACCACCGCCCGGCCTAACTCAACTTTGTAACTGTTCTAAGAAGCAGTCCAGTTCCAGGTGCCCCTCAGAGTGTGGGACAGTGAGTAGGCTCTGTACGGAGGAAACCTGTTCTATAAGAAGGGAACCTGCACCATATTTAGGAAGTTTTGTTTTGTTTTGTTTGGTGGAGGGGGCGGTTCACAAGACAGAAACTTTCTGTGTAGTTTTGGTGCCTGTCCTGGATCTCACTCTGTAGACCAGGCTGGCCTCGAACTCACAGAGATGCACCTGGCTCTGCCTCCAATGCTGGGATTAAAGGCGTGCGCCACCAACACCCAGCTGCCACCGCCTGGTGCAAGTTTTTGTTGTTGTTGTTTGATGTTTGTTTTCTTTGTCTTGAGGTGGGATCTCATCTAGAGGCTGACCTCTAGGTAGCTGAGTATAGCCCTCTTGCCCCTGCAAGTGCTCAGACCACAGGTGTGCACCACCGTGCCCGGCTTGCAGATGGAGCCCAGGGATTTGTGCATGTCAGGCAGACACTAACCATTAAGCCAAAGACCCAGCCATAATCAAGGGGTTTCATCTGTTTGTATCTTTCTGCACAGAGGCAGCTGGCTTGATGGAGGTCATCCATGGATTCAGAACAGCACAGTATCTGTTTCCCTGGGTGTGGAGGCCCATGGAGTTCAAGGTCAACACCAGCTACATAGTAAACTCTAGGTCAGTCTGGGCTCCAGGAGACCCTGCTTAAAAAAGAAAATGAAAAATCCCAGAGTGGTGGTATGTGTGTGTGAAATTCTAGCCCTCAGGAGGCAGGGTTACTGTCTGTGAGGCCAGCCTGGGCTCCATGAGACTTTGTCTCAAAACAAAACAAGAGTATGTTTCAGTCTCCAAGGTGACATGAATTCCAGGTTTTTGCAGTTCATGTATAACTTTATAACAGGTAAATATTTAACCTGTCATCATCCAGTTGTATGGAACAGCCAAACAACATTATCAGGGGAGTTGTCTGAATCATGGAACCATGGATCTCAACTCTACCCTTCTAGGCCCTTTGATGGCTCAGAACTGCTAGTGAAGAGCTGTGTCCCTGCCCTGCCCTGCCGTGTGCCAGGTAAGTGTGTGCCAGGTAAGTGCCCTCGGCAGAGCCAGGTAAGTGCCCTCGGCAGAGCCAGGTAAGTGCCCTCGGCAGAGCCAGGTAAGTGCCCTCGGCAGAGCCAGGTAAGTGCCCTCGGCAGAGCCAGGTAAGTGCCCTCGGCAGAGCCAGGTAGGTGCCCTGGGCAGAGGACTCTTTCATATCCTGGGCCAGCTGCAGGGCTGTGTAAAGCAGGGTGACCCGGGGACTGAGACAATGACTGCCAAGTCTATACAGCCTCTGTGTGATAGACGGCTGGCGACACATGGATTACCAACTCAGTGGGCCAAACTGGTCCCTAGGAAGGAAGGAAAGACAGGCAGCCTCCAGTCTACCAGAATATTCCAGAACCATCGACCACACAAGGCAATCGATCCCTTTTGCAGACCCCTCCTCTGGCAGCTCAGCCACCCGTGATCTTTCTCCTTCAGCAGCAGTCACAGACCTACCCTACTCTCTGCTCCAAAGCAGCCTGGCAGCCCCACAAGGCTGGGAAGCTGGTCTGCTGTGTCTCAGCACCAGTTCCAGTAGTGTCTGTCACTGCTCCCTGAGTTCCATCCCTAGCACATCACAAAACAGAGATGGCGGACATACCTGTGTGTCCCAGCACTCCGGAGATGGAAGCAGGAAGGTGCCAGGTCATCCTTGGCTACATACTGGGTTTGAGGCCTGTGCAGAACACACATCCCCCACAGGAGCTGGCCTGGCTGTGGGAAGGGAGTCTTGCTGTGCTCCCATGGGGCTCTCCTAACCCCAGTTGGTCTTTTGGTTGTTTAATGGTATCAAAATGTAGCTCTAGCAGACCTGAACTCCTAATCCTCCTGGCTTGGTATCCCGAGTGCTGGAATTACATGCTTTCTCTACTCACATTTGGTAGATGTGGAAACCAGGGATTCAGTAACTCAGATCAAAGCCACACAGGTAAAAGTAACACTTCTGACCGCTCAGGTACCCTACCTAAGTTACAGTGATCCTGCCCTCAGCACATCTGGGAGCCAGGATGAAAAGAAACCAGCAAACTCTGAGCACAGGAAGGACACTATGGCTGCCTCCTGGCACCAATTAAGAATGGGGCTACCACGGTCAGCGTCTGCACCCTGACAGTTCAGCCACAGCCTCACCATGTGTGACCTGCACAAGGACATCACTGTCCCAGTCCCTCCATCTATAAATAAGGTCCTAATACTTGGCCATGCCCTGAGGCAGAAGCAGGCAGAGGAGGCACAGGAAGCTGGGTGCTGCCACAAAGGCAATGGTGTGGGGAAGCCACTGGTAAAAACCACCACAAGCAGCAGGTGAGGCAACACATCCCTAAATCTACTTCCTTCTCCAGTTACCTGTCAGGTGAGGCAACACATCCCTAAATCTACTTCCTTCTCCACAGTTACCTGCTCTCTTCAGGGGCTAATTCCTCAGCACTGCACTCACACAAGCTGATGACCCTCAGGCTCCATCAGGAGAATGACACCTAGAAACAATTAGAAGGCCCTGCAAGACAATGACGGAGGTAATGGCCTGGCGAGTCAAGGAATACTGTGTGATCGTGGAAAAGAACAGGGCAGGGGAATTAGGTCATTCCATAGGTGTGGATGTCAACACCCCACTTGTTTGTGTGTGGGTACTGTGCATGTAAATGCTTGTGTGGGTGCACATGTGTACGTGAGCATATGGAATCAAGGCTGATGGCAGTGTCTTCCTCCATCGCCCTTCACCTTATTCTCTGAGGCGGTGTCTCCTGGAAACCCAGAGCTGTGGTTCAGCTAGTCTAGCCAGTCAGCTTACTCTGGATTTCCTGTCTCTGCCTCCCTCCTGATGGAAGCAGACCACAACACCCACCCAGCTTTTTAGGTGAGTTCTGGCCATCCAATGCAAAATGACCCTTTCAATAATTGCACAAATAGCCAGAAAGGGCCCCTGTACTCCAGGGGCTTAGGGCAAAAATATTGGAATTTCCAGACTAGCCTGGGTTTATATAGAAACAGCCTGTCAAAAAAAAATCAGGGTGGGGGTTGGGCTGGATAGGTGGCTCAGCAGTTAAAGAGCACTGGCTATTCTTGCAAAGGACCCAGGTTTGATTCCCAGCACCCACAAAAAGTGTCACTCTAGTTCCAGCGGAACCGAGCACACTCTACTGGTCTCCTCAGACACAGGCATGCGTGGTATGCATACATATATGTAGGCAAAAACTCATACACATAAAAATAAGACAAATAAATCTTGTTTGTTTTTGTTTGTTGAAACAGTTTCTCTGTGTAATCCTGGCTGTCCTCGAACTCAGAGATGCACCTGCCTCTGCCTCCTGAGTGCTGGGATTAAAGGCTTGCGCCACCACCGCCCAGTTTAATCTTTTCTTAAAAATAAAAATAAGAAAGAAACAAACTAGGCTGTGCAGGCTCATTTTATATCAGCACGCAGGAAGCAGAGGCAGGAGGATCTCTGAGTTTAAGGCCAGTGGTCTACATAGTAAGTTCCAGGCCAGACAAGATGATGGAATGAGACCCTGCCCCCACAACAAAAAGGAAAGAAAAATGAATCAAAGATGAGTAAGGAAAGCCAGGCAGTGGTGGCGCACGCCTTTAATCCCAGCACTCGGGAGGCAGAGGCAGGAGGATCTCTGTGAGTTCGAGGCCAGCCTGGGCTACCAAGTGAGTTCCAGGAAAGGCTCAAAGCTACACAGAGAAACCCTGTCTCGAAAAACCAAGAAAAAAAAAAAAAAAAGATGAGTAAGGAAATAGAAAATCTTTAGAGTGAATACTACCAAGAAACAGCAAGGTGGGAAAGACCTGTGCCCAGATCCACCTGGCAACAGTGAGGCCCACACTCTCCGGTGTTTGTCTATCTACTTTTCCTCCTTTTCTTTCATGGTGGGCTAGAACTCAGGGCCTCTGACTGCTAAACCAGTGCTGCCCCACTCAGCCATCTTCCCAACCCTCGAGTGCACACAGCACAGCCAAGACTGGAAGGGAGGGATGTATGTTCCCCAACTTCAGCAGAAACCTAAGTCAGAACGGGATTGGGGAAGTACCAATATATGTGGACATCAGCCATTGTGTGCCTGCAGTCTGTAGAGGGAGACCCAGTAATTAAAAGCAAACTGCTGGGAGGTGGTAGCCCATGCCTTTAATCCCAAAGACAGAGGCAGGCGAATCTCTGAGTTTGAGGCCAGCCTGGTCTACAGAGTGAGGTCCAGGACAGTCAGAACTGCTACACAGAGAAACCCTGTCTTGGTGTGGGTGGGAGGTGGGGCAAACAAACCAAAGTCTCAGGGACTGGGGTTCCATTGGTAGAATGCTCCCCCAGGATACAGAAGCCCTTTCATCCCCAGTACCACAGAAACCAAGCACGGTGGTGCACACCTGGCATCTCAGTACTGGGGAGGTAGATATAGGAGAA
Organism: Peromyscus maniculatus bairdii; assembly: GCF_049852395.1. Classification (NCBI taxonomy): domain Eukaryota; kingdom Metazoa; phylum Chordata; class Mammalia; order Rodentia; family Cricetidae; genus Peromyscus; species Peromyscus maniculatus. Next base: position 17,347,648 of record NC_134858.1, on the reverse strand, counting down.
GCAGGAATTCAGATTTGTTATACAGTGAAGTTGAGGCCAACTTGTTTAAAAAAGCAAATGTGGGGGGAGGAAAGGGAAAGGAAAGAACCAAGACTTCCCAGGGAGTGGGGGGAGACCAAAAATACTAGTATTTGGAATAAATGTAGGGAGATCACGACTAACCAAAAAATAATAGAAAGGATGTCGAGATGGCTCAGCAGGAAAAGGTGTTTGCTGTTCGAGCCTGAAGACCTGAGTTCCATCCCTAGAACCCATGTCAAGATGGAGAGAGCTGACTCCAAAGCTGCCCTCTGACCTCCAAGTGTCTCTCTCTCTCTCTCTCTCTCTCTCTCTCTCTCTCTCTCTCTCTCTCTCTCTCTCTCTCTCTCTCTCTCACACACACACACACACACACACACACACACGCAAATTAACATTTGTAAAATGTTTTTTTATTTTTGAGAAAGGGGCTCACTCTGTAGCCCTGGCTAGCCTAGAATCTACTATGTTGACCAGGCTCATCTTGAACTCACAGAGATCCACCTGCCTCTGCCTCCTGAGTGCTAGAATAAAAGGCCTGAACCATCACACCCAGCTAAGATTTGTTTATTTTTACTTTATGTGCATGAGTGCTTGCCTGCATGTATATATGTGCACCACGTGTATGCAGTGCCCTCAGGAACCGGATGAGGGCATCGGATCTCCTAGAACTGGAGTTACAAAGGATTGTGAGCCGAGGATATGGTGCTGGGAATTGAACCCAACAAACAACAACTGCTGTTAACCACAGAGCCCTCTCTCCAGCCCATGAAAAACTATTTTTAAAAGACTAAGAGAACACTATGGAAGAAACATAAAAACCTTGGAGGAAATGGAAAAAAATTTTTTTAGAAAGGATCTGGCTGAAAGTGGTAAAATCTCTAGAGACTTAAAAGGAATAAAGGATCTGAATTAGTGTTCAAAAACGTTCCCCAAAAGACAGCCCAGAGCCAACATCTTCATGGTGAATTCTAAGAAACACTGAAAAGGGAACGAACACTGATTCTTCAAAGACTCTTCCAAGGAAGGAGGAGGAACACGTCTGAGCTCATTCTGCAAGGCCAGCACTCTGCTGCTCAGGAAGTCAGACAGGAGCAGCAGAAAGTTCCCCTCTTCCTAGAAGCTGGGAGCGTAAATGGAAGTTCAGCAATGTTGCCCTGACACATTGCCCTTGGTGGGCCAGCAGAGCTAGACATCAGACCTATTGCTGAAGATACCACACCCTGACGAGCAGCAGGTATCAGAAGGTGCTGAGAGCAGGGTGGTGGTGGTACAGCCCTTAATCCTAGCATTCTAGAGGCAGAGGCAGGTTCTGGACTGGAGAGATGGCTCAATGGTTAAGAGCACTGGCTGCTCTTCCAGAGGATCTGGGCTCACAACTGTCTGCAACTCCAGTTCCAGGAGATCTGGTACCCTCACAAGGACATACACGCAGACAAAGCAGCAATGCACATAAATAAAAATCAACAAATCTTACCAAAAAAAATGTGCTGAGAATGTCCTCATCAATGTCCTACCCAGCTGTGCCCAAAGCTACAGCAACAACCTGTCTGAAAAGATATATCCATTGGTGCAGCAATGGTATCAGGGTTATTAGTCACACCTGGCTCTGTGCAGCTGGTGGCTAGAGAGGTCCAGGCTTTGGGAGATAACTTCCTACAGGTTTTTGTTGTTTTCTTAACAGGGTCTCTATATGTAGCCTGGCTGTCCTGGAACTGGCATTGTAGACCGGGCTGGCCTTGAACTCAGAGCTCCCACCTTTGTCTCTCAAGTGCTGGGATTAAAGGCGTGGACAGCCTGGCAGGACCTACCGCTATTGTTTCACTGTCAAACAGGCTTCTGAAATGCTTAAGTCTATAACTACTGATGAGTGCTGCTCTCGGCCTCCATCAGAAGCTTGCCTCTGCGGCAGTGGGCGGCTCACGAAGGACAGCTTTATCAGTGCCTCCAAAGTTCAAGAGACATCTGAAAGCGGAACAGAAAGATGTTAAGAAGCCAGGCACATGCCTCTAATTCCAGCACTGAGCAGGCAGAGGCAGGTATATCTTTGTGAGTCTGAGGCCTATGTAGAGAGTTCCAGAACAGCCAAGGGTACATAGACTCTGCTTCAAAAATACAAAAACAAGCCTGCTGTGGTAGTGTGTGCCTTTAATCTGATCTACAGAGGGCGTTCCAGGACAGTCAGGACTACACAGAGAAACCCTGCCTTGAAAAACTAAAAGGTAAATAAATACATAACAAATAAAATGAAGATTTTAAGAGCCAGAGGGCGAAGAGTGCTGAGAAGTAGTATCTTCTGGACAGGATGGAGCTGTAGCTGCGGGCTCAACTCCCTCACAGGATTCAGCCGGCCAACATCTCATTATGCATGGAGGAGGGGACTCAGGAGGCTCCACCCCTCATTGAAGGACTACAGGCAGTGAGATGGTTCTGGGAGGCAGAATTATATGCAGTAAATAGCACACACACACACACAACACACACACACACACACACACACACACACACACACACGCTCATGACTACAGGCAGTGAAATGGTTCTGGGAGGCAGTATTATATGCAGTAAATAGCACGCACGCGCGCGCACACACACACACACACACACACACACACACACACACACACACACACGCTCATGCCTTTGCAAGCAACCATAGCTAAACAAGACCAGTGGGAGGGACTTGAACAGGATATCAGTGGGAGGGAAAGAGTGAGGGCAAAGGGAAAGCAAAAAAGACTGCCTCCCCCCTCCCCAGACAGGGTCTCTCTACACACCTGGCTGTCCTATAGCTCATTATGAAGACCAAGTTGGCCTTGAACTCACAAAGATCTGCCTCCCTCTGCCTCTGGAGTGATGTGATGGTATTAGAGGCATGCACCACTGTGTCCATGACAAAACACCATGAGTAAGGTACATTTATGGGGCTGGAGAGATGGCTCAGCGGTTAAGAGTTCTGGCTACTCTTCCAGAGGACCCAGGTTCAATTCCCAGCACCCACATGGTAGCTCCAACTGTGTGTAACTACAGTTCCTGGGGATCTGACACCCTTACACAAACATACATGCAGGCAAAACACTAACGCACATAAAAACAAATAAATTATTTTTTAAAAAGGAAGGATTTAATCTGGGGCTCATGGTACCAGCGGTACCAGAATCCATGATCATGAAGGTGGGAACATGGCAGCCAGCAGGTAGCCGGAGCACTGGATTAGTACATTGATCTACTACAAGCAGAGGCAGAGAGTGAGGCAGAGAGAACTAACTGGGAATGGTGTTTAGGGCAAGAGGGCAGATACACACAGTTAGTTTAACAGAAGTTATATTTTATTATGCTGACAGTTATCACTCAAATTTCACGCTCTAAATTCCTAATCCTAAACCTGTCTCCCTAAGGTTGTTCACTTGTGTGACAAAGCTTAAGGTCAGGTCCAGCCTCTTACAGAGTATCTGATTTGAGGGTCAGAGTGCTGTGGGATGTTCTGTATGTCCTGTGGGAGCCCTTCTTGGGTTCTTTGTGGAGTTACCCAGCAGGTCCGTATAGAGGATGATTAGGACCATGGGCCTGAGTGCAGGTGTTTGAGATGGTCTGCACTTGGCTGTGCTGGGGGATGGTCTGTATGTCAAGTTGCTCTGATTGATTAGTAAATAAAACCTGATCGGCCGTGGCTAGGCAGGAAAGATAGGCGGGACTAACAGAGAGGAGAAATAAAAGGACAGAAAGGCAGCAGGAGACGCTGCAGCCGCCGCCATGACCAGCAGCATGTGAAGATGCCGGTAAGCCACCAGCCATGTGGCAAGGTATAGATTTATGGAAATGGACTAATTTAAGCTATAAGCACAGTTAGCAAGAAGCCTGCCACGGCCATACAGTTTATAAGTGATATAAGCGTCTGAGTGATTATTTTATATGTGGATTGTGGGACTGCGGGGCTTGGGGAGCCTGGAGAGAAGCCCTCCAGCAACAGTCAGAGTCCTCGGGGAGACTCTCCAGCCTCAGGACAGATCAAGGTGGTGTCTCCCCAGATGTGCAGAGCAGAGCACTGCTCTTGGTCTCTGCTTATATACTGTCCAGTGAATGCCATGGGGTTCTAGGACTGTGTCTGGTTATCTAGAGTGAGTGATGTCACTGGGTTGTGGTTATCAGGTACAGCCTTGGGTGTAGTGAGTTTCCTGACTAAGCTATTTTTACATGTCTAAGAGGCATTTTTACTATGCTCATTACAGGCAGTGACCCACTTCTTACAAAAAAGCCACACCTCCCAATCCTTCCCAAACAATTCCACCAACTGAGGACCAAGTATTTAAAATTATGAGCCAATGGGTCCATTCTCATTCAAACACCACAACAACCAAGCATTCAGTATATACACGAATGAAATTCTGAAGAATTTTTTAAAAAAGCATCACAAGAAAACAAAGATGAAGCTGGACACAGAAGTCCTCCCCTGTAATATCAGTGCTCAGGAGGCTGAGGCAGGGCAATCACAGGTTTGTGGCTAACCGGGGCTACACAGCCAGAATTTACCTCAAAGACAAAACATGGGAGAGGCTCATGAGGTCCCTGGGGAACAAAGGGTCTATTTTTCTTTAGAGATGTGGCCACTGTTCGGTGGCCCTGTTCCAATGGATGGCCTCTCACACCCACGCATACGTGGGCAGTACTGACTCCACACGGCATTAAAGAATGAAGACGTGAAATGTGGAGGGAATGCGGGACAGTGTCACAGGGATGTTAGAGGAAGTAGCCGTGAATACAACCGAAACATGCTGTATAGCCTGACATGGCATCACAAACCTTTAATTCCAGCTCTGGGAATGAGGCAAAGGCAGGAGGAATCCGTGAGTATGAGGTCAGCCTGGTCCACATATTGGATTTCAAACCAACAGGGCCACACATTGAGACTCTATCTGAAATAAATAAATAAATAAATAAATAAATAAATAAATAAAAGAATAAATAAATAAAAGAATAAATGAGGGCTGGAGAGATGGCTCAGAGGTTAAGAGCGCTACTTGCTCTTCCAAAGGTCCTGAGTTCAATTCCCAGCAACCACATGGTAGCTCACAACTATCTGTAATGAGATCTGGTGCTCTCTTCTGTTGTGCAGAGATATATGCAGACAGAACACTGTATACATAATAAATAAATAAATCTTTAAAAAAAAATTTTAAAAAAAAGAATGAATGAATGAATGAATGAATGAATGAATGAATGAATATTTGAAGGCTGGCACTGTGGCTCAGTGTGTAGAGTGTTTGCTTGGAATGCAAGAAGCCCTGGGTTTCACTCCCAGCACCAGATAAAATAGGGTGCAGTGGTGATACTTGTTGCCCCAGCACTGGAGTTAGAGACCAGGCTGGACTATATGATAAGGAGGAGGCACACACCTCTAATCCCAGCGCTTGGGAGGCAGAGGCAGGCAGATCTGAGTTCCAGGACAGCCAAGGCTACACAGAGAAACCCTGTCTCAAACAACAACCACCCAAAAACAAAACAATAAAGAGGGCTCAAGCTCAGTGTGAGAGTACTTATCTAACATGCATGAGGTCAATCTCTAGCTCTAAACAAACAAACAAACACACACGTCCTAGAACTTGGTCTGGCATGGAGGAACGGTGGACTCCTGAGACCTAACATTAGGGAGAAGCCCGCACACCACTCCTAGGAGTCCAAATCAACACACCAGAGACATTTTGCCCCTTTGTTTACTGCAGCAGCTGCAGCAGCTTGGTTATGAGATGAGCCTAGGAGCCTCCCCCAGCCTGCACAGGGGGATGGTGATCCGCTATGCACACACAGGAATACAGCACCTGCAATGCCGGAGCTGGCTGGAGCTCACCAAGAAGTGGGTAATCCTATCTCGGAAGGAGAAATGATCGGTTTCTCTCATCTATGGCTCCTACAGGGTCTCACACCATAGCTAGGTTGAACTCTGGCTATGCTCCTGCCTCAGTGGCCCTGCCCCAGCACTGTAATTTGTCTGCAAGACAGAACTACTCATTCTCTTGTAAGTGTGTGGGGGGATGGGAGAGTTGCTTTCAGCCTCTGGCTTAACTCTTTCTGGAAAGTGTGTCACAGGCCTTGTGATCCACTGGTTTTAAGTGGCTACTGGGGTTTTTTGTGGATTCAGACTGTGAAATCATTTCCATTAATTTCAGGACATTTTAATCTTCCCCAAGCTCCGTGTCTGCCAAGTACTCACCCCGCTGACCCCCCCCAACCCTCCCCACACACGCACGCACACACAAGCACTAGTCTACTTTGTCTCTGGGAACTAGCTTGCTCAGACTGTTCTTCCGAGTGGATTCACATGGCTTTTGTGCCTACCTTCTCATGTCTTTGTTTCTGTTACATTTTCTGGTGGGTTTTTGTTGTTGGCCTTCACTGTACACGACACTGTGTTCTGGGAGGGCATTTTCATGTGTGTGTAGTGGATGCCGATCATATATCTCCTATTAGCCGTTACTCCTCTAAACTTGCATTGGTTTGTATTTTCATGCCATACACACATACATGATTTTATGTCTCTATAAACTCTAGGACCATGGCGGTGCTGGTGGTGAGCGGCAGAACGCTTGCCTAGCACATGAGAGAGAGCCCTGGGTTCCATCCTCAGCACCCCATAAAGCAGATGTGCACTGGGGAAGTAGAGGCAGGAAGATCAGAAGTTTAAGGCCAGCCTCCTGTAGGTCTGAGGCCTGCCTGGGCAACATGAGACCCTGTCCCCAAAAACCCCACTGCTGCCAACACAAACAGCCCAGGAAGGCCTTGGCCCTGAAGCCTTGTCCTGCTGTGACCCCGCTGTGACCCCGCTGTGAGCGGAAGTCCTCACCTCCTTTTGCTGTGTGTGGCTGCAGTGTCTCACTGTGACCCAGCTACACAAAGCACTAAGCATGCTGGTTTGATCCAACTGGGTGGGGCCCAGGTGACAGTGTGGCAGAGTACACCTGTCTCCTCTGCTGAGTGACTCCTGACTGGTGACTAAAGCCTAGGTGGATGCAAAGTGACACAGGGAGCTGGGCCAGGCTGCTGCAAGGCAGGGCACACCCAGGAAGAGGAACCTCAGGCCAAACACAGGCTGTCGAAGCGCTTCCAAAGGAATCACAGTGACAGAGTGACAAGTGGTGACACAGCGGCCGTGTCCAGGGAAGCCCGGGGAGGGGACATTTGCATGGAGGCCTGCAGGAGGCAGGAAGTGAGCTGCAGAGCGACCTGAGGGGTCAGCAGTGGTCAGGGGAGTGCAGATAGCATGTCAAAGGTCGAGGAGCATCAAGGCCCAGGGGGGCTGGAATAAAATAAAGGAAGGGGCTATGAGAGGGCTCAGCAGGTAAAGGTGCTTGCTGCCAAGTCTGAAGACCTGAGTTCAATACCTGGACCACACAGGGGAGAGAACCAACTCCTACAAGCTGTCCTCTGACCACCACTACACCCCCCACACCCCTACCACACACACACACACACACACACACACACACACACACACACATACACACACACCCCTACCTCTCACACACACACACACACACACACACACACACACACACCACTAACACACACACACCACACCACACACACACACACACACATACATACACCCCTACCACACACACACACACACATACATACACCCCTACCACACACACACACACACACACACACACACACACACACACACCCCTACCTCAAGTTTTCATGACTGGATGTGGTGGCTCACACCTTTAATCCCTACACTTGCAAGACCCACGGGGGCACGTGGATCTCTGTGAGGAGTTTGAGGCCAGCCTGGTCTACATTGCAAGCTCCAGAACAGCCAGGGCTACCTGTCTCCCAACTATACAAAACAACAACAAAAGCGTTTTAAGATAAATAGGGACTTGAAAGAAGAGTTGGAGTCCCAGCACCCAGCTGGTGGCTCACAACCACCTCTAACTCTAGCTCCAGAAAGATGCTACGCTGGTTCTGTGGACATCTGCACTCTTGCGCATATAAGCACACAGGAGTAATAGAAATAAAAATAGATAAGCCAGGTACAGTGTTGCAAACACTTTACTTTAATCCCAGCACTCAACACTCGCTGTGAGCTCAAAGCCAGCTTGGTCTACACAGTGAGTTCCAGGACAACCAGAGCTATACACTAAGGCCTCATCTCAAAATAAAGTAAAATAAATGACCTTCAAAGAATTAATAACTATAGGAGATTCTGGGCAGAGGGAAAATATTCAGTCAGCTCCTTGTATCTGTAGCTTCCATTTTTGCAGACTCCATCAACTACTTGAAAAAATACGATTACATCTGTAGTGAACCAGTACTGACGCTCTGAGTTAGGCCATTTCCACGTTCCCGGGGGCAGCACTGGAGCACAGGCCTGCACCAGCACATGCCCCAGGGGTTGGGGCAGGCTCCTTCTATGGGGTGGGGAGTCAAATGGACAAGAGGGAGGCAGCAGGCAGTGAGGAGCCTGGACAGCTGATGGACAACACAGCACTCAAAACTAACAGGAGGCTGAGGTGCACAGACAAGAGACCCCCCAGATCAGAGGTCACCTGGCCTGTCCTACACAGCACTGAACAGGAGATCCACTCTCAAAGGAGGTAGAAGGCCAGAACCAACACCACAAACGTGCACACATAACCATAAAGATGAATAAAGTGAAACCATGGCCCTGCTGGGCTCACTTGGTCAAGGGCTTGCCTGGCACACACGGAGTCCTGAGGTCTGTCCTCAGCATCACACAAACTAGTGTGGGATGCAAGCTTTTCGTCCTAGCACTTGGGAGGGAGAGGCAGAGTCCAGGGTCATCCTCAGGTACGAAGTGAGCCTGATGGCACAGTATATTGCTTCAACCAATCAAAACAAACACCAAGTAACAGGGCTTTATAAACAGAAACAGTATTTTTTATTACCTTTTTTTTGGGGGGAGGGGTGGTGTGTGTGTGTGTGTGTGTGTGTGTGTGTGTGTGTGTGTGTGTACACTCGTGCTAAAGATGGAATTCTGGTCTATACTTGACTGGGACTCCATCACTGTGTTTAGTGTTTGGTAGAAACCCACAACACAGCTGGGGGTGGAGGCCCACTGCTTCAGTCCCAGCACTCGGAGGCTGACATTGAGGCTAGCCTGGTCTACAGATTAAATTCCCAAACCGACAGAGTTGCTTAGTGAGATCTTGACTAAAATAAATAAATAAAGCCAACAGTGGTGACACATGCCCTTAATTCCAAAACTCAGGAGGTGGATGACAAGTGGATCTCTGTGAGTTTGAGGCCAGCCTGGTCTACAGGTGACTTCCAGGATTGCCAGGGCTACACAGAGAAACAAAATGAATCAATCAACCGATCCCTGAGCGGATGGTAAAGTGGGCACCTCGAGCTGACACCAGCACGCACCCAACTGAAGCAGAAGTGTGGTCGGGGTGTGTGTGAGCAGCAAAGTCCGACTCTCAGAACCACAAAGAGAAACACACACAGTCAGTGTTTAAAGGACCTACAGCATCCAAAACAACCGAGAAAAAGAACAAAGAGTGCTCACAGGGCCTCATTTCAACACTGAGCTGAGAGCTGCAGTCATATAAACAGATGTGGCTGGGCAGATGTGGGAACCACTGGGCAGTGCTCCAGCAGCACCTATAAAAGACCACGGCCATCTGACAAAGGCCATACAATGCAACAGAACGCTGACACCAAACACAGCTCTCAACTTACACTTTACACAAAACTGCAGTAGACGGCTAGGAAATGCGCTTCAACAGTGGAGTGTCTAGACGACCCCAACAAGGGTCGGAGATGCGGCTCAGTACTGAACCCCGCCTACAACAGTTGCCCTCTACTCCCTAGTCAGGGGCTGGAAAACTGACTCAGCGGAAGGGCACTTGCCTGGAATCTATCAGTGAGAAACTAGAGGTACTATTTAAAGGTGGAATTCCCGCCTAGAATCCCCACCAATGAGGTGCCGAGGGCGTGGCTCAGTAGTAGAGCCCTGGCCTAGAATTGTCCCCTCACCCCGTGAGGGGTTGGGAGCCTGAGGGTTCAGTGGTAGAGGCCTTGTCTAGCTTGTATGAGGACATGAGTTGCATCCCCAGCCCCAGTAAACTCTAAATAAAGGAGGCTGGGGAGATGGCTGGGCAGGCAAAGCACTCACCCTGCAAGCTTGAGAGCCAAAGTCCAGAACCCCAGGACCAACATCAACTGCACGCAGATGTGTTCCCTGCCTATAATCCCAGTGTTTGTAGGGGAGAGACAGGAGATCCCTGGAACACACACAGGCTAGCCAGATGAGCAGATCTGGACAAGCCGCCATGTTTAAGTCAAAGACTCTTCCACAGTTCTTAGGGAGACACTTGACATCAATCGCTGGCATCCACACATACACACTAACTCACAGACACACATGCGCCCTCACACATGAAACCTTTAGGGTCTGGATACTTACAAAGGATAGAATATGGAAAAACAAAAACAGTGACTTTCAAGTAGGGAAATGTGACAGATGCCATGCTCAACAGGAGACCACAGCCATCTCCCTGGTAACATGTCTTGCTGGCTGACACCATGAACCCCTAGAGGATGGATAATTTTCTTACCCAAAATGAAGGAACTCACAGTCAACTGTGAGAAAAACCTAGATAAGCCAGAATAAATTACTGTTGTTCATGTTCCTTCAAAACCCAAGGTCATGAGAAACTAGGAGAACCTGAGAGCCTAGAGATCCAAGAAGTGAGGCAGTTGGACATGTGATCCTGCGTCAGAAGGGTGACAGGGTGATGGCAGCCATATGACAGGTGGCATCCATCAACAGTGACAGTGATGGTCTCAACAGAGTCTGCAGTAGAGAGAGGCAAGGCAGACAGACACAAGCAACCTGCTCTATAATTTTATTTTGTTTTGTTTTTCGAGATAGGGTTTCTCTGTGTAGTTCTGGTGCCTTTCCTGGAACTCTCTCTGTAGACCAGGCTGGCCTGGAACTCACAGAGATCTGCCTGCCTCGGCCTCCCATGTGCTGGGATTAAAGGCGTGTGCCACCACTGCCTGACCCAGTTCTATACATTTTTAAATTACTTTTTTGTTTGATTTGGGGGTTTCGTTTGTTTGTTTGTTTGTTTGTTTGTTTGTTTGTTTTGAGACAGGGTTTCTTTATGTAGCCCTGGCTGTCCTAGAACTTGCTCTATAGACCAGGCTGGCCTCATAGAAATAAACTCATAGAAATCACCTGCCTCTACCTCCTGAGTGCTGGGATTCAAGGCATGCACCACCACGGCCCAACTCTTAAATTACATTTTATTGATCTGTTTGGAGGAGGACTGCCATGGCCAACGCTGCCAGAGGACAATTTAGTTGTCTGTTCTCTTCTTCCACTAGAGAGGTCATCAGCTGCTTAGGCAGCATCTTTACCCACTGAACTACCTGGCCAGCCCGTCTCTGACCTATCCTTATAATTCTTCTGCAGCCAGGTGGCACATGCCTTTACTCAGCACTTGGGAAGCAGAGGCCGGCAGGCAGACCTCTTGAGTTTAGAGCCAGCCTGGTCTTCAGATAGCCAGGACTGCACAGGGAAACCCATTTCTAACATCCTAAATAAATAAATGACTTCTGTAAACTTAAAGTTGAATAGGTGACTCAATGGTAGAGCCCCTAGGAGCAATCCCCAGTACCATAAAATTATTTCAAGTCCAGTGTGATGGCACATGTAAAGCATCTCAGCCCACCCTAGGCTACAAAGGAAGATCTTGTTTCACCAAACCAGGCTTGGGGGTGCATGAAGCCCTGGGTTCCATCCCTAGCACCACATAAGCCAGGAATTGTGGTCCATGCCTGTCATGTGAGCACTTAGAAGATGAAGGCAGATGAAGTGTGAGGCTAGCCTGGATTATACGAAACTCTCTCTCTCACACACACAATTTATCTAGGAATGACTGTGGTGGCAGGGGGAGCAGCAGCTGGGACTGGTGACGTGTCACGTCTGTCATCTCAGCGTAGGGAGGGGAAGGCAGGATGCACAGAAGAGCAGGCCCAGCCTCAGCCACACACTTAACTTAGATTGAGGTCAGCAATGACGACATGAGACCTTCTCAAGAAAACTTTTGTTAAAAAAAGTTTAAGATTCAGTTTTCAGGCCAGGGACAAACCCAGGTAAGGCCCTCCCTAGAAACCAGCCCACCCCAACTCCTCAACAGCCTGTGCTGAGCGGTGCCCTGACAGTGCCACCAAGGCAGAGGCTGCAGGAGCCGGACTTGGGCTTGGTCGAGCGGCAGGTCAGCACTGCGAAACGGTGGCGTGGGAACCTGACCCAGGCAGACGGATGAGCGGGGCTCCGGGCGCAGGCCACCAGCTCCTGGTCTGGCTTTCCGCTGGCTTCCCCCAGCAGCCACAAGCACCTTAGCAAGCACGCATGCCCACTCAGCACAGTGGCACCACCTCGAGTGCCCGCACTGTCGGGTGGAAGCAGAGGGAGCAGGAGTTCAAGCCAGAAGCCACCATTCTCTACAACAGTAGTTCCAGAACACGGATTTGGGGTTCGAAAAACCCTTTCACAGGGGTTGGATATCAGATATCCTGCATATCAGATATTTACATTATGATTCATAGCAGTAGCAAAATTATGGTCATGAGTCAGCAATGAAATAATTCTATGGTTGGGGTCCCCACAGCATGAGGAACTGTACTAAAGGTCGCAGCTCTAGGAAGGGCGGGAACCACCGCTCTAGAAAGACCTCATCAGAAGTCCAGAAGACAGAAGCCCCACAGCCAGGACAGACAGCTGTGTACTGAGGCTACCTCTGGGGCTTTCAGTGGAGCTGGTCTGGCTGTGCCAGGGTGTATCACCCAGCAAGCAGTGTCACACCAGCTAGGACAATGCCTGCCTGCTCTAGAGCCCTGGGAGTCTCTGGGAAAGTGTGTTTGGGACAGTCTCTGGGTGGCTCCTTCTTCAGCAGGGTGTCGGGGTGTTCCTAGGTCACCTGATGGCCTTGCTTCTACTGTGGACCACAGTCGGAGTGAGGACAGTGGAGGGCCCAGGTGGAGTGACAGCGCCTCAAGTCCCAGCACTCGGGGCTAAGGCAAGAGGACTGCGGGTCTGAAGCCAGCCTGAGCTGCAAACAAAACTCTATCAATAAAACAAATGAAAGAGGCTGGGGAGATGGCTCCGTGGATAACGCACTTCCTTCACGGATAACGCAAACATGAGGTCAAATCCCAAAACAAGAGAAAAACCTGGGCTTGGTGATAGATGCCTAGAATCCTTCTTCTGGAGGAGGGGGAAAGGCAAAGGCAAAGGCAAGGAAACCAGGTTCAGTGTCTCAAAAATAATAATTAAGGGCCTGGAAAGATGGCTCAGTAGCTAAGAACACAGACTGCTCTTCAAGAGGACCAGGGTTCAGTTCCCAGTAAGCACATGGTGGATCACAACCTCTGTTACTCCAATTCCAGGGGATCCAATGTCCTCTTGTCTCCTTACATACCAGGCATGCACACAAAACACACACAGACAAAATACTCAAACACATAAAATAAATAAATAAGCCAGGCGTGGTGGCACACACCTTTAATCCCAGTGCTAGGGAGGCAGAGGCAGGTGGATCTCTGTGAGTTCAAGGTCAGCCTGGGCTACAGAGTGAATTCCAGGGCAGCCAGGACTGTTTGTTATACAGAGAAACCCTGACTCAAATAAATAAATAAATAAATAAATAAATAAATAAATAAATAAATAAATAGGGGGTTGGTTGGGGTTTAGCTCAGTAGTAGTGCCAGACTTTATCCCAGGCTCAGAAGAAAGGCTGGAAAATCCCTCTGTTAGGGAGGTCTATAGGCAAGCAAGCCTCAGGGTAAGACCCATGAGAGAAGGCCGAGAAGAGGCTAATCTCTAAACACAGCATTCATGATGGTTCTTTGCCAAGGAATCCACACTGGTGAGTGGGCTCACACGCAGGGCTGCAGACGGGTGGATAGCAGCCCATGGAGGGCTCTACTGTCTCAATAACAGCAGTCACCTCTGCCCCCCAGCATTGCCCAGGCCACCTCCACTCCCTAACATGCTGGGGTGGTCAGGAGGTTCCAAGCTACAGGTGGAAACTACCTGGAAAGATTTCTAACAGTTGCCCCTGGCTAGAAAGCTAGCTGTGGGCTCAGCTTTAAGCACTTGCTACCCAAGAGTGAGGACCATAGTTTGGATCCCCAGAACACACATAAATACTAAACAGGTATGGCGGCCGGCTTGTAATCCCAACCTAGAAAGACGAGACAATGTCGGTTCTTAGAGCACACTGGCTAGCCAGACTACCCATATCAGCGAGCTCTAGATTTGACTAAGAGGCCTGAATCAATGGAGGTAGTAAGAGATTTCTAAATCAACCTCAGGCCTCCACGTGCACTCATACTCACACACACACACACACACACACACACACACACACACACACACACACACACGCATACCACAGAAAAAGAAACAGAAAGTTGGTTTTATGGGCTTTTTCGTTGTTATACTGTTTTGTTTCCCTTTGGTTTGTTTGGTTTTTTTGAGACAAGTCTCCTGTAGCCCAGGCTGGCCTTGAATTCATGGTAATCCTCCAGCCTCAGCCTTTCAAGTGCTGGGATTACAGGGGTGAGCTAGCACACTCAGTCTGGAAAATTAAGTAATAAAAGCAGAGTGATCGGAGCTCCAGAAAATCCAGGCTGGAGATAAGGGATCAGCCCAGGAACAGCATGCACACTCCACTATCAAAGACAGACTCCAAACAGACACTGTCGGCTCCCATGGAGCTGGCAGAAGGGCAGGGTCTGTCACTGGTTCCCACTCTACTCATGTAATTAAAAACGGACAGGCAGTGTCCTGAGTCCCACGTACGCCAGGCTATGCCGAATCTGCATCCGGCAATCAGCTAACCAGATTGGGGGGAGGGGGTGACTCTGTGCCTACTGTCAACTGAGGGGCATCCACATGACGATGGGCACTCAAACCAATCTCTTACTTCTGATCCTATGTTATCTCTCACCACACTTCTCACCCATCTTCTGTACAACTAGGTCTAGGTCCCCATCCAGTCTCCAGCACCTGACCCGATTTAAGGCCTGACAGTTAGACACACACCTGACAACTTCACAGGAGTCTGACCTCCATGATGAACGTACTCCCCTCTCTAATCTCAGCTTCCCCCTCTGTAAGTCAGGGCAGTAACCATGGAATCCTACTTGACATCAGAGTGAGGTCTCAGCAGGCTGGGCTGGGGCTCATCGGGCGGACCGCGGCTCAACGGGCTGACCGCTTCAACTGCTTTGCACGCAGCAAGCTCTGGATTCCATCTCAGCAAGGAACCAACCAGAGTGATACACACACCTGGAATTCCAGCACACACGGATACAGCAAGATTAGGAGGTCAACCTCAGCTGCTTAGGAAATTCCAGGCCAGCCTGGGCTAAAAGGGACCCTGCCTCAAAAGAAACAAGAGAAGGTGTGGGGAAGTGACTCAGGAGTCATGGGCACCCACTGCTCTTGCAGAGGACCAGGGTTTAGCTCCCAATACCACATGGCAGTTCACAACTGTCTACAACTCCAGTTCCAAAGGACCCAACGCCCTCTCACCTTCAAAGGACTGTACATGTATGCTGCACATACACATTTACACAAAAATATAACAAAGTAGGTCTTTCTTTTCTTTTCTTTTCTTTTTTTTTTTTTTTTTTTTTTGGTTTTTTTGAGACAGGGTTTCTCTGCGTAGCTTTGCGCCTTTCCTGGAACTCACTTGGTAGCCCAAGCTGGCCTCGAACTCACAGAGATCCGCCTGGCTCTGCCTCCCAAGTGCTGGGATTAAAGGCGTGCGCCACCACCGCCCGGCTTCTTTTCTTTTCTTTTCTTTTTTCTTCCCCTCGAAACAGGGTTCCTCTGTGTAGCCGTGGCAATTCTGGAACTCTGCTCTGTAGACCAGGCTGGCCTGGAACTCAGAGATCCACCTGCCTCTGCCTCCCAAGCCACTAGTGCCTGGCTTCAATGTAGGTCTTAAAATGCTCACCTAGCCTCTGGCTGAAGCTGAGGATGACCTCACAGGAATCCCACATACACCTAGGTGCAGGAGTCTTTCTTAGTGTGTCACCTGGCTCAGGAGGCATGACAATGTCCTCCATTTGCTCAGTGTGCAGAGAGGCTGTGTAAAGTAGCTCATTACTGACTGTATTTTCTCCAAAAGCGTTGACACTTTAATAAGGGCCTAATTACAGCCAGCACTTGGCCCCTCCCCTGTAAATTAGGGTTCAGCGGATGCCCAAGTTTCTCCCAGCAACCAAGGAGCCTGTCATTTCGGCATTTGTATTCAAACCCGGCACAGCCTAGACCAGCTGCAGCTCTGAGCAACTCCAAGTGTGAGGAGAGGGATGAGGTTCCTTCAGTGACCAGCCTTTACCCAGCTCTGGAGAGTGCTCAACTCAGTCTGGGGTGATGGTGCAGGCCTGCCATGGCAGCTCTGGCAGGGAGGGGACAAAGAATCACAAGCTTGGGCTGTACATCAAAGACACTATGTATTAAAAACAGAAGAAGAGCTCGTCAGTGGTGGCTCATGCCTTTAATACCAGCACTCAGGAGGCAGAGGTGGCAGGAAAGGGGGGGAGGGAATCCCTGTGAGTTCGAGGCTAGCCTGGTCTACAGATCAAGTTCCAGGAGGGGAGTGGGAGGAACAGAAGAAAAAATGCTGGTGAGATGGCTCAGTGGATAGAGGCGCCTGCTGCCAAATCTGATGACTTGAGTTGGTGTCCACACGCATAGGAACATGTGCACATGTACCTGTGCACACAGCTACCAAGGCCTCCTGATCCAAGGAAAATCAGACCAGGCCCTAACAGGTGAACGGAAGACAGAGAAAACTGCCAATCAGGAGAGCATAGTACCTCAGCCCACCGATGCATCCAGTTAAGAGATGGGGCAGTGCCTCCGGCCACTTTCCCTCCCTGCCCCCCAGGAAAGAGGTGGCCTGTACCAAGCCACACACCAATTCCTTTTCAAAGCTCAGCTCACAGTCTTAGCTTCCCGGCACGCCTGGCGGAGCTTTCAGCTCAGAGCCTTCACACTGGCTATCTCCATATCCAGTCTTCAGGACGCCTTTCCCAACTTCTCCCTCCCCGTCTCTTCTCCAAAGCCAGGTGTCACCCGACCCCTGACAGCAATCCTCACCCTCTGGCTCTGCTCCTCCTCTCCGTGCCCCCCAGCACTGCCATCACCTGCACCAGGGATTTTATCTAGTCTCTGCTGGAAGGTTATTTGCCTCAAGGCCACATCCCTGGGCACATGGGAAAACTGAGCTAGCACTGGAAAACACTGTCCTAGGACACTCACTGGGCCTGAGGAAGAGTTGCTGCTACCCCTCCACCCTCAACTTTCTGGTTGCTTAGCCAGGGTTTCCCTACAGGGCCCAGGCTGGCAATCTTCCTGCCTTCAGCCTCTTGAGTGCTGGGGTTCCAGGCCTGAGTCTGAAACTCTCTTTTACTTTTTCAGGGAGGCAGGGGTCTCATGGAGCCCAAGTTAGCAGGACTAACTATGCTGCTGAGCAGACCTTGAACTCCTGATCCCTTTGCCTCCACTTGGGTTTACAAGCATGTCTCAGGCTTATGTGATGGTGGGGGTGGAATCCAGGACTTCACTCATGCGAAGCATTCTACCAACTGAGCGACAGCCCTGGAGCTCCTTTCTGTTTTCCTTTAAAAACAAAACAAAACAAAACTTTTAAAAAAAAAACCACTTCGTGTCTTTATTCTCTTTGGGTCTGTGTGTATGTGTGCATGCACCACACAGGAATTGCTCCTCTGCTTCCATCGGGGGATCAAACCCTTTACCCACTGAGCCATCTTGCTGGCCTGATCCAGGTCTTACAGAGGTGGGATGCAGTCCCTTGCCAGAGGCGCCAGTGACCTGCACACCAGGTGTTCCTCCAGTGCAATGACATGCACCAGCTAACTGCAGGAGCTGGTGGGTCAAACACTCAGCTGGAATGGTAGCCCCACTTCCTACTGGGATGACTGACTCTGAAAGGCAAAACACTCACAGGAAGGAGCCAGCCCCAGCTTCCCTGGATAGAGAAGCCCAGGCTAGAACCCCAACTTCCTGGGCTTCTATCCAAAGGAGGAAAAAAAGAAAAATATCCAACCAGCCTTTCTTTGCCAGCCCTTAAGGCTAAACAGCAAAGGTTAGGTAGAGACCAAACAAGCCCTCCTGAGAGCCACAGCAGCCACAGAGGGCTTGTGCACAAAGCCAAAGGTTTCCAATGCAAAAGCTTCCAAAAGGATAGGAGCAACCCTGGGTAGAGGACCCAGTGAGTTACCCATTAACTCAGCTCACCCCAGGGTCTTGGTTTTACTTATTTTGAACTTCTGGAGCCTTAGCACATGGAAGCAGGCACTCTACCCCTGCCCTGCACTGCCCAAACTACATACAGCTCCCCATCATGTAGAAAAGAAATCTAGGGGGCTTACTGGTTCACCCACAAAGCTCTGGGTGCCATCCCCAGCACTATACACAGCCAAGCATGATGGTGCACATCTGCACTGCCAGAACTCAGGAGGTGGAGGCAGGAGCTCGGGAGTTCTAGGTTGCTGCACAGTCATTTCAAAGGCAGCCTAGGGTATAGAAGTCCTTGTTTTGCTTTTTTTTTTAAACAGGTTATATGGCCCGGCAGTGGTGGCGCACACCTTTAATCCCAGCATTTGGGGGGGGGGGGACAGAGCCAGGCGGAACTCTGTGAGTTCAAGGCCAGCCTGGTCTACAAAGTGAGTTCTAGGACAGGCTCCAAAGCTACAGAGAAACCCTGTCTTGAAAAAACAAACAAAAGTTGTATGGTGCTGGGGAGCCCAGGCATGTAGCCCGGGTCAAGCCTGGCACCCATGTGAAAAGCCAGGCGTCATAAGGCACACCTGTCACTCCAGCACTGTGGAGAGCCGGACAGGTGAGTCCCTGGAGTGTGCTGACCAGTCACCCTAGATTAATTAGCAACCCCCAGGTTCTAGTGAGAGACCATGTCTCAAAAACACTAAGTAGATGGTTCCTGAGGAACCACACCTGAGGCTAACTTCTGACCTCCACATAATCACACTCAGATGTGTACACAGACAGACACAAAAGAACCTGGGGTCCAGAGAGCCCAATTCACTTGACTAAAGACACCAAGTCAATCGTGGCAGACCTGTGCTTGGGGGCCTCAGGCCTCCACACCATTAGCATTACTCTTTAGAACCTTCTGGAAGTTTCTGGCTCTGTAGAAATCTGGACTTGATGTGAAACTTGTCACACACATTTCAAGTCCTTGGCAGCAAACTGCATGCAAGCCCCTGCAAGAGGCGGGGCCGACTGTGTCGTCCACATGTATACCAACATTCCCCGAAAACTCCAATGGCAGCACTGACCAGCAGCAGCCCGAGCTGTCCCCAGGAGCTGAGCAGGCCCAAGCTGTTGACACGCTCTATCCTCTGCTCCTGGGTGCCAGCCAGACGCCCACTGGACATCCATGAGCAGCAGACGGAGGAAACAGACTCTCAGTTCTGACTCTCTTTAGTCAAATTCACAGCAGGAAATACAGAATAGGACTGAATGGGACCCACGAAAGGACCCCTCTCAGCAGGGCCCTGCAGCCCAGGGGCCTTAAGACATTCCAGAGCAAAAAGAACTTAATGCCCAGGCACGGCAGTACATGCCTGTGATCCTAGCACTTGGAAAGTGGAAGCAGGAAAGACTGCTACAATTCTGGGGGCCAACCTGTGCCACATGGTGAGTTCCAGGTCAGCCTGGTCTACAGTGTGAGACTGTTTAAAAAAAAAAAAAAAAAAAAAATCCAGGAAGAGTACGCACACCTTTAATCCCAGTACTCAGGAGGCAGAAGCAGGTGGGTCCCTGTGGATTCAAGGCCAGCCTGGTCTAGAGAGTGAGATTCTATCTAAAAAAATTAATAATTAAAAATATACATAAAAATTAATTTAGTACCTAAAAGACAGCCACAGAAAGGTCTCTTTGAATATGAAGCAATCAAAGATAACATAAACGGCAATAATATTTATTATCAGTTTAGTGCTGGGGACCCCCAGGGCCTTATTCACGGTAGGCAAGTGCTCTATGCCTGAGCTACATCCACAACCCTCTCACAGTTTTGTTTTGTTTTTTTGAGACAAGGTCTAACAATGAAACCCAGGGTGACCACAAACTCAAGAATTGTCCTGCCTCAGACTCCCGAGTGCCTAAGATCACAGGTGCATCTAATTTTGCCTAAACTGACACTGCCAACATCCCAGTCCCTGTATCCTTTCATCAACCAGGGTCTCATTATGTAGCCCTGGCTGCCCTAGAACTCTCTATGTAGTGTAAGCTAGCCTCAAATTCAGTGATGCTCCCGCCTCCACGAAAGACTAGTAACAACAATAACACACAACAGAGGGAGGGTGTAACCAACCCAATGCTAGGGTGAGGCAGAGAGAGGTGGATCGCTGGAGCTCACTGGCCAGCCAGGCTAGCCGATCAGTGAACTTCAGGCTCAGAGAGAGACCACGTCTCAAAAATTTAAGATGGAAGGGCAAGGAATGATATGACTCAATGGGTAAAGAGGCTTGCTATCCAAGCCTGATGACCTGAGTTTGATCCCCAGGACCTACGTAAATGTGGAGGGACTTCACAAAGATGATGTCCTCTGACCTCCACGAGTGCACTGTGAGACACACACACACACGGACACGGACACACACGGACACGGACACACACACAATGATAATGTCCACAGCAAAGCAAATGTTATCACTGGGCACACACCACATCATTCACGGAACACTTCCTGGAATGGAGAAGTGGTGCTGTGTGACAGGCCGAGGGGGAGGGACAGGAGTAAATCAACATCCCTCCTTCACTCACTTCCTGGATCACAGAAACAGCTGCAAGTGGAATTTGCCCACTGGACAGATGGAACAAGCTGAGGCCCCCAGCGCTGTCTGGAGAGCTCTCCAACTGGGAAGCTTTAGCTCAGGAGCCAGCCAGGAGGTTCAGGGATCCTGAGCCAGGAAAGAATTCTAAAGAATGTTTCTTCCCAAAGTCCCTCACCTTCTGTCACTCAGAGAGGACAGGACAGGCAGGGCTGCCTGGGCGGTGATGGAGAACAGCAGGGCAGACTAACGGAATGGATTCACTTGGAAGACAACAGAGGCCCCTAAAGTTCAGCCATTGATGGCAGAGGCCAACTCAAGTAAGCAAGGGGCACAGATGGGCATTTGCACACCAGAGGTCACCCTAGACAGCTAGCCAGACAACAGTGGACTTCAGGGTGGGTTTGGACAGATGGGACAACCAAATGGTGCCGGTAGGAAGCCTGTCCAGAACGGATAAACAGCTAACCAGACGGTAGAGAAGGTTCCAGATAAATAACCAGCCTGACACAGACCCCAGGGGTCATTCACGCCCCATGAACGGCTGGGGACAAGTGTAGCTTCAGCAGCGCGCACACTAAGAATTCCAGGTAGCAAGAGAAAAGATGAGTGGATCTATCCCGAATCACAGGCAAAGTGATGTCAGAATTCACCAGTGATAGTTGAGACTAAATGCACCAAGAAGGGTCTGCATTGACCGTCCTGACCCAAACCTCACCCACTATCACTGGCCAGTCCCTGACCTGGGACTGCATCTCCAGCCCCTGCGGAAAGCCACAGAGACTCTTGCCCCAGACCTTACCCACTGCCACCGGTCCTGCGACGTCCGCGAGCCGCAGTTCCGCCATTCTCCGCCCGCCCTCCGCGCCCTAGGCCGCCGCCCGCCCTCCCCGCCGGAGCCTGGGAACCGCCGCCGGCGCGCTCGCTCACCGGCCCACGAAGTTCTCGAGCACCGAACTCTTGCCTGCGCTCTGGCCGCCCACCACGGCGATCTGCGGCAGGTCCAGGTGGCAGCTCTGGCCGATGGAGCTGAAGGCGTCCTGCAGCTTGTTAACCAGCGGGATGAGCTCTTCCATCCCGCGGTTGCCCATGGTGCCCGCCTCCGCCCCGCGGCTCCCCCGGCGACGACACGCGACCCCGAGGCGTCTGTGGCCGTTGCTTCCTGCCGCTCCGCTCCGCCAGCCCGCCCGGGCTCCCCTTGGCCGCGACGCCCGCTCCCGGCTCGGCCTCACAGTCGCCGCCTCATCCGGTTCTCAGGCGACACCCGACCCGAGCGACCTCCCCGCCCAGCCTCTGGGGCGGAGCCCGGATTCCTAATGCTGCCTTCAATTGGTCAAGAATGCTGCCACTCAAAGATGCAAGCCAATAAAAAAGACACGAGGAAGGGCTAGTCTCACAATTTCATTGGGTTGTGGAACTGTCAGTAATATGAGAAAACCAATAGAAGTGGAAACCGGGTTGTCACGCCCGGAAGGCGGGGTCTCGTGCAGACCCCCAGGCCTCTGCTCACTAGGCTGATTTGGGTTGTCCTATTGGTCTCTGGAAACGTCCGCCTGCCAATGATGTAAGGAATCCATCCTTAAACACTGGTTTGTCACTTGACATTAGTTAGTTCCGTAAAAGTTTCTCATTGGTTGATATATCACTTCGCTCCTCCAACCAATAAGAGAAAAGAGAGCCGCAACCTTTTTTTTTTTCTGCTGTTTCTGAACCATTGGCTGGCCACAAACTGGAGGTGATCCTCCTGCCTCGGGCTTCCTCCTGCTAAGATTCCACATACTGATTTACAGCTGTGTCTGTCAGTCAGAGGAATTCTTCCCAGCTTTCCTGGCTTTTGTTGTCAGTTTGTGATACTTTTTAAGCAAAAACTCACTGTACCCAGGAAGCGCCACACCTCATGGTATGGTTCCGAGACAGTCACGCAAGCGTTCTTAAGCGCTGGAGAAAACTTGTATCTTAGAAAGGATCACAGACTCGAGCTCTAGAAGAGTCCCAGTGCCAGTGGAAGATGAGTCTCATAGCAGGCTGTGAGTGCGGTTATTTGAACCCACTTGTTCGTGCGTGCATGTTCCTGAATGCTCATAGGGATTAAGTCTAGGGCCTCATGAAGCTAAACTAAGCAAGTGTTTTACCAGTGGTTACAACCCTAGGCTTATTTTTACTTAAAAAAAAAAAAAATGCTCCTGGAGAGATGGTTCTGTGGTTAAGAGCACTTACCGGCTTTGCAGAGAACCCGAGTTTGGTTCCCAGCACCCTCATGACAGCTCACCACCATTAGTAATTCAGTTCCAGGAATCTTACATCCTCTTCTAGCCTCCACCAGGATCAGACACACACATGATGCACAAGCTCACATCCAGGAAAAACACCCATGCACATAAAAAAAATAATTTTATGCAAATACATCTTTTAAAAATTTACATTAAATAACATTTTAAAGAATTTAAAGATTTATTTTATTTTTATGTGCACCATGTAATGCGCCTGGTGTCCACAGAAGTCAGGAAGTGTCAGATCCCCTAGAACTAGAATTCTGGATGGTTGTGAACCACAATATAGGTGCTGGGAATCAAACCCAGATCCTCCACAAGAGCAACAAATGTCCTTAACTGTAGAGTTCTCTCCAACCCCAAACTTCACTTTTACGCATGTGGTGTTTCTCATACATATATGTTTTGTTCACTATGTTCATGCAGGGCCCAAGACCAGGAGAGGGCGTCAGATCACCGGGAACCAGTTACTGACAATTGAACCCAAGGCCTCTGCAAGAGCAACAAGTGCTTTGAACTGCTGAGCCACCTCTCCAGCCCCTTTATTTTATTTTTAATTATGTATGTTGGGTGTATTATATGCACATGAGATGAGAAGAGGGCATGGGATCCCCTGAAGCTCGAGTTAGAAGCATTTGTCAGCCACCTGACTATGGGTGCTGGGAACGGAACTGCAGGAATCTCCAAGAACAGCACTCTGAGCCGTATTTCCAGCCCCCAGTTTTTGCACAATTATGAGCCTTTGGTGCACTGCCCTGTGCATGTGGAGGTCATGGTTTGACATTAGGCATTTCCCTCTCTTATTTTTTGAAATAGGATCTCTCAGAGCCTGGAACTGGTGAATTCGGCTGGAATGGCTGCTGGCTAACCCTGTCAGGGCGGGAACTACACAGGCTGACCACCCTGGGGTTTTTACTGGGGTGGGATCTGATCCACCCACCCCAGGGCCATCTTAAGGCAGAAGCCAATATTCCACAGTTGTCTCCCTGTTTCTTGAACTTCACTGCTTTCTAGACCTTCTAATTGCCCACTGGACTCCATACTCAGATGCATTTTGGGGGAATGGTGGTGTTTTTGATAGAGCCTCATTTAGTCGGCCTTGACTCAAAGCTGTTTGTATAACTGAGGGTGGCCTTGAATTTAGATCCTCCTGCCTCTAACTCTGAAGTGTTGGGACTACGGGCACCAGTCACCACACCCAGTTTATTATGAACAAAGAGCTCTTTTATATGCCAGGGTCCCAGCCGGTGGTTTTGTTTACTTGAGTCAGTCTGTATAGCTCAGGCTGACCCTTACTATGTAGCCCAGGCTGTCCTGGAACTCCCAATCCTCCTGCCCCAGCCTCTTGACTTTAGGGATTATGGCCATGCACCATCGTGCCAGGATGAAACGATTACTCAGTAGTAATTTGATGCTTCGAGCCACAGATGTGTCTGAGCAGGGAGTCCAGTGAGGAGGCTGGCGCAATGGACACTCTGGAAAGCAGCTGACAGAAGGTGGTACCCAGGTCTGCTAAAGCTGTGAGAAAGGAGGACAGAGGGAAAGACTTAGCTATAAAGAGAAAAAGAAAAAAATCAGAGCATCAAAGCCCACTCTCTTTTGCCTTATTGGCCAGAGGAATGAGAGGATGTGTGTAAACCAGTGGGAACTTGGAACTTTCAGGAAATAGGCATCATCAATGGAGAAGTGCTGTGGGATGGTCTGTATGTCAAATTGCTCTGATTGGTCAAAAAATAAAACACTGATTGGCCAGGGGCCAGGCAGGAAGTATAGGCGGGACTAACAGAGAGGAGAATTGAGGGAACAGGAAGGCAGAGGGAGTCACTGCCAGCCGCAGCCAGGACAAGCAGCATGTGAAGACGCTGGTAAGCCACGAGCCACGTGGCAAGGTATAGATTTATAGAAATGGATAAATTTAAGCTATAAGAGCAGTTAGCAAGAAGCCTGCCACGACCATACAGTTTGTAAATAATATAAGCGTCTGTGTGTTTATATTATAAGTGGGCTTGGTGGGAGTTGGAGAGAAATTGTCCAGCCACAGAGAAGCCATTGTCTATGGAACATGACTCAAACACTTGGGGTTATGGTTGGCACTTGGTGTTGCAGACTTGATCAGAACGTCAGGAGTTGGCTGAATACTATTAAATGGCAACTACAAAAAAAAATGCATAGGATTGGGGATGTGACTCTGGGCACAGTGCTTGTCTACGATGCCTTGGGTTTGATCTCCAGCACCACATGAACCAGGTGTGAGAGCGCCTACCAGTGATCCCAGCACTTGAGAGAGAAACAGATGAAGACAGAGATTCAGGGTCTTCCTAAAGAATATAACAAGCGCCAGGTGGTGGTGGCACATGCCTTTGATCCCAGCACTCTGGAGGCAGAGCCAGGCGGATCTCTGTGAGTTTGAGGCCAGCCTGGGCTACAGAGCGAGATCCAGGACAGGCACCAAAACTACACAGAGAAACCTTGTCTCAAAAAACCAAAACAAAACAAAACAAAAAAGAATATAACAACCTTGGGCTACATGAGAACCTCTCTCAAAAAAACTATCTAAATTAATAAATTATCATTTTACTTTTGTAAAATGATAACTGGTCAGTGGTGGTGCCTGCCTTTAATCCCAGCACTTGGGAGGCAGAGGCAGGTGGATCTTTGTGAGTTCAAGGCCAGCCTGGTCTACAGAGTGAGATCCAGGACAGGCACCAAAACTACACAGAGAAACCCTGTCTCGAAAAAACAAAAACAAAAACAAAAACAAAAAAAAAAAGAAAGAAAAGAAAGGGAAAGGAAGAAAGAGGAGCTGGAGAGATGGCTCAGTGGTTAGGAGCACTGACTGCTCTTTCAGATTTCCAGTCCCTCATAACTGCTTGTGACTCCACTTCCAGGGGATCCAACACCCTCGCACAGACATACAGGAAACAAACAAACAAAAAAACACAATGCATATAATATTAATTTAAAAAAGAAAAAAGAAAGAGGGCTGGAGAGATGGTTCAGAGGTTAAGAGCACTGACTGCTCTTCCAGAGGTCCTGAGTTCAATTCCCAGCAACCACATGGTAGCTCACAACTATCTATAATGAGATCTGGTGCCCTCTTCTGACCTGCAGTCATACATGCTGTATACAAAATAAATAAATGAATCTTTAAAAAGAATAAATAAAAATAAATAAATAAAATTTTAAAAAAAGAAAGAAAAATGGCTGTGCATGCCTTTAATCCCAGCACTCGGGAGGCAGAGGCAGGCGGATCTCTGAGTTCAAGAATAAGTTGCAAGATCGCAGGGATACACAGGGAAACCTTATCTCCAAAACAAAAACAAACAAACAAACAAACAAGGAGCCCTGAGTCTTCAACTGCACTCAACAAGGTGGGCTGTACCGGGTGGTTCCTAGTTACTCCACTGGCGCTATGGTTACGTTTTTGTTTTGTTTTTTTGGGAAGGGGTCTTACTCAGTGCCCCGGGCTGGCTATGAAAACCAAGTTAGCCTTGAACTTGCAGCTGTCCTCTAAGGACTGCCTTTCCAGAGCCAGGATTACAGCTGAGAGCCACCAGATTAAACTCGAGGCCTCGGGGCCACCTCCGACCTTTCCGGACTCTGCCTTTCTTTCTCCGTCCTGGATCACTCAGGGCCGCCTCACACATACCTAACCACTGGGCTCTCCTGCACCCCCTATGATACTTCCTACAAAGCAGCAGCAAGACATCCATCTACAGTGAAGCCTGGGACCAGGAGGAAGACAGACAGACCACCTTCCCAAGAAGACACAAGATCTCAGATGAAAACAAAAAGTAGTAAAAAAATCTTTTTAAAAGAAGAATCCTTCAGTATCCCCCATAGCCCAGCATCCCTCCCCGGGCAACCAGGTCATGTGAGTGTGATTCCCACGGAGTCCAGTGCTTCAACAGCCCAGGCAGGACACAGGCTGTGGTCCCCATACATGGTGCGCATGAAGTTTCGCACAAAGTCAGGAAAGCGCTGCTCCACGATGCTGCTCCTCAGGGCGCTCAGCAGCTGCAGCTGTGGGGGAGGGCACCAGCATCAGTCCCAGGAGGACCCACAAGGCACCGGTGTGCCAAGAGTGCCCCCACATCATAAACCCAAGGCAAAGCGAGACAGGGCATGTTTGAGGGGCCCGTCCAGGCCACACCCTCTAGATGAGGCACCCCCAAAAGGTCCTTAGGGCCCAGACTCATGACACCCCCAAAGAGGGAACCCCACTTGAGCCATCTACACCACACCCTCAAATAAAAAGGAGCCCCCCCCAGCCTAACCAACTCTGCCCTCAGAGCCAAGACCCCTCCCTCCCTGCCCGGGGCCCTGCCCCCGCACCTGGTAGGCAATGTTGTGCACGGTCAGGTGGTGCAGGGCTGCCGTGTTGTCGCTGTGCAGCAGGGCGTGCAGGAAGGCGCGGCTGTGCCTGCGGGTCACGTGGTTAGCGGCTACAGAGCCTGAGCCCCTCCCCCTCCAATCCCCACCTTCCAAGACCTACTTCCGGCAGGTGGGACAGGGACACTCGGAGTTTATGGGACTGAAATCCTTGGCGTACTGCTGCTTCTTCAACTGCAGGTTCCCGGTGGGCACAAGGGCAGAGCCAAAGCGCTGGGGATGAGGCAGGTCGAGATCACGAGGGGCACGGGGACAAGGCAGGTCGAGATCACGAGGGGCACGGGGACAAGGCAGGTCGAGATCACGAGGGGCATGGGCTCCCACCCCTCCAGTCCCCTGCCCGGGCCTCACCGCTGTCCGTGTGGGGTACACACAGTCGAACATGTCACATCCAAGAGCCACGCAGACCACCAAATCGGTGGCATAGCTGGGGTGCGGCCGTGAGGGTGAGGAGCAGAGAGTCAGCCCCAGGAGGTTTCCCAGGCTTCCCTCCACCCCCAAGTGGACCTCAGGTGACAGCCCAGTGCTCTCTTTTATCTACTTTTGTTCTAAGACTGTACTTTACATTGCCCAGGCTGGCCTTTACTCCCTACATAGCTGAGGATGCCCCCAGAACGTCGTTTACATCAGGCAGTGCCTGTGTGCCACCTCGTTAGCTCCCCAGTAATGCTAACCCCTTCTTCCCGAAAGTACACACCAAAGGGAATGGGAACCCCAGGATCTGCCCCCCACAGCAGGGCTCAGGGCTCTGTCTCCTCCGCCCCAACATACCCAACCCCCATCAGGTATCTCGGCTTGTCCTTGGGCAGCATGGAGGTGCTTAATGCCACCATCTTCCAGAACTGTGCCTTGCTCTCTCCCCCACTCAGACCTCCAATGGCGAAGCCCGGCACATCCCTCTTGGTCATCTCTGAAAGAACAGGTGGCCCCAGCTTAGGAGGATTTAGGATTTTGTGACTTTACAAAAAGTTAGGAGTATATTCTAGTCACAAGGCTACATTTCTTTCAGTACAGCATTCCACTAACTTACCATAAAACCAAGCCTTGAGCCAGGCATTTGGATCCACCCTCGAATCCCAGCCACTCAGGAGACTGAGGCTGGAGGATCAAGAATTTGTCACCAGCCTGGGCTACAGAGCGAGTCCTGGAACAGCATGGTTACATAAAAAGAAGGAAGGAAGAGGGTGGGAGATGATGGGCCAGATGTTAAGAGCACTGGCTGTTCTCTCAGGGGTACCAGGTTCAGATCTCAGCACCCACAGGGCTCACAGTCATCTGTAATTCCAGTTCCAGGAGACCCAACACCTTCTGGTCTTCTTGGGCTCTGCATACATATGATATACATACATGCAGGAAAATATTCATATACAGCAAATAAAAATGGTTTTTGCCAGGCATGGTGGCACATGCCTTTAATCACAATATACCTAGGGCTGCTATGTAAGAGACCATGTCTCAAAAATTAAATAATTAGGGGGCTGGAGAGATGGCTCAGAGATTAAGAGCACTGGCGGCTCTTCCAGAGGTTCTGCGTTCAATTCCCAGCAATCATATGGCGGCTCACAACCATCTATGAGATTTGGTGCCCTCTTCTGGTGGGCAGGCATACATTCAGGCAGAACACTATACATAAGTAAATAAATCTTAAAAAAAAATTAAATAATTCATTTCAAAAATTATAAGAAACAAAGGCTAGAGATAGGAAGAAAGGGTGTGTGTGTGGTAACAGTTTTGGCTTTACATCCTCAAGAAGGACTAGGATGTTCAGTAGTTTGATGTAGTAAACCCATTTTAGGCAGGGGTGTAGCTAAGTGGTAGAGGGTCCTCCTATCAGGGGCAAGACTCTTCGTCTTATCACCAGCCAACGTCCCACGGCAAATCCAGTTTCTGACAACAGTCTTTTCAACTCCGACGGGTGTCACCACCTGAAAGGCCTACCGCACTTCTTCCCCAGGAAGGACCCTGCCCTGACGGACAGACACAGGGAGGGAGGGAGGGCAGAGGCAGAGGGTACTGCTGGGGACCTGAGCTGCCACTGCTGACGCCTGCTGGCGGAGCGCAAGCGCATTTTTATCACATCATTCGTGTGTTCACAGGACACGGAGGCATCGCAGTGGCCAGAGCACAAATGACCGAGTCTGGGTTCCAGGGACCAAACAGCTTGGGAGGCTGGCAGCTTCTTTTTATCCATCAGCCTGCTCACAACCCAATGCTCTCTACACGGATCATCAGGAGAGGCCCATAGCTGAAAGCCAAGTGTATGCCCGAATTTACCATTTTCTAGAAACAGGATTCCAAAGCCAAAATACTAATGCACCCCTGGGGCCCTAGCACTCAGGAGACTGAGGAAGGAGAATGGGGAATTCAAGGCCGCCCTGAACCATATGGGAAATTGGGGAGGAGCTGTGACTCAGCGGGTAGCGAGCTTCATTCGGATGTGTGAAGCCCTGGGTTCCAGCTCAGCAAGGCATCGTCTGAGTCTGGTGATGCATGCCAGGGATCTCAGCACTCTGAAGTGGAGGCAGGGGGATAAGTACAAGATCATCCTCTGCTACACAGTGAGCTCCTGGCCAGCCTGGGCTACATAAAAGCCTGTCATAAGTCAGCCTAATATTCCAACAAAATATGTGAAAAGGGCCAGCGAGATGGCCCCAGGGGCAAAGGCACCGCTACCAGGCCTGGTGACCGGAGTTACACACACACACACACACACACACACACACACACACACACACACACACACACACACGGCGGGAGGAGAGAGGGAGATGGGGGGTGGGAGAGCTAAACAATTAGAAAGTTCAACCTGGGACCAGTATTTGCCTTCATTACTTCCATTTTCAGGACCTGCCCTACTGCACACTGCCTCGGGGCCTTTGGCTCGTGCATCTTGCACTTGTGGCGTCCTTTGCCAGTTAACAGCTATGGCCAAAGCATCACCCTGTGCCTGGACCAGCCCCACCTCCACCAGCACCTGACTCTACCTTTCAGGCAAGTGGTCCGCAGATCGGCATTCAGTCCACCCTGGATGATGGCAAACAGGTTCTGCTTGTCCCGATGCTTGTGGGCTGCGATGCATCTGTCTAGCCAGCGGACCGACCTGCAAGAGGGTCCCAGGTCATACGACCTCTCGTGGCCAGGGAGACAGCAGGGACCGCAGGGCCCGAGTCTTCCTCCCACACACACCTGCGCACAGCCTCCTCCCGCCCCCCCCCACACCTGTGCATGGCCTCCTCCCGCCCACACACACCTGTGCACGGCCTCCTCCCGCCCCCACACACACCTGCGCACGGCCTCCTCCAGCCCCCACACACCTGCGCATGGCCTCCTCCAGCCCCCCCACACCTGTGCATGGCCTCCTCCCGCCACACACACCTGCGCATGGCCTCCTCCCGCCCACACACACCTGTGCATGGCCTCCTCCAGCCCCCACACACCTGCGCATGGCCTCCTCCAGCCCCCCCACACCTGTGCATGGCCTCCTCCCGCCACACACACCTGCGCATGGCCTCCTCCCGCCCACACACACCTGTGCACGGCCTCCTCCCGCCACACACACCTGTGCATGGCCTCCTCCCGCCACACACACCTGTGCATGGCCTCCTCCAGCCCCCACACACCTGTACACGGCCTCCTCCCGCCCACACACACCTGTGCACGGCCTCCTCCCGCCCCCACACACCTGCGCATGGCCTCCTCCCGCCCACACACACACCTGTGCACGGCCTCCTCCCGCCCACACACACCTGTGCATGGCCTCCTCCCGCCACACACACCTGCGCATGGCCTCCTCCCGCCCACACACACACCTGCGCATGGCCTCCTCCCGCCCACACACACCTGTGCATGGCCTCCTCCCGCCACACACACCTGTGCATGGCCTCCTCCCGCCACACACACCTGCGCATGGCCTCCTCCAGCCCCCCCACACCTGTGCATGGCCTCCTCCCGCCCACACACACCTGTGCATGGCCTCCTCCCGCCCACACACACCTGCGCACGGCCTCCTCCCGCCCACACACACCTGTGCACGGCCTCCTCCCGCCCACACACACACCTGTGCACGGCCTCCTCCCGCCACACACACCTGTGCACGGCCTCCTCCCGCCACACACACCTGTGCATGGCCTCCTCCAGCCCCCACACACCTGTACACGGCCTCCTCCCGCCCACACACACCTGTGCACGGCCTCCTCCCGCCCCCACACACCTGTGCACGGCCTCCTCCCGCCCACACACACCTGTGCACGGCCTCCTCCCGCCCACACACACCTGTGCACGGCCTCCTCCCGCCCCCACACACCTGTGCACGGCCTCCTCCCGCCCACACACACCTGTGCACGGCCTCCTCCCGCCCCCACACACCTGTGCACGGCCTCCTCCCGCCCCCACACACACCTGTGCACGGCCTCCTCCCGCCCCCGCCCACACCTGTGCACGGCCTCCTCCCGCCCCCACACACACCTGTGCACGGCCTCCTCCCACCCACACACACCTGCGCACGGCCTCCTCCCGCCCCCACACACCTGCGCACGGCCTCCTCCCGCCCACACACACACCTGCGCACGGCCTCCTCCCGCCCCCCCACACCTGCGCACGGCCTCCTCCCGCCCACGCGCACACCTGTGCACGGCCTCCTCCCGCCCCCACACACCTGCGCATGGCCTCCTCCCGCCCACACACACCTGTGCATGGCCTCCTCCCGCCCCCACACACCTGTGCACGGCCTCCTCCCGCCCCCACACACCTGCGCATGGCCTCCTCCCGCCCCCACACACCTGCGCATGGCCTCCTCCACCCGAGGGCCTGTCACCGTGCTGCTCACAACGTCGTCCAGCTGCATGATGATGTCAGAGCCTAAGGGGAACAAGACACAGAGACCCGCGGGTACCACCACCTCCTTGCCATCATCCTAATATGGCTGCACAGAAGCTAGGGAACTTTTTTGTGCTCTTTTTTTCTTTCTTTCTTTTGTTTTGTTTTGTTTTTTGGGACAGGGTTTCTCTGTGTAGTCTTGATGCCTGTCCTGGCTCTCACTCTGCAGACCAGGCTGGAACTCACAGAGATCCGCCTGCCTCTGCCTCCGGAATGCCAGGATCAAAGGCGTGCGCCACCACGGCCCGGCTTGTTTTCTTTCTTACATATGCCCTCATGGGCCCGTGAGATGGCTCCACAGGTTAACGTGCTTTCCTCCAGGCCTGACTACCCAAGTTCAACCCCCAGGACCCACATGGTGCAAGGTGGAGACAATTCCTGCAAATGACCACCATGGATCCCAGGCTGTTCTCCAGCTCCCAATCCCCCTGCCTCTGCCCCCACTGTGCCCAGCTTTATAGGGAACTGCTGCAGTTTTACCCGGAATCTGAGGCTACAGCTCAGCTAGTATAGTCCAGCACACACAAGGCTTCAGGTTCCATCCCCAGCACTGCATAAAGTGGGTGTGGGGGTTTCGGCCTGTGGCCCCAGCCTTCAGAAGGTGGAGGCAGAAGAATCGGGAGTTTGAAGTTGGGGGCCAGAGTGTTGGCTGCTCTTCCAGAGAACCTCGGTTAGTTCCCAGAAGCCACATGGCAGCCCACAAGTTTAAGGGAACCTTATGGCCTCTTCTAGCCTTGGTGGCCACATACAACACACAGACACACACGCAGGCCAAAATACTTATATACAAAAAATAAATAAAATAAGTAGACATGGTTGGCACAAAAGAAGCAGGAAGATTCCTGTGAGTTCCAGGCCAACCTCGCCTGCATAACAAGATCCAGGGCAGTCAATGATATATAGTGAGATCCTGTCTCAAATCCAACAAAAATAAATAAAATCTTTAAAAAAAATATATTTTGAGGAAAAACAGAACTTAAGGTCATTGTTAGCTACATAGAGCTTGATGTCAGCCTGGACCATGAGACCCTGTCTCAGACAAGATGGAGGCAAGGACTAACATCAAGACTCACTCTGTCTCCCATGCTTGCTCTGTGGTGCAAGAGCACACACCAAGACAGAAATAAACCGCGGCCTCCCTTAGCTCAATGCTGCTTGTTGACAAATCTGACACCCAAAGGCTTACCAAATCAAAGACTGGAGGCCTGGGGCCGTGACTCGAGGCACAGTCTTGGCTTGGCATGTGTGAGGACCTGGGTTACACCCCCAGCTTAGATAGATAGCCAGACAGATTTAGGTGGAATGACAAAACAGATATAAGGACTGAAGGACAACTAGACAGACAGACTATCCCAGCCTAAAGTCATCTGAGAGAAAAGCCAGCATTAAGGAATTTCTTAGATCAGACTGGCTTGTGGCCACATCTGAGACTATCCTGATGAATGGCTGATGTGGGAGGACCCGCCCTCTAGAAGCAGGCTCTCTCTGGGCAAGTTATGCTGTGCTGCATGAAAAAGCCAGCTCTGAGCTGAGGAGGCGGCTTTGTCTTTGAGATCATGCAGTGTTCTTCCTGAGGACCCGACTCCCAGCACCCGGGCAGGCCAGTGCTGTCTGTAACTGCGGGTCTAGAAAATATACTACCTCAGGCGCCTCACTCACGTGTGCACACAAACACATAAGTCAATGTAATAAAAATAAGCCAGGCGTGGTGGTGGTGGTGGTGGTGGTGGTGGTGGTGGTGGTGGTGGTGGTGGTGCAGCACACCTTTAATCCCAGTACTCAGGAGGCGGAGGCAGAAGGATCTCTGTGAGTTTGAGGCCAGCCTGGTCTACAAAGAGAGTTCCAGGACAGCCAGGACTACACTGAGAAACCCTGTCTCAAAAAACTAATAATAATAACAACAATAATAATAATAAATCTTTTTTTTTCAGAGCTGAGGACCGAACCCAGGGCCTTGCGCTTGCTAGGCAAGCGCTCTACCACTGAGCTAAATCCCCAAGCCCAATAATAAATCTTAAAGCAAAATAGCTAACTAAGCATGAGCCTGCGAGCAAGTCAGTGAGCAGCGTTCATCCATGGCTTCTGCTCTAAGACCCTGCCTTGACTGCCCTCAATAATCAACTGTGACCCGGAAGCATATGCCCAATCAAAATGAATCCTTTCCTCCTCAACTTGCACTGGTCAGACTCTTTTATCACAGCGACAGAAAGAAACTAAAACACAGACAGATGGATGACTTTTATCAAAACCAGATCTAGAGGGTAGAAGTCAAGTCCAGGCTGAGCAACAAAACTACATTCTTTCTCCAAAAACAAAAACCAAAAAGGCAGAGCCAGACGTGGGTGAGCATGCCTGTAATCCCAGCAGGAAGAGAGGATCCTGAGCTCCAGTGCGGCCAGCACAGCATTGGGAGATCCTGTATCTAAAATCCAGAACTGGGGCCTTGGTGCAGTGGTAGAGCCCTGCCCACAATCCCTCCGTGACGGATAAAACCTGTGAGATGAATAGTCCCTCTCCTCACTAACTTGCTGTTGGTCATGATGTTGGCACAAGGCTCCAACATCACTCAAAATCTGCACAGTATAAATTGTCCTAGACTGTAGATCAGCTCAGTGAGTAGAGGGCTTATGCAGTGTGCCAAGAGCCCTGGGCCTGATCCCAGCTCAGTATAAAGCCAGGCATGGTGGCATTTGGCGGTAATCCCACCACTCTGGATGTGGAGGGAGGGAGGAGGATCAAGAGTTCAAAGTCAACCTCAGTTAATAAGGCAGTGAGTTCTAGGCCAGCCTAGACTGTGTAGGACTCTGTCTCAAAAATAAGACACAATAAAAATATAAACTCCTAGATGAAAAAAGGGGCCTACAACAACTCCTTTCTCATGCTGTTGCCACTATTATTTCATTAAATTTGTTACTAGAACAGTAACAGCTCGGTGTGGCGGCGCGCGCCTTTAATCCCAACACTCGAAAGGC
The DNA here is from genome assembly GCF_049852395.1 of Peromyscus maniculatus bairdii. Classification (NCBI taxonomy): domain Eukaryota; kingdom Metazoa; phylum Chordata; class Mammalia; order Rodentia; family Cricetidae; genus Peromyscus; species Peromyscus maniculatus. Next base: position 17,312,247 of record NC_134858.1, on the reverse strand, counting down.
AGAAACAGGCGGATCTCTGTGTATTTGAGGTCAGCCTGGTCTACCAGGCTACAAACAAGTTCCAGTCCAGTCAATGCTACATAGTAAGACTGTCCAAAATAAAAACAATAAGTAAATAAAGTAACAACAATATGCATACATATGAAACGAAAACAAATCAAAAAAGGCAGCTACATGTCCACCACTGTGTTCCCACTGCTGATATCACGAGTCAGAGATGGAAACAGGGTCTCACTGGGAAGCCCAAGCGGGCCCGGAACCCGCAACAATCTTCCCGCTAGGCAGCCACCGCGTGCACTTATTTCTACGTGTTGTGTTTGCTGTGCTGGGCCCAGCACAGGACCGATTCGTTATCCTCATTTCTGCGGGGTGGATGAGTCCCAGTTCACAGACGTCCCAAGCCGCACGCGGCGTCTCCGCCCCCAGGCCAGCAGCGTCTCTTACCCAGCGCGTTCTGTATCTCCACAGACCTCTCCGGGCTCAAGAGTGTCTCTTCGCCGTCGTAGGGCGAGCGGAAGCGGACGCCCTCCTCGGTCACCTCGGACAGGGAGAACAGAGACACCATCTGGAAGCCGCCGCTATCCTGGGGGGACCCGGCGGCGAAGCTGTCAGGGGACGGAGCCCGGGGCCCTCACCCCAACCTCGGGCGGCGACCCCAACTCACCGTCAGCAGATTGTGGGGCCAGTTCATGAAGCCGTGGAGGCCCTGGGCCTTCCTGATCAGCTCCGGGCCCTGGCGTGCGGGAAGAAAGGCCCGGGTGAGGCGCCCGCCCGCAGCTCCCCGGCCCGGCCCGGGGGAGCCCGCTCAGACTGACGGTCAGGGAGGCGCGTCCCGGCCGGGCTGCCCCCTCGCCGCCCACCGCGGGATCGAATCCACCCACCGGCCTCAGCCCCAGGTGGTAGGTGTTGCCCAAGCAGATGCGGCAGCCCAGGCTGTCCAGCTGCTCCGCGGTGATGCCCTTCATGGTGGCCTGTGTTCCCACCGGCATGAACACCGGGGTGGCCACAGTGCCATGAGGCAGCCGCAGCTCGCCCGCCCGGGCCCCGGAGCGACTGCACTCAGCCACCAGCCGCAGGATCCGCGGAGCGGACTCCAGCGAAGCCGGGCTGCCCGCCGCCGCCATTTCCGGCCCCGGAACCACGTGGGCTGGGACCACAGAGGACAGCGCCATGATGTCTCGAATCACGTGACCTGCGGGCTACGGGGAACCATGGCAACCGACGCCTACCTCCACCTCACTCTGGGGCGCGCGGCTTCCAGATCCCACTGCTGGCCCTTTGGCTGGGTAATGGCTAGATAGCGGCTGGGCGAGCGGAGATACACGCCGCTAAGCCCGATGACCTGGGTTCAGTCTCTGGGACCCAGAATGAGGACCGATTCCTGCAAATTCGTGTGGGCGGACGCACAATGAATGTAATTTAAAAACACGCCAAGACATGTTTTTCTCCTGCTGTATACAATATAACAGCTTGTTACGATGACTCAACTGGAACCCCAAGGTTTGTGAGGCTGAGCAAAAAGGATTGTGTGGAGAAGAGAACAGAACCAACACAGCTTTGATGCTAGCACTGGGAAGGCAGAGGCAAGTGGAGCACTGTGAGTTCAAGGCCAGCCTGGTCTATACAGCAAGCTCCAGAACTTTTTTCCAGGGGAAAAAAGACACACCTGCAATCCTAGCACTTGGGAGGTAAAGGCAAGAGAGTTAGAGTTAGGAGTTCAAAACTATCCTCAGCTGTATAGTGATTTCAAGACCAGCCTCAAAAAGCAAAATAGGGGCTGGAGAGATGGCTCAGCAGTTAAGAGCACTGGCTGCTCTCGAAGAGGACCCAGGTTCAATTCCCAGCACACACAACCACCTGTAACTCCAGGTCCAGGGGATCTGATGTCCTCCTCTGGTGGTGCACAAACATGTAAGTCAAATACTTACGCACGTGCGCATGCACACACACACAACTTTACAATTTTAAGTAAAATAAAAGTTAAAAGCTGACATGCATAAGGCTCCTTTCTGGCTGGCATGCATAAAGCTCTGCGTTCTTCCCCAGCACTCACATACACACAGATAGAAACAGCATGAGAATGGATGTATCATACATGTAGTCCCTAACTAGCCTCTGTCATACTGTGTTTTCATCATTCATTCATTCATTCTTTTTTTTTTTTTTTTACTTGTTTGTTGTTTTATTTTTCAAGAGAGGGTTTTTGTGTGCAGTCGTGGCTGTCCCAGAACTTACTTGATAGACCAGGCTAGCCTCAAACTCACAGAGATATGCCTGCTTCTGCCTCCTGAGTCCTGGGATTAGAGGCATGGTTCATTCATTCATTCATTCATTCATTCATTCATTCACTCAAAGAGCTTAGAGAAGGACCCCGCGTTCAGTCAAGAGCTCAATACACAGTCATTAGCTATTTTTTCAAAGGAATCCTAGCATTACAAAAAGAACCCTAAAGTCCAGAAACTCGTCCCCCACCATTACTTTATTCACTCGGTGTGAGATGTCTGAGTGTGTGTGTGCTCACGTGGGTGTGCATGCTCGTGTTTCTCCGCACCAGCCCTCTCCCTGAACATAATAAAGCCAGGCGAGTTAACGTCAACATAAAGCAGATGTTGCCTCTGCCAGCAGAGGGCACCATCGTCCCACATTCCCAGTGGGCTGCTATGGGGAATCTGCTCTCCTGGGCAGGTGTAGGATCTTAGCGCCTCTACCCCGTGATAGGGGCTAAAGGACTCCAGCTTCCGGAAGTGGTGGGACTGGGTTTAGTCAGGCCGCTTCCGAACACCAAAGCTGAAGTGTCCCTTGTGTTCGTGTAAGAGCAGAGGCCAAAGGATGTCGAATTCCTGCTCTGTTACGCTCCACTTTAACCCCTCGAGACAGTCCCTCCCTGAACCTACAGCTAGGATGTCAGGTAGCAAGCCCCACTGATCCTCATGGTCACCACCCCACCTCCACACTCACAGTGCTGGGGTTACAGTCAGAGCCGTTCTTAAATGTTTACACTTATTTACATGTGTGGGTGTACAGGTGTAGTCATACACACACCCACACACTTGCCAGGACAACTTCCAGGAATCAGTTCTTTCATCATATGGGTCCCAGGAAGTCAAATTCAGATTGTCACCTTAATGTACTGATCCATTTCCCTAGTCCTCACACGAACTATTTATGGGAAAAAAAAATGTTTTCCAAACAGGGTCTCTCTGTGCAGCCTTGGCTGTCCTGTGTACTGAATGCATGCTGTGCCTCTGGTGGGGGAACAGGTGTGACTCCTGAACTGGGGTTACAGTTGTGAGCCACCATACACATGATGGGACCAGGACCTTAAGGGCCATCTCTCCAGTCCTGTATTGGTTATTTTTGAGACAAGACATGGCATAGTTCATGCTGACCTCAAATTCACTGTGCAGCCGAGGCTGATCCTTTCACTTTTTTTTTTCTTTTTTGTCAAGACAGGGTTTCTCTGTGTAGCCCTCCCTAGCTGTCCTGGAACTCACTCCATAGACCAGGCTGGCCTCGAACTCAGAGATCCACCAAATAAAGGCAGGCACCACCACCAAGCAGCTTGCCTCCGTTTTTTAAAGTGCTTAGGATAACCACCATACCTGGCAGTTTTTGTTTTGGTTCATCTTGAGACAGGGTTGCAATCTGTAGTCCAGGCTGACCTCTCACGTCAGTTTCCCTGCCTGCCCAACCTCCAAGTGTTGGAATTACAGGTGGAAGCTGCTAGAGCCAGCGTCCATGTTCTACGTTTTTGACAGGGTCTTACCCTGTAGCCCTCCCTGGCTGTACTTGAACTCAAAAGCTCACCTGCTTCTGCCTCCTGAGTGCTGGGACTAAAGGCGCATGTCACCACACCCAGCCCCCTATGCTATTTTGATGCACTCATTAGGCTAGGCTGGCCAGTGAGCACAAAGGACCTGTCTTGCTCCCAGTAATAGACTATGGGAGAACATTGCCGTGGTCTTGCATATGCTGTGGCTCAACTCAGGACCTTGTGATTGGTTGGTAGGTTTTACAGGCTGATCATAAGAGGTGACTACATTATGAAGAAGGAACAGAGATCTTTAGATAGCGGTTTTTGGTTTTTGGTTTTTTTTTTTTGTTTGTTTGTTTGTTTTGTTTTGTTTTGTTTTGTTTTGTTTTTCAAGACTGGGTTTCTGTGTAGCACTGGCTGTCCTAGAACTCACTCTGGAGACCAGGCTGGCTTTGAACTCAGAGATCCACCTGCCTCTGCCTCCTGAGTGCTGGAATTAAAGGCGTGTACTGCCGCCACTGCCACTGCCGCCGCCGCCGCCGCCGCCGCCGCCACCACCACCACCACCTGGCTCCCTTGCTTTTCTTGGGGTGTGGTCAAATGCCTAGTAGCAGTTTAAAGTCACTATGCCCAGCTTTGATGGTTTTGTAGCGCACGCTGGCTTCAAGATTCTTGGGCTCAAGTAAGCTTATTCCTTCGCCTCCCAAGGTCCAGAATCACAGAAACTAGAAGTGGGCATGGTGGAAGGCCAGCTTGAAGACGGACCTGGATTTGGTGCAGAGGCTGGAGAGTGCTCTCCAGGCAGCAGGGAGAAGGAAACGTCAAGAGTGGCTGGAGGGACTGAGGGATAGGGTAGAGGGCAGATGGCACAGCTGTGCGGCCCTGGGCAGAAGACACAGGCTTTGTCATGGGGTAAGTGGGCAAGGGAGGAGCAGCGACTTAATGCCATCAGCGGGAGGGCTGGGAATGCCCGGGGCCCTCCCTGTAAATGACATCATGGGGAGCTCAGCTTCAGCACAAGGGACAGCGCCAGGCTTGCTGCCAGGCGATTGGAGAAGCTGCGGCACAAGGGGCGGGGCTGAGGCCCAGGGCGGGGACTCCCGTGAGTTTAAAGCTGGCTGGGTTCCCAGCGCGGGAAACCCAGGAGTTACCTAGGAAATCCTGAGCAGGGAGGTTAGAAGAGGTGTGTGCAGAAACCGCCTGGGAGGATCTCCACGCACTTGCATTCTGTCCAGCCATGGGTGACTGGTGTTCTGTCCTCACTTACCGGGGTTCCTATGGATTCCATGGAGTCCCCCCCTACACTCAGATTAGCAGGCTGGCATGAGAAGGCAGAGGGGTCCAAAACAGGCAGGGACTAGATAAAATTCTGGGTTCAGAGAAAAGCTCAGAGCTTTCAGAAATGATTAAGTTCCAGGACCAACAGTGAAACGGTGCTTAGGACCATGGATTCTGGTGGGTGCCGTAAGTGTTCCTGGACCCGGTAAGCCTGTTTAGTCAGCCAGGGTGGAGGTGTCCATGACAATCCACAATGCCCAGGTGCCACAGCAGATGAGCCAGGGTGCCATTTCTTGGGTGGTGGTGAAACCTGGGTCAAGGAATCACAATCACTATAGCTCAGACAATTCTGCCTCACAGGAGAAGTGAGTACTGGCCCCTTTTTCAAAATGCCCACCTTGGAGTTCCTCAGACAAAAAGTTTTTAAACCACCTCAAGTCTCCCTCAAATCCAAGAGGGCTTTCAATTTCAGAACATTCCAGAACTTCAGCACCTCCTGGCCTGCAATCCCCTTTCTTGTCTTCCAATGCCACTGACCTTGCTCCACAACTCAAAGGACTAAAGTAGTCACCCAGGTCTTCCCAGCTCAGATCCCTCAGTGATCCATTCATTCCGTGGCCCTTAGGACAAGGGTTACAAGACGCCCTTGGCCTGGCATCTGATGACCCCTGCCCCCCCAGTCACACTGCTCACCTTTCCCTTTCGAATACGTAAGGCTTCAACCCAGGCCCAAACCCAGTTGTTACTCTGCCTGTTCTGTCATTCTGGTGCTGTGGGATGTCTTTCTGTACACTGTGGACATGTGTTGCTCTGATTGGTTGATAAAGCTGCACTGGCCTATGGCAGGATAGTCAGGGAAGTCACCAGCTGCCCAAAGAGCAACCAGTAATGCCACAGCCACATAGCAACATATAGATTAATAGAAATGGGTTGTTGTAAGAGCTAGCTAGCAAGTTTGTAAGTAGTATAAGCCTCTGGCGTTTGTGACCGAGTGGCTGCAGGACATGGGAGAGGTTCGTCTTAACTGCTGGGCTGGGCGGGACCGGAGAAACTTCCGGGAACATTTTGGACTGTTCCTCTGCCTGGCATACTCTTCCCTCACCCCTGCACCTAACCCCTCTTCTGGCTCCAACTCCCCTAGCCTGTCTTGCTATCAAGCTGGGGGAGGCCCACTGGGTCCTGGCAGCACAATGACAATAACCAGCAGTGTAGCACAGACGCCGAACGTAAGCGCCTCCTAGTAAACCACGTGGTAGGCCGACAGACCAGGAGCCAAGGGTGACGACGGCACACGTCCAAATCCCAGGACTCAGGGAGAGGCAGGTCCACAAGTTCCAAGGTCAGGGAACCAGGGAAGTGAGACCCTGTTTCAAAAATTCAAACAACACACACATGAAGTCTCTTGTGACCTGACTTGTCTACACCAGGTCTCAGCAGGTCATGTGCACTATTAGACTTGGCCTCACAGCCTGACTAGATGTTTAGCTGCAGAAGCCAGAAGCCAGTGACCCTTGGGACAAAAGCTATCAAATGGATAGTAAACTGGCAGAGACTGGCCACAGCCCAGGGGCACCACTCAAGCAGGTGGAAGCCCTGGGCCTGCATCCTTGTTAGGAACCCAAGGTGGCCTTTAGTGGCCTCCTCTGACAAGTGTTAACCCTTGGGAGCAGTCTGCACCTGGAGCCTCGGCCCAACCTCTATGCTTACACAAAAGTACATTGCCGCCAAGCAGTGGTGGCGCACGCCTTTAATCTCAGCACTAGGGAGGCAGAGCCAGGTCAATCTCTGAGTTCCAGGCCAGCCTGGGCTACAGAGCGAGATCCAGGACAGGCACCGAAACTACACTCGAACCCCCACCCCACCAAAAAAAAAAAGTGCATTGCCATCATCAGAGACAAACCAGGAACTCTGCCCTTTTCTGCTCAGACTCCTGGAGATGTTAACAGATGACATGATACCATTCAAAGCAACCTGGAGAATAGCACCCAAGGAGAGCGTCCATCATAAACCAGCTCCTGCCTACAGACTACCAGGTAGGGAAGAGACAGTAGCTCCCGGGATGGCTTTCTAGGGCTGGAGGGCAACTGTGAGGAAGGCCTCCAGCTACGCAGATGAAGGGCCAGCACTAGGACTCCTCTTATGTTCAGGTGACAAGCTACACTTTCCTAAAGCCAGCTTCCTACATGGATGAGCTTGGATGCACCAGGGCTGGGTGTGTGGAATCCCTTGTTGCTGGCTGAGTGTCCACTGAGAAACTTCAGTGTGGCTGGAGGGTCCCATCACCCAGAGCAGCTCGAGGGAGAGCCAGTTAGGGAGGGTGCAGTCGCTGTTCTGCTCTTCGGAGGAGTTCAAAAGGTGCCGGGCTTCAGGACTCCTCCCTCAGCCTGGTGCCTCATTCAAGGCACCCGTGTCCCTTTCTTGCAGTAGCAAGATCCATCTCACTGGCCTACTTCCTGCATTGAGGTAGCAGCCTGGAGTAGCCATCGTGTGTGTGTGTGTGTGTGTGTGTGTGTGTGTGTGTGTGTGTGTGTGGTGGGAGGGGGCACGGGCCGAGGGTGTCACACCTGTGCTGGGGTTGGCAGCAGTGGAGGTCCGTCTTCCCCCCCCCCCCCCAATCCTAGTCTGGGCAGGGTCAGAGTGAGAAGGCCTTCCCTGACAGAGGTGCAGGCAGCATTTCCCAAAGCCTCTCCAGGCAACAGGGGCTTCGGCAGCACCCTCCCTAGAGTGCAGGACTTCACCTGGGGGCGGAGGCCTCTGACAGTGACGACCACTGCCCTTAGGAAGTCTCAGCCCGGCTCTCCCATTTCCACAGCACCTCTAGGCAGGACTGTGCCTAGGAACCTCACCCAGCCCCACCCTGTGGTTTCCCAACTGCTCTGCCATGGTGAGATGACATTTCAAACTTCATCAAAAAGCTGGGTATGGTGCTCACACCTGTTACCCCAGCACTTGGGAAGCTGAGGCAGGAGGGTTGCTTCAAGTTTGAGGTCAGCCAGGGCCCTATAAGGTGAATAATGACCTGGAGCAGAAACACCATCCAAAGAGAAAACATCGCCGCAAGGCCTGCGACAAGCGCAGTTTTGTTTTTCTTTATTTGTCTACATTCAGCGGAACTCAAATGTACTGCCTGAATGATCCAGACATACCAAAACAAAACAACAAAACAAAACAAAAACAAAACGAACCACTCTTTCTCACTGGTTTTTAAAATAAAATTTTCACTTATAAAACTGAAACACTAAAGCATTAAAATAAAGCCAGCTCATTGAACTCACTTCACAAAAGCAGTAACAGATGCCGTGTCCCTTCTGCAACTCTGTAAGGATGCCCGATGGCACTCACACCGGGCAGAGACAGACAGAGGGATACCGCAAGGCAACAACTCCAACACTACTCAGACAAGGTGTAATGGCAACTAACAAACCACTGAAGACACGGAGTCCCGAACACAGCTAAACAGGGGTCACGGCACGGGTCTCAGGGACCACCACACTTCACAGCATGGCAACATCGGCAACGTGGACGGGTGGGCGCTGCGCCGGTGGACACGGCGACTGTGATGTGCAGACAATCTCCCGAGACGAGTTGGAGGCAGAGGTGCAGAAGGTGAGGGAGGGCGGGCAGCCTAGGCCTTTATCTGTACTGGTAGTTCATGCTGTGCTCTGTGTTCCGACTGTAGCCACCTTGTGAGGACTGGTAGGAGCTGGAAGGGCCGCTGTAGCTCTGGCTGGACCCAGAGGAGCTGTAGTTCGACTGTGATGAGTAGCCTCCTGCAAGATGGAGGGAGGGAGCTTAGCACAGAGGTCTGGGCGACAGTCACACACTACTGTCCCCAGGGTGGCAGTCCAGTGGGCTCTGCTTTGTCACACTGGCCTACCATTCACTACTACCCCAAGAGGTGGGGCAACTTTGCCTTTGGGGGCCGACGTCAAGTGCTGACTGACTGACCAGAGATAGGAGCCCCCAGGTCAGTTCAGTAGCTGCCAGCATTGAAGAGTGAGACGACTTGAGGTCTCTGGCCAGAGCCCCAGCCCAGCCCCCCCTCCCCCGGGAAGCAGCAGCAGCAGCAGCAGCAGCAGTCACTGGCACAGCCCCTGCCCCTGGGGAGCACTCGCTGTGGGGCCCACCTGGTTTGCCTTGGTATGAAGAGCCGCCGCCCCCGGCCCCTGCGCCGCCGTAACCCCCATGAGAGCCCGCGCTGTAGGAGGACCCACTGGAGCCATAGCTGTTCCCGCCACTGCGACCTCCACTACCACTGTAGTCTGGGGGAACAAAACAGCAGTGTGAGTGGGGACTGGGGCAGCTCAGACAGGCGAGGAGGAGCCTGGGTGGGGAGCCCTGTCACAGTCATCCTGCCCCGGTCAGGCTTATCACCCACTCTGAAGTCCACCTGTCTCACTCCCAACTGCCTCTTCTCCCCCGGACACAAGGCTCTCATCTGCCCCCATCCCACAGCTTATTCAGCCCCCAATCCTTGTGATGACTGCTCTGCTGTCAGGAGGACAAACTCACACCTACTCAACCCTGCTGGGCGACTGCACATGAAGCCCGGAGGCCAGTGCATGGGGCTGGTTCACTGAGGAGCTGGACGGAATGCAGCCCTTGACAAGTCCCAGGAGGCAGCCTTGCAGCGTCTGCCCTGGTGCCTAGCCACAGCATGGGGGCAGAGACCCCCGTCCAGGTTTCTCCCTACACTCACTCTCCCAGAGCGCCGCCCAGCTCCTGGCTAGCGCCGGGCTTGCGGCCGTCATCCCCAAGCAGGAAGTGGGCGCTGAAAGCCAACTCACTGAACTTGCTGTCGTAGCTGTAGTCGGAGCCCCCCCCAGCACCAGGGGAGCTGTAGGAGTTGGAGTAGGAGGAGTAGCTGCCCTGCCCATGGCCGAAGCCTTTCTGCTTGCCCTGCGGCGTGCCGTAGCTGCTGTACTGGCTCTGGTTGTAGGGTTGCTGCTGGCCCTGGTGGGACTGGTAACCCGAGCTGTAGGAGGGTTTCTGCTGGCCCCCATGCAGCGGCTTCTTCCCAGCATGTTTCGGGGGCACTGGTGAGTTGTAGCTGTCTCCTTGGTAGTAGGAGCTGTAGCTGGAGGAGCCACCACCGCCCCCGCTGCCTCCACCACCGGCATTCCCAGAATGCCCTCCATTGCTGTAGAACTGACCTAAACAGGGAAGCAGCAGGTCAGGTGGAGGGTCCCCGAGGGAGGGAGGGAGGGCTGGGAGGGGGAAGGCAGCAGTCGTGGGCCCTGAAGGCTGGCCCACAGCTTACTGCTCAGAGCAGCGAGGACAGGCGGGAGCACGAGGCTCTGCTGGTCGAGGCAGCCTGGCTTAAGCCAGCCCAGCCTTCAGCTCCACTCACCCTCGGCTGATGACAAGGGGTCTTTGCCAAGCAGCAGCACGACAGCAGCTTTGCAGATGTCAACATTACAATGAGATGGGCTCCGAGCGTGGATGACATTCACGACTAGCTGACGGCTACCCAGATGTCCCCAACGGTGACAGGAAAAGCAAAGCACCCAGAAGCAGTGAGCCCCCCCCCCCCTCCGTGCAGGAAATGAGCTCAACAGGCACAAGCCTTGGGGACCCCAGGAGATGCCTTGCCATGAGGTTTCTAAGACCACCATGGTCTTCAAAGACCAACTGCTCTTCAGACAGTGACTCGAGACTCAAGACACTTGCCCGGCCTCCCTCCTTAGTGTGAAAAACACAACTGAAGGCATAGAGTGGGCCCCCGTCTCCTGGGAAGGCAAGCCCAGGCTGAGATGAGGTTCAGTGTCTGAACGGGGCCTCAGTGGCAGGACTGGTGAGCTGGCACTGTGGTCGCTCTGGTCTCTGGCCCCCCACTTCTCACCACTGGGTTTATCAGCATGCTCCCTAGTGGAGACGTGGGAGGAGCTGACAGGAGCAGGAAGACAACAGGGCTGGGCCAAGGCATCACTTCAGTCCCACTACAGAAGGGAGGAGTTCCCACCTCCAGGCTCAGGGGAAGCCAGGATATTTTCCAGTGCTCAACAGGGGCCTTGGAGCTCCCAGAAGCCTGGATTCCCAAAGTAGCCCCAGCATGCAGACCTTTAGCCCAGTGAACCCCATTAGGCCCCAGTCAGGCAGAAGGGAGAAGAGTGCTCTCACACAGCCTGACCTTGCTTCCCTGGTTGAGAACTAAGGGCACCATGCCTTCCCTCTACCCGCTGGTGGGTCCACAGCCCACGCCCATGCTGATGCTCCCCCAGCTGCTGGCACAAGCACTAGCAGAGGCAATGCCCCTGTGCAAGCCTGTCTTCAGACAGATCTCTCCCACCCCATCACACAGCTACAACACTACAGAGGAGGAAGGGTCCCACAATGCAAGAAAGCAAACACATGGAGGCTCAGTGAGGATACTGGGAAGCCCAGGGCTCCAGATCACCCCAACCCCAACCCCAGCACCTCCTCCAGGCCCCTGCCTTGGCTTCCCCAGGGTCCTATGCTGAGCGACTGAGCTGCCTGCCTGAAGCCGGGCATGAATGAAGACGCCAGGACGGAGGGCTTATTACTTTAACATGTATTCATTTAAAAAATAATAATAGTAATAAGGAAAAGGTAGGTTTTCAACGTCATTCAGAACTATTTCCTGGTATAAAAAGACATTATTCGCAAACAGTAACTTTCTAAAAAATAAAAATAAAATAAAACACATCATGCAAAGTCTTAGAAAGTTTCACTGACTTTTCAAACCTTGGGGAACAAGTCACACGATAACCATTTTGGCCACTTTTTTGTCTGAATAAACATCAAATCTTGCAAGTCAAAGCAGGGGCAGATCTGCAGCAAAGACTACAGGATCCCCACCAGAAAGAAGGGGCCTTGTACTTTACACATGGCGACAAACTTCTAGGTGCCTGGCAGTGTAGACCCTGGTGGGGTCAAAGCCAGCTCTTTGCTAAAGGGGGTGGGGGGTGGAGGGTGGGGGACTGGGAATGTGCGGGCCTCTTCCAGCTCAGTTTTAAAGGCCCACTGTGAAAAAGACAAACCCAAACCCAATCCAGAAGTCCATGCATTAACAGCTGTGATCGGGACTTGCAAAATTTCACGTTATTCTCTCCTTTCAAGCCTGTCTTACTTCTCACACAGGTAACGGAAGCACAGTTTTGATGCCTTTGCAAATTCACGCTCTTAACTAAAGCAGCCACAGAATCCCCTTTAAGCCCAGGACCCACCAGAGCATTTACAAAAGGTGGGAGGCCCTGCTCTACGCAAGTCCTGCCATCCCAGGTTACATGCTCCTTAAAAAGGCAAGAAAAAGTCAGTTGCTCTGGATTCTCATGTACTGAAACCGTTTTCATCACTGCCAAAGGCATCAATCAGATGTGGGAATTTGTGAAAAGGTGAAAAATGCATACAAAACCTGCTGTAAATTAAGACAAAGGTAGATTAAAACGTGCCATTATCTGTCTCTTCAAATAAAGGAATGCTTTCCATACAAAGCAAAGATGGGCTTTTGCCTTGATGCTGAACAACGCTGGCTCTAGAATTCTGAATTCTGTGCGAGGCTGCACAAAAATAAAAATGAGAAAAAAAATCTGAGAAAAGGGTTTTTCCACTTAGTGTGTACTTCGAAATGACCAAGTTCAAAGGCAAATTCATGATAGAACCTGCCATTGTCTTAAGTCTGCAGGCTAACAGTTTCAGACAAGCTGCGGTGGAAAGCCACGGTTGAGAACCCCAGAGAAGCACAGGGACACAGCACGGACACTTTGGGTTTTGGAGTTGGAGGAAATTGGAGTAAAAAGTTGATTTTGTGTCAATACTTTTAGACGCTCTAGGAAGCCCCAAAATCATGATAGCCGTAGCAGTCTGTGAAAAAGTCACCTACAAAAGGGGGAGACAGAGCAGAGAGAAGAAATTAGAATTCTTTTGAAAAAGGGCACAGAGCGCCACATTTGAAATTCAGGTTTTAGATTTCTCTGCTCGTGTGACCCCCCAATGAAGGCTCCTTCTCAAGACAAAGAGCAGTGCACGGGCAGGAAGGCGCATTCTCAAAGACTGGTGCTTAAAGCAGAGAAATTTAAAAAGCCGACTTCAAAGGAACTTAGGCGGTACTCAAGGGTGTGTTAGCATTAAAACTGTGACAGTTTGGACACACTTTGGGGACAGGGACTTGAGGGCCGGGGCTAACCTAATCACCGCAAAAAGGTACGGCTGGTGGCCCTGAACCTCAGAGATGCTGAGGCCAGCAACCTACCCTAACTCAGACCCAGACTACGCTGCCGCCGCCGCCGCTGCCGCCGCAGCCTCCCAAGTGCAGACAGAGAGAACGCACACTTACTGTAGCCTGCCGTGGCCGAATTGCTGCCGTACCCATAGCTTCCATATCCGGCACCTGCAAGACAGCAGACAGGTTGCAGGGTAGATATGCACCCATCTACCCCTTCCTTCCGAGGAGAGGGACACAGTCATCCCTGGAGTGTGCCATACATAGGTGACAGGAAGGAGGAGACCCTCACCAGCGTTCATGTAGCCTCCTCCATGGTTGGCGCCACCAAATCCTCGCCCTCGTCCTCGCCCACGGATGTTCCCTCCTCGCCCCCGGCCTCGAAGGTTGGGAGGTGGAGGCACCTCGTTATGCATGGGGCCTCCCATGCCAAAGCCAGGGTTGTGTGGCTGAAAGAGAGTGCACAGGAGTGGGCTCACCCCACCCTCAGATCAACCCAACTCCACCTGAGGACAGAGGGCTCAAAGTGGAATTCTCACCTTGGCAGCAAATTTGGGGCCACCTCGGACAGGTACAGGGGTTCTTTTTTTTTTGTTGGCTTCAAGGGCAAGGGGGGCATCAGGAAAAAGCTTTTCTAACGCAGCAAGAGCAGCATAAGCCTTTGCCACCTTTTTGTTTGAACCAGCACCTTGAAACTTCTGACCATCCACTTCAACCTGTGGAAAAAACAGTGTGTGGGGACTGAGCGAACCCAGCACCTCCTCTAGTGTGAGGGCCTAGCTTAACTTAAAGCCTTTCTGCGGAGGCCCAGGCCTCTCCCAGAGCCACCTGACTACTCACCTCCATAACAAACCGTTTGTCGTGGCTGCCCCCCGTCTCAGAAATTAGCTCGTATTTGAGGCCACGCCTCTTCTCGTTAAGCTCCATAACTGGGTTCTTGCCATGCTTAGTCAATATGGGCCCCTGCTGCTTGACGTCCTCAGGGAAAGCACAAAGAAAACCCCACTAAATTAGACTTGGGCACTCCACCACCACCCAGAAGCCAAACAGCCACTGAGCCAAGGCCTCCCACTTGAGCCTCTAGGTCTGGACCATCCTGTGTGCATGGCAGCCGACATGTCTCAGTGATACAACCAACTCCACCCACACCATTCCGGCTCCCTGAGTACAGGTTCTGAGCTCCACACCTTCCACAGCTGTTCCCTTTGCAGGTGACTGGCTATAAGATCTGGTAGGTGAGTCCAAACTTCTGACACTGCAAAACATTACTGTACACCAACCAAGCTCACACACAGGGTCTGGCAAGATGGCTCAATGTGTAAAGACACTTGCTGCCAAGCCTGATGATCCAAGCTCAGTCAAAACAGACTTCTACAAGTTATACTATGACCACTAAATGTGTGCCCTCAAGTGTGTACACACACAATAATGAATGTAATAATAAAATGAAATTGCTACAGGGTTTATTATATTCAAAGAGGGAAAATGGCCCAGTGGTTAAAAGCACTGGCGGCTCTCTTAAGACATGGATTTGGCTCCCATCACCCACATGGTGACTCAAACCTTTTTTTTTTGTTTGCTTTGTTTTGTTTTTCAAGACAGGGTTTCTGTGTGGCCCTGGCTGTCCTCCTGAGTGCTGGGATTAAAAGCATGCATCACCATCAACCACCTAGCTTCACAACCTCTTTTAACTTCAGTTCCAAGAGATTTGAGGGCACTGCACACATGTGTTGCACAGACATACACACAGACAAAAGATTCACATACATAAAATATAAAATGGAGAGAAAAAAAAAAGTTCAAGTTTGAGAACCATGCACCCGAGTTACAGAAAACTGCAAAACAAAACAACTCAGAATGTCTGAAGTGGTTTCAGGATTTCAGGTTAGGCCACATGTTGGACATGCCTGGCTCTGTTCTGCACATAAGGACTAGTGACTACCTGCTCTGTCCTGGCAATATGGCCCACCATGCATGCAGCGTCATTCCCAGCACCCACCACAGGCTCACCTCAGTCGTGGCATCTGAAGGGAAGACAGAACTGGGGTTGGAGACAGCTTCTACCACAGGGGGTGGGGCCACTACAGCTGGCTTCCCATCTGACTCCTCGGCCGAGTCCTCCCCTTTGCTGGAGTCTCTGCCTTCAGCGCCTGTTGGCAAGCCCATGTCCTGTAACACCTGTGGAGCAGACAGACCCAGGGCTCAGATGATAGAAGGCTTTTAAGGAACCACCTACAAAGGTCCTCCCCACACCCCACAGAACTTCCTAAGGTAACTTGTAGCACAATCTTAGCTACCTGCAAAGGTCCCCCCCTCCCCCCGCTTAGTTTCTCAGGTTGCCTCTGAAGCTGTGATACATGACTTGCTAAATGATCAAAAATCTATCTACCTCTGTGTTTCTACACCCTTTCTGAGATTCATACTGTCAGCTTGCAAACTGAGGCCTACTTGGGAAGTGCATTTTCTGTTTGAAAAAAGAGTATCCACCTGCACTTACCTTTACAGCCACATGTAGTTTGGCAGTCTTTTTAGATGGCCCTGAGGCCTCGAAGGTACTGCCATCTACCTCCACAGACATGGTGAAGATGGGGGCATGAACAGGACCTGTCTGGGAGATCAGCTTGTACTGCAGCCCCGGCTTCAGCTGGTTCAGCCTCATCAGGGCATTCATAGCTTGGGGAGGTTCGGCCTTCTCCTCTAAAAAGAGACCAAGGTTAAAAGGGATGAAACGTGCAGAGCCCAGAAAAGCCAAAGCCTGGAGATTGCTACAAGACTCTGGGGCAAGTGAGCTGCCTGAGCCGTTCCCGCAGCCAGTGCAAGTGTAACTCACCCCGGGCGGGACCCTCCCACTGCACCTGTGCCGGTTACTAGCCTGGGGATCGTGGGGGGGAGGGTGAGAAAGCATCTTCCTCACTCTGAATCTCAGTCTGGACTGGAAGTCACAGTTCTCTCACCTTAACCTCATGGGCTCTGGGATCACAGATGTGATCCACCAGTCCCAGACATTAGGTTTTCACAATACTTAAATATCAAGGGCAGCCTGGTCTACACAGCAGTTCAAGGGCAACTAGAGTTACATAACAATAACAGAGAACATGTCTCAAAAAAAAAAAAAAAAAAAAATCAAAGGCTGGGAAGATGGCTAAGAGGCCAAAGGGCCTACTGTGAATGCCCGAGAGTTCAGCTCCTGAGAACTCACATAAAGCCACACTGGACAGAGGCACATCTGTGATCCTCCCACTCCCATGGCTAGACAAGGGGGGGGGGGGGGGGCTGTGGGGCAGCTAGCCTGGCCTACTCAGCAGGAAACAACAAAGAGATCCTGTCTAAAACAAGGTAGAAGGCAAGGACAGACCCAAGGTTGTCCTCTAACCTCCACATAAACACCATGGTACATGCACATTCACACCCCACAGAAATTCTTTTTAAACATATGCAGACTATGAATGAATGAATGAATGAATGAATGAATGAATGAATGAATGAATGAATGAGTAAGTAAGATAAGGCTTTTAGTATGGCCTTCAAGGAATATTTCTGTTAAAAAAAAAAAAAAGGCAAAACCATCCAGATGTCCAGTGACTGAGCCAGACGGAAGAAAGTGGGCACCAGTCAGGGAACGCTCTTACCTTTCTTCTGGATCTTCTTTTTCTTTTTGCTGGGAGACTTCTCCTCCCCATCCTCTTCCATGGGGCGTTTCATGGGTGTGATGGCGTAGGTGGTGCTGGGGGGAATTTGAACTGAAAGGAGACCAGGTAGAAGCAGCTGAGACATGCAAACAGCACTCTGGAGAGAACCCAGACATGAGTGCCCATGTGTCCTTACCAGTGTAGTCCACTGGGTTCTCGTTCTTTGGTTTCTTGGGCATTTTGGAAGGCAGGGGGTCCATTCCTAGGACTTTATGGAGTTGACCAAAAGCAGCGAGCCGCAGAGCATGCTAGAGAAGGGGAAGAGGAGTCTGACTCGGCTGCCTCATGCCACAGTGACCACATGTGCGCTCACTAATGCCTTCTGAGATGGGGTGGAAGCTGGTGGGACTGGGGGGCTGCTAATAGTCTCCCTTAGGTCAGCAAGGGGGTCCCCTGACAGCCAGGGCAGGGCCTGACAGCTCTGGCCCAGCCTTGCTGTGGGGGAGTGCCAGCCTGTGACCACCCCCCTCAAGAAGAGTACAGGAGACCCCAACCTGGGGGCTGGTTGCCACATGGAGCCAAGGGGTAGAGCTGCAGGGGAAGAGCCTCGAGCAGTTCTCACAGCAAAGCTGCGGCCCACTGACCTCGCCGCGCCAACATGGCAGTCGAGCAGGTAAAGAGGCAGACAGTCACATGTGGCACCAGAACAAAGCAGCAGCCCAGATTGGGGCTCCCTGTATCAGACACCATGCCTTTGCCTTGGTCCCCAACCTGAGCCTATGATCCAGGGGCTGCCCTTCAAATGCCCAGTAATGGAACTGGAGCCAGTGAGTGCAGACTGGGTAAGGGCTCACGTTGGCAATGGCGACGACTATACCTGCGCACTCTGTGTGATATCTTCCCGTTGCTGTCTGTCTAGATGCCCAATAGCATCAGTGGCTTCTTTTTCACAAGGGTCATAAATGCCAGAACCATCTGAAGGCAGGAAACAAGGAAGATATGCAGAGGATTATCCCTTGTCGTCTCATAAGAGTTGCTGGCTGAGGGAACCAGGTGTGTTACCCCCCCGCACCCCATCCACACCCAGCTCTGGAAAACACACCGAGCTCGGTGACCCACTCGGCATCCAGCCTTAGACAGAAATAAATTATATGTGTCTCAGAGCAAGAAAGTCACGTGGGAGTGGGTCACCACTGGCCCTGGGTCCGCCCCATTCATGGTTGCGGCCCCGGCACAGGGCTGGATATGATGGTGCAAGAGGGTAGTCACGTGCTTTGGCCCTAGCAGGGGGACGTGGAGCTGCTGTATCCCTAACCCAGTCAGTGGACCAGTGAGGCGGTGGCTGTGAGGCCTTCATCCCTGTCCTTTTCTCTCTCTGTCCCTTGGAAATCACAAGGCCCCAACCTGGCATGACGATGCCGGAGGCCAGGCACTCCAGCACTCTTCGCAGGGCTTCGCCAGCACCCATGGGCCTGTTGGCAGTGCCGATGGACTTCTCACACAGCAGCTCCAGCGGCTAAAAGGCAAGAGGGACAATGAGCACCCAGCCGCAGGAAACACCCGAGGAAGCCCTATCACTGGCTAGAGGGGTTAGGAGTCCCGAGACTGAAAGCCAGCCAGTGAGGTCAAAGTCCAACATCAGACAGCTAGGCAGGGGCTTTCATAAAGGTGGTATGGGCCAAGGACAACACTGAGGACCGAGGTAATTAGGCTTAAACTGTAACCTTTTAATAGTGGGCTGTTAAGAAACAGGTAGCTTAAAAAATAAAATAATAAGAAGAAAAAGGAGGAGGAGGAGGAGGAGGAGCCAGGCCTCAGGCCGTGGGTGGCAAACTACTCAAGAACACCCGCACACCTATCCTCACATGACTAGTCACAGTGGACTGCCCAGGCAGCTCCCACCTCCTTTCTGAACTGCTCCTCCCACCCACTCCCCGACCCAAGAAGGCCCTTGTCTTGCTTCCACCCCAACCCAGGGTCTGATGGATCACAACAGCCACCCAAGCCAACACCATGAAGCTATGTGAAGGCCACACTCTGAAAGGACCTGCCTGGACAAACATTACCCCCACTCTTAATCACAAGGTGCCTTACCCATCCTCTGAGGGGACCCCAGGAGGGCACTCGGGTACACAAGTCCCTTAGGACACGGATGACAATGACACATGACTTCAGCCCATTGGCTCTGGCCTAGAGGAAGAAAGCACAGGCTCTTCACACTCAGGGCACCCCGGAGGACAGCAGGCAAACGTCAACAACACGAATCTCATGGTGCTGCTTTGCCAAGGGTAAACGGTTGCAGGGTGCAGAGCCACCAAGTGTGTGGCCAGCACTGAGCTAGCTCCCTGCCATGTGGAAGGGGGCCTGTTACTCTTAATGCAAAGCAGCCCACTGCTCAGCGGGAGCCTCCTCCTCAGGGCTGTCAAGTCCAATTGATTTGGGCGCGCTCCTTTAGCAGCTGCACGCTGCAGGTGCTAACAAGATCGGCACGGCTACACAGTCAATGTTACCGACACTTGACGGTCAAAGTTAGCCATGTTGTCAAACTTAGGCATTCTCTACCGAAAGACAAAGAGAAGAACAAAATGCAAACCTGGAACCACTTGGCGTGTCGGAGGGACGCCAAGGCAGCAAGGCATTTCTGCCTGTCCAGAACATCCGGGGGGTCGTTGACTGATAGCGTTTCTATTCATGGATGGAATAAGAAGACAAGGCACAGTTTGACCAAGGGGTTCTGTCAGGTGCAAAGGGGTGTGGCAGCTTCCTAAAGGGCAGCTGAGTCTCCCACAGTCTCAATTTGTGTCCACCCTGGACAAGGGAAGGAGAGGCTAAATAAAGTGCCGTCAGCTCTGCTCTGAGAGGAAGTCAGAGAAACTGGGAGGCCCTCTCCAAAATTTTAAACCACAGACACAAAAACCAAAATCAAAAAAGAAAAGTTACTCTAAAGGCGTAATTGGCGGGGAAGGGAAAAGATAGATAGGCTGACCCTATCTTCTCTGAGACCCGTTCCCTTGTTTCTTCCCCATAAATTAGCTAGGCTGGAATTTACAATAGGAAAAACAAAAACAAAAACAAAAAGGTGGGGGGAGTGGAAATGAACTCCCTCTCTGCTTCTCACAAACAGGCATCCACCTGAAGCACAGGGGACCACCTCCGCCCACCAGGCAGGACTGCCCTAGCCCCAGGCCTTGACAGAGAGAGTCCTGTTGGTCAAAGGTCCAGCGTCCCTGAGTGGATAAGCTAAGTGGGGGGCTTTGGTCACTGGCATCAGATACATGTGCCAAAGGGAAATCAACCAGTCTATCTCCGCTGCGGTACAGCTAGGCTGTCGTTTGGCTCTCAGGGATTTGGATAAGGCCTGACAGCAGGTCCAGGAGGGCTGCAGAGAGATCGTGAATTGAATGGAGATTAAGTACCAGCTTGGCATCTGAAGTGCAAAGACTGGGCTGGAAGACAGCACAATGGTTAAAACCTTATCCCAAACTCCGCTGCAGCTCCTGGACTCTCTGAAGCTCACAGAGTGCCACAGGCAGAGAGAGAGGCCAAAGGAAACCACCCAGGCTGTGCCGCAGGGATCGCTACCCCTACGTGCCGTTCATAGAGAAGCCATCTGGCTGCCGCTAACCACTGCAACACTGGAAGATTCCTGGGGACACACTTTTTTTTTTTTTTTTCAGAGGAAAACAAGTTCAACAAGGAGGTTCAAGACCATTCAAGGAGCAAACAAAACGGTGCGCTCCCTATACAAAGTGCTACTCACTTTTAGTGCCACTGCTGAGTCCAACTCCCAAGAGCACGAGGCCAAGGGGAGACAGGACTTTCGAGTACAGGCAGTCAGAGCTACACTGACACCCTCTCATCACAACACTCTAAAACTGAATAGCACATTTGAGCGAGAGGGAACACCAAGTCTGCAACGTTCTGCTGGCCTCTCTCGGCCTCCCTACCTCCGGCTAATATTTTCTCCATTTCTTCTCTGACAACGGGGGAGGTCAGGTGGATGGTCAAGGACAAGGGGGGTTCTTTTGTGTTTTTTATCACAATCGCAGCATCATCCACAGACTGGAGTATTTCGTACTTGTCTTCTGTTACAGTCTGGAGGAGGAGAAAAGAAGGTAGCTTTCAAACCACTTTCTCTGTAAGGCAATCAACAATCCTGACAAACTCCATTGGGTCTCAGGTTATGAATACTGGGTGGGCCTCTAACCCTGTAGCCAGAGAAGCTATTTCCACCAAGAATGTTAAAATGTAAAGGGAGGAGTCAGACGAGGTGGCTTATACCTATAATCCCAGCAGTTACAGAGACTAAGGCAGGATAATGAAGTCAACGCTAACCCAGGCCACAGAACAAAACTACCCCAAGGGCAGAGAGTGAAAGGAGCTAATGCAGTGGCAGGCAGCTAGCTATTCCAGCGGCTGAGACTGGGAGACTGAGGCCAGAAGATAACTTGAGCCCAGGAAGTTAATGCAAGCCTGGGTAGCACAATGACATCAAAAACAATCAATGTTAATTTAAAAACAAACAAAAACCAAATGAAATTCAAGCCTGAGCATCAGGGTACATGCCTGAAATCCCGGCACCCTAAAGACAAAAGCAAGAGGACACTGCTGTTTAAGGCCAACCTGGTCTACAGAGCAAGCTCACGGCAAGCCACAGCTACAGAGTGAAATCTAGTGTAAAAATAAAATAAATGCAACAGCTAGCCAACCAGGAAGTCATAAGCCTATAACCCTAGCACTCGGGATGCTGAGGCAGGAGACTGAACGCAAGGCCAGTTTGGGATACAAGGGAGAGCCTATCTGGAGAAAACCAGGTCTTTTTTCTCATTTTCTGAGACAAGCTCGTCTTGCACAGTGGCTCTCTTGTCTCAGCCTTAGTGCTGGCTCAAGGCTGGGGCTTCTAATTTCTAACATGGACTAACATGCACACACTTCAAAGCTACAGAACAAAGCCCATGACAGAGGGGGATCCACAGCCTCAGCAAGTTTCATGCTGGGAGAAGCAGTCAGCAGCCAACATGGAAGAGAAGCACATGCATTACTCTAGCCTATAGACAGCGAGAGACAAGGAATCATGTGTGTCCTGCAAAGCAGGTCTACAGGGTGCTCAAGAGTCCACTCAACTTCTTTATAAGCTAGTTCTTGTTAATTGGAAAAAAATTTCATTCTCTTAAACTAAGTGGGACATGCAGTGGTGGCACACGCCTTTAATCCTAGCACTTGGGAGGCAGAGGCAGGCGGATCTCTGAGTTCGAGGCCAGCCTGGTGTACAGAGGACTTCCAGGACAGCCAGGACTACCCAGAGAAACCCTGTCTCAAAAAAGGAAAGTCCATCCATATACTGCAGAGAGGACCTGTGCCCTGGAAATGGACCTCAGCATGGCTCACCTCTGGATCAGGGAATTCTTGCTGAGGAGGTTGTCCCGTGTCACACAGGGTGTTCAAAGCATCCCTGGCAACCACTCACTTGGGGAAGGAGTGCCTCACTTCTCCCTGTCTCCAGATGCCCAAAGTCCCCAGAGAGGGTGGAGCTCTCAGCTGTCAGGAAGCACTGACAGAATGAGCACCCCTTGTGTGCACACGAGGGTTGGACTGGGCAGGCTCACTAACCACAGCTCTATGCACGCCTTGTGAGGCGTCCACTACATCCATTACCACCCCTAGAGATCCCAAAGCTCTTTCTTTCAAAATATTGACCAACGTGCTCCACATAGCACTCTTTAGAAAGAGACAATAGTAATCACGAAATCCCAGCGGTGAGAAACCATCTGAGAGTCTACCTGTGGCAGTTCCCCTCAAGTTTCTAACATTCTGCACTTGCTGCTCTTCCAGATCTCAATTCACACCTCTCCCGAGCATGTACCCAAAATGGAATGTTTACTGACATACAAAGGCATTTTTCTTTGCAACGTAACAATACTTAAAACCAACCTGAAATTTCTGTATGCTTATCTTTTAAGTTAAATCCAGGAGAACTTTTCTAGAAACTCAGAGTATGACAGTGAAGAAGCTCTGCTGTCTCTGGCTGCCCCGCCCCCCCCAGAGGGGCATATGCTGGAATCAGCTTCCCAGCTCCTGAATGTCAGTCACATCACCCCTATCACTCAGACAAGTATGAGATTAGCCACAACTGGTCAGGGAGACCCATTCCTATAATCCTAGCATTCTGGAGGCAGGAAGATAAAGATGTCAAGGCCAGCCTGGGCTATATGAGACTATCAAAAAAAGTCAGGGCAGGGAGGGTGGGCCATAATGGACAAACTCTCGAAGAAAGTGGGGGAGGCAGATACACATACATCTGACCTGGAGTCTGGCTCAGTAAATGTTCAGCAAGCATCAAAGACCATTAGTTATGCAATATTTTAGTAACGGAAGAAATGACTGAGGTGTTTTTTTGAGTCAGGGTCTTACTCTATAGCCCAAGCTGGACTTGAATATGCATAATCTTCCTGACTCAGCCTCCTAACTGCTGGGATTACAGGTATAAGCTACCATGACCACTGTTTTCCCTCTTCTTTCTCTCTCTGAACTCTACCACTGAGCTCCAGCTGCAGCCAAGTGGGTGTAGTTTTAAGTATGTCCAGGTCTGACCCACAAAGAGTTAATGCCCTTCCTTCCTTCCTTCCTTCCTTCCTTCCTCCCATGCAGCCTACACATGGTACTGTTTATTCTAGCCCAGTAGCCCAGGCTGCACACGTGAGGGCACAAGGCTTTCACTAACAACTAGGAGACTGTGAACCACTATAAGCAGTGGGTGATTCCCACAGGCCCTCAAAGGCTCTGTGGTGACCTGTTAGGTATCAAGGTGAACACATGGCAGATATAAGGGGTGCTCCCTGGCACATGACACAGATAGGCCCTCTCTTCCTCTGAACACCCTCTCCACAAGCGCTAGGACCCCCTCTGGCATGGTGGTGGTGGTGGTAGTGGTGGTGGTGACGGTGACTCACAGTGAGCTGGATGGCCAGGTTGTCAGCCACCTTGTCCAGAAGGGCAGTTGTGGGCTTCTCCTTACAAAGCAGAACCAGCTCCAGATCCAAGTCCCCCTTGAGCAGAAGACCCTTGGCTACCAGGCCGACCCGCATCACGCCCCTCAGGGTCCTAGTCATGTGTTCCGCCTTCTGTTCCCTGAGAGACAGACAAAAGTCGGGCTCAATGGGAAGCCAACCTAGCCAGAACCCAGGGAGACTGTCACTTCTTAGGAGAGATGTTAGCTTAGCTGTGCCACATAGTGACACAGACCTGTAATCCCAGCACTCAGGAGGCTGAGGCAGAAGGAAGGACCTCTGTGGTTTTGATGCTACCTTGGGCTACAAAGTAAGTTGAAGGTCAGCATGGGCTATCCCATGAGATCCTGTCACAAAAAAACCCTGTAAGAGCTAGGCAAGATAGAGGCAGGAGGCATCAGGAATTCAAGTGCAGCCTTCAATACATAGTGAAGTAGCAAGTCTGGGCAACATGAGACCCTGCCTGAAAAGGCCTGAGCCTTCCTCAACACACACACACACACACACACACACACACACACACACACACACACACACACAGAACGAGAGAACGAGAGAGAACCTTGAGACTCACCCAGCCCCTTCTTTGCTCTCATCGTCTGGGGGCGTATCCATATTTTCTGCCTCAGCGAGCTCGCTGCCGCCCTTCTCCTGCTCATCAATCCAGTCAGAGACAGCCTTGAGGGCCCGCTCAGTGTGAGATACCATATTCTGTACAGCCTCCAGCTCCTCTTGCGTTGGGTACACTGAAGAATGCTTTGCCATCACATGGCGATCATCATTCACAAAAATTCTCATGGGACGCTGGAAATGCGAAAACTACGCTAAAAATGACGCCAGGACAGCCAGCAGCCCACCCCTCACCACTTAGTACCAGTCCATCCTTCACAGAACAGACGATGGGAATATGGCCCACAGCCTGAGAGGAGACTCTCAAGCAGCAGCAGACATGGGGTACTTTACGTATCGCTCGCTATACTACAGTAGTCCCCCCTTATCCGCGGGGTACACATTTCAAGACCCCAGTGGATGCCTTAAACCGCGGACAGCACCAAAATCCAAATGTGGTCTGGGTTTAACCTCTAGGCACACAGGTGTGGAGTTTAATTGGTCAGTCAGTCGGGCACAGGAGGGGCTTAGACGGGACGGAATGTGAATGTGATCTCCCTCCAAGTAGCTGCCCATCCTACTCACCCTTCTTCTTCTTGTGATGAAGTGATGATGGTACAATGCCTACGTGATGAGATGAAGTGAGGTGAATGACGCAGGCATCAGGATGGCGCACAATTTAAAACTTAGCAATTTTTTTCTTTCTGGAAATTTCCACTTAATATTTTCAGACTGCGGTGGACCGCAGGTAACTGAATCCGCGGGAAGCGAGAACACGGCTAAGGGGGGACTACTGTATTCACATCGTGACACGTAATTATTTTAAAGAATTTAAAATGTCTTAAGACAAAATATTAACCTCAGCAAATGCTTTGGGGACACGCTATGGGTATCGTATATAAGTGAAAAAATAGTGTCTATGATCAAAGAAAAATTTTGTCTTACCATTTTTCCTTCCTTTTTTCTTGTAGTGTCTGGAAATCAGTCTTGGATTATCTTTTCAAATTGTGACAGCTTTCCTTGGTGTTACCAATACTTCAACTATCTATAAGACCAGAAAAACTTTTTAGTTTTAAATACCCCAGAGACACGTGCTCTCAACAGCCATATACTTGGTAGTAAGAATGAAGGCTACAGCTCACAAAGGGCTGGATCACAGCAGGACACATCTGTCTTCCCAGGTAGCCAAGCAACTCACTCCAATTTCCCTTCACAGGAAGACAGCAGGATTCCAGAAGACCTATCTGAATCCAGCCACACACTGAGGGGGTTTCTGCTTGCCCATGTTTCATTTCTTCCTATATAGCATGCTGGGGGGCAGCAGAGAGGGTGTCAGGATTTTATGCAACCCAGGCTGGCTCCCGAGTCTAAATCCTTCTGCTTCCACCTCCCAAGTGCCATGAGTACAGGTGTGCACCATCAAGCCTAGCTTGGACTCTTCTGCAGTTCTAGAGCATTCCTATGGGCATATGCTCTACCACTGACAATCTTGCAAATGTGTGGTACATGCACACAAGTCTTTGTGGGTACACGTGAAAGGACAGAGAAGGCTTTAGGTGTCCTGCTCTATCATTCCCCACTTTATCCCCTTGCAACAGAGCCTCTCACCAAACCTAGAGCTGTGCTGGCACTCAGAAAGCCCCTGGTACCCTCCTGTCTCTGCCCCACCTACACAGTAGGGCTACATCCTTCTTGAGGCCATGTCCAGTCCAGCTTTTTACGAGGACACTGGGAATTCTAGCCCAGATCTTCATGCTTGTGCAGCAAGCATTCCTATCCATCAGGCTATCTCCCTCCCAGGGTTGGTTTTTCAAGGTAGGATCTCTGGTAGCTAAGGCTGGTCTCAAATTTGCTACACAGGGGAATATGACCTTCAATTCTGGATTCTCCTCTACCCTACCTTCAAGTGCTAGATTAGAGGCATTTGTTACAGAAATCAAAATTTTACTTAGTCTGAAGTTCCAGACTCAACCACAGAGACTCATAGAGCTAAGCACATGCTCATTTCACTGCCTATATTCCGCCACCCAAGCATGCTGGGCTTTATAAATAAACCGAAGCAGGAGGCGAAACAGAGGTTGCTCAGTAGTAAAGCATGTGCTTAGCTTTACTACTGCAGGCACTGGGTGCTATCCCAGCACTAAATCGGAAACTCAAAACATAATGTAACAGGGCATCATGGCACACGTAAGTGATCCAGGTAGGATGTCTAGAGTTCAAGGCCAGAATGAGCTACAAGGCAACATCCTGACAAAACGAAAAACAAAGGAGGAGGACTAGCAAGATGGATTGATGGGTTGCCGTCAAGCCTGATGACCTGAGTTTAAACCCTAGGGCCCACACAGGATAGATCCATGTGGTCCTTTGACTACATGTGTGCCATAGCACATCCCTCCCTGTGCAAATAAATGCAATACAAAAATCTGAAAAATCAGCCAGCTGATGGTGGCGAACACCTTTAATCCCAGCACTCAGGAGGTACAGGCATGAGGCTCTCTGTGAGTTTAAGGCTAGCCTGGTCTAGAGTTCCAGGACAGCCAGGATTGTTAGACAAAGAAACCCTGTCTCAAACAAAATTTTTTTGAAAAATCAAATAAGAC
This sequence comes from Peromyscus maniculatus bairdii, assembly GCF_049852395.1. Taxonomy (NCBI): domain Eukaryota; kingdom Metazoa; phylum Chordata; class Mammalia; order Rodentia; family Cricetidae; genus Peromyscus; species Peromyscus maniculatus. Next base: position 17,285,188 of record NC_134858.1, on the reverse strand, counting down.
ATAAGATTAAGAAGCTACAAAAAAAATGTTGCAAGTAGAAATGTTCATCAAAATATGGGTGCTATTCTTGTACAATCCTAGCACTTTGTGAGGACAGGAACAGAAGGAGTACTGTGTGATAGAGGATAGACTGGGTCTACAGAGCAAATTCCAGGACAGCCAGGGTTACACAGAGAAACCCTGTCTCAAAAAGAAAAAAGAAAAGAAAACTGCTTGTTAGAAATGGCAATACTCCCCTGTTGCCCTGTATTCAGGAAGCAGAGGCCAAGGGGTGTAAAAGTTGCGGCCAGCCTAGGCTACTGAGCAAAACTCTTATCTCAATAGACAGACAGAGCAGGGCATGACCTACTGGATAAAGGCACTTGCTAAGCAAGCATGAGCACCAGGGGGTGAATCCCAACACTCATGTACTAAGTCTGTAATCCCAGCAGTGTGTGGGTCAGAGACAGGAGGATGGCTACAGCTTTCTGCTTACAGCCTAGCTCCAGATTCAGTGAGTGAGCCTGTGTAAGGACTAAGGTCTCTGGAGTGATAGATCAGGACACACACTATCTTCCTCCTCTGGGTCCTCTCCTCTCACACACACATGCACACACATCAAGCACACAAAGAAATCAAACACACACACACATATACAAAAAGATCAAAATATCAACTCTATGTGTTTAGAGAAGGAAAAAAAGGTGGGAACTCTGACCCACAGGACACTACAGGGACAGACAGAAGGTCCTAAAGAGCTTCTGTCACACAGACAAACAAGGAGAGCTCTCAGCCTTGTTTGCAGTGGGCCTGGGTTAATGCAGACTCATATAACCAGTCCAAATGCTAAAGGTAAGTGATTACTGCGTGAGTGACTGACCCTAAATGGAACATCTATTCACTCACTACAAGGTCCTGGAAACATCACAGGAGAGAGCAGAGACCATGGAGAGCGGCAGATGCAGCAGGAGTACTGTGAAAGAAAGCGTGTCTTCTGGACGGCATGACCACTGCACGCACAAACTCATAGCAGCTGTAGCTAGCCTCACAGGAGCTACATTATGCAGGGCCTCATCAACTTTTTAGCATGGGTGAAGGAGGAGCTTATGAGGCCCCACCCTTGCTGAGGAGCTCTAGGTAGTTAATAGTTGCTGAGGGAGACAGTCATTTTGTTCAGGGAGGAAGGAAGCCACTGTGAAGTCGCTCATGCTCCAGTATGGAACCCCTACCACCACCACCACACATTCACACGTATACAAGCAACCCTAATTAGGGATAATGGGCTACAAAACAATAACACACAAAGCAAAAAAAACAAAAAACAAAAAAACCCTGGGGCAAGAGGGGACTTGTTGAAAGGGATTCAGCAGGAATAATCAAAATATATTATACACATGTACAGAACTGTTGAAAAACCTTTCTAAAAGGAGGAGTCAGCAGGATGGCTCAAGGGATAAGGGCATTGACCACCAATTCCTCCCCCAAATAGTCCTCTGAACCTCCTCAGGCATGGCATGTGCCCGCCCCCAAGCAATAAAAAATTAACATAATTAAAAGACAAAGTAACATGTGGAAAAGCTAAAAGGTAGAAACAAGTGCACCAAGGAGATACCCCATGGACTCAACTTTGGAAAAGCTAAGGCACCCAAGTGTGTAACACAAGTCTGCAGGGCAAAAAACTCTCTGAACACATGCAAACTACAACCTACTCCACTCCGGTACCCTACAAACAGCCTGTCCAGCCTGCAATTGTGCACCATCCAACGGCTGATTCCTTCCACAGCACTGTGCTCCATCACACCAGTGAGGCCCTCCAACCACAGTGTTCCAACAAAGACTGTATTGTAGGCACAACTCTCAAAAGGTATAAGCTGCAAGGACAAACTGCCAAGACTGGCCAGAGACCTTCCCAAAGGGCGTCAGGACTACCTACCAAACACTGCCAAGTTAGAAGTTCAACATCCCGAAAACTAAGCAGACCAGCCTACTTAAGCCATGAAACCCAAGTCCCTCTGACCCCTAAGTGTCAGCAGCTCCTATTCACAATTGTTGCTGTGACCAGCTGATCCAGGTTCTTCCCATGTCAAGGAAGAGATTGGAACTCAACTACAAGTCAACTATACATAGCTGTGTTGGATAGGATGCTTATGCACACCTATAATTTCAGCACTTGGGAGGTACAGGCAGGATCAGGATCCTGTTTGTAGCAAGCCTAGGTTAAGTGAAAATTTATCTCAAAAACCATACTCGAGAGCTGGAAAGACACTATGGTTAAGAGCACTGGCTACTCTTGTTGAGTCCTGGAGTTCAACTCTCAGCACCCATATTCAGTGATTTACACCCTTCTCTAACTCCAGCCCAGGCGACCTTCTCATCTCCACAAACATCTATCCTCTCCTACTATCTACACACCAACACACACACACACACACACACACACACACACACACACACACACACACACACACATACAGGTCAGCAGATACATACACGAAAGTAAAAAGATGTTTTTTTTTAATTTAATGCTTAGATGTGATAACCAGGGACTAGACGGCTTGGCAGTTGCTGTTCTCAAGAAGACCAAGTTAGAGCCAGGTATAATGGAGCACACCTTTAAGCTCAAGACTCAAGAGGCAGAGGCAGGGGGGTCTTTAAGTTTGAGGCCAGCTTGATCTACATACCAGGAAGCCAAGGCTATGTCTCAAAAAGCAAAACAAAACAACAGACCCAAGTTCTGCTCTCAGCATCTCCCTCCAGCTCCAGGGGACCTGACATCCCTCTTATGGACTCCACAGCACCTGCACACAGATGCACATACTAAACATAACTAAAGACACACATAAATAAAAAATTAAAACAAATCTTAAAAAAAAAAAGATACCTTTAAACCAGCAACCCAGGAGGCAAAAGCAGGTGGATAGCTCAATTTCAGGCCACCTTGCCTACAAAGCAGGGTCCAGATCAGCCAGAGCTACACAGTGAAATCCTGTCTCCAAAAAAAAAAAAAAAAAAAAAGCAAAAAAATAATTATGGTATTTTGATGCCTTGAGCTGTTATGCCTAGTTCAGATAAATACATGGCTAAAATTACTACAAGCCTATTGTTTCCCGGAAATATTCCGGAGAGAAAATACAAAAGGATGAGTAAAACTGCAAGGCACTGGGCAGAGCTAAAGCTGGGAGACTGGCCAAGCCATGGTAGTGCATGCCTTTAATCCCAGCATTTGGGAGGCAGAGGCAGGAGGATCTCTGTGAGTTCGAGGCCAGCCTGGTCTTCAAAGTGAGTTCCAGGACAGCCAGGACTGTTTCACAGAGAAACCCTGCCTAGAGGGGAAAGAAAACCTGGGAGATGGCTGTCCTGGAGCTCATTTGTGCTCCTTTGAGAAACTCATGACAGATCTGGTGTGCAGTACTGGGAATGAAACCCAGGGCTGTGGGCATGCTGAGCAAGTGCTCTACACTGGTCGTGTCCCCAGCCCCTTTTCTGTTCTTTTTTTTTTTTTTTTAAAAAAAAGGGTTTCTCTGTGTAGCTTTGGAGCCTGTCCTGGATCTCGCTCTGTAGCCCAGGCTGGCCTCAGAACTCACAGAGATCCTCCTGCCTCTGCCTCCCAAGTGCTGGGATTAAAGGTGTGCGCCACCACAGCCTGGTCCCTTTTCACTTTTTAGCATGGGTGCCTACAGCACCCGGTATTCCCAGGCGAGAGCCCATCTAAGTACTAACCAGGCCCGACCCTGCTTAGCTTCCAAGATCAGATGAGATCGGGCGCGTTCAGGGTGGTATGGCCGTAGACCCCTTTTCACTTTTTATTTTGAGAAAATCTTGCCAATTTCCCCTGGGTGGACCTTCAATCCACCCCCTCCTGCCCTAGCCTCCCCAAATGCTGGGGATACATGTGTGCAATAGTGCACACCACTCGTTGTTTAATTAATTTATCTATTTTGTGTGTCTTTGGTGGAACTGGAAGGGAGGTGGGCACATATGCATGCCACAGTGTGCCTGTGGTGGTCAGAGTTGGTTCTCTCCTTCCACCATGTGGGTCCTGGGGATAAACTCAGGTCATCAGGCTCGGCAAGAAGTGCTTTACACACTGGACCATCACACCAGCCCCATTAGTTTACTTTTACTGCATAATAAACTTAGGTATTTCTGATAAAGCACAGCCAGTGGCAAGTAACTATAAACAAATCCAAAGACCAGGAAACCAACCACAGCCTGGATTCTGCCAGGCAAAGGAAATACCTCAGCTGTAGCTGGCTGTCACCCAAGTCCCATATACAGCATTATCAATCAAGCCAAATCTTTGTGAAATCTCACGAATGCACGATCATGAAGCTTCTATTTAAGAAGTACATTTATGTTTTATTTTTTCTGATATTAAAAGTTACTTAATAAAGGCTTGTTTCCATTAAAGAAGAAGAAGAAGAAGAAGAAGAAGAAGAAGAAGAAGAAGAAGAAGAAGAAGAAGTAGTAGTAGTAGTAGTAGTAGTAGTAGTAGTAGTAGTAGTAGTAGTAGTAGTAGTAGTAGTAGTAGTAGTAGACTTATGCAGGCCAGAGAGGTAGCTTGGCAATTAAGAGTATGTGCTGCTCTTTCAGAGGACCCCCGTTCAAGTCCCAGCATTTTCATGGTGGCTCACAACCTTCTGTAACTCCGGTTCTGGGAAATCTACTCTCTTTCAGCCTCCTCAGGCAGCAGCAGCAGCAAGCACAAACGTAGTGCACAGACATACGTGTTTTGGGACCCAACTCAAGTTTCTCCTTGCAGGAACTTTACCAACAGAGCCATCTCTGCAGGCCTCAAAGTCATTTAGTTAAACAAGTATGTGCCACTTTATTTGTCCAGTGTTTATCTCCTTTATTGGGTCCAACAGTAGGTTAGTGACAGATAAGGCAGACTACTGCCTGCAGGCTGGGGACAGGGGGACTTGTGAGGTGAGCCAATGGCCCTAACTGCTGCTCCTGCAGAGGTGGTGGCTCTCCTGTCTCCCAGTAGATGGCTCTTAGGTAACAACTACTAATGCTAAACTTTAATGTAGCATTTATTCCAGCCACAAACTTTTCATCCTAGGAGACACTATAAAGTATCACTGGGATAAAGCAGAATCAATGTTAATAAGAAAAACAATCGGGCTGGAGAGATGGCTCAGCACTTATGAACACTTGCTGCTCTTACAGAGGACCCAGGTTCAGTTCCCAGCACCCACATGGTGGCTCACACACCTGTAACTCCCGTTCCAGGGGATCCAACATTCTCTTCTGACCTCTGCAGGCACTGCACACACATGGTACACATATGTGCAAGTGAATACCCACAAAAATAAAATAAAGTTTTTTTTTTCTAAATGACATCTTGTCTCAGAAACAAACAAAACTTAAAACATCTCAAATTAGAAGAACTGCAAATAAATACTGAACTCCAAATAACTTTGTAAGGTGGCAACACTCTGCTCCTTGGTCTTAAATGCATCATAAAGAAACTAAAAAAATTAATAAAATAAAGGAGGTGCTGGGTGAGATGGTCACTGGATGGTCACATGTGCTTGCTATGCAAGGCACGAGGATCTCAAAGTGGAGCCCAGCACTCACTCATGCAAGACGCTGGGGCATAGCTATCCCGCCTACAAACCCCTGCTGTAGGAGGTGAGAACAGGAGGATCCCAGGGCTTGCTGGCCTCCAGCCTACCTCCAGGTTCAGAAACCCTTTTCAAGGGAGATAAGGTCAAGAGTGACAGAACAGGACACTTGATATCCTCCTCTGCCATCTGCATCCACATGCACAGGCATGCACACGAACATACTGCACTCAAACATACTTACACACAATAAATTATCTTTTTAAATGAAGAGTTGGCCTGGGAAGATGGCTGGGTGGGTCAAGGGCTTGCTTTGAATGCATGAGGACTTAGGTTCGGATCCTCAGCACCCACATAAGAAAGGCACAGCAGTGCACGTCTGTGACCCCAGCATTTGGGAGGGGAGACAGACAGATTCCTGACGCTGGCAGGCCAGTCTGGCAGAAAGAGCAAACTCCAGGTTCTGTGAGTGAGAGTATCTCAGAAACTAAGGTGGAAAACAACTGAGGGTGATAACTTTACACTAGCCTTGGACCTTCACATGTATCTGAGTGAGCAAACCCATGAACACACATACACATACACACCAAAGAAAATAAAAAGGGGAGAATTGGAACACCTGAGGGATGGACAGAACCTACAGATGGTACACAGTCGACTCCAGGCCAGCTCAGCACCGTCAGTGAGCAACTCGGCTACGCTTTCTGGGACAGGAAGTTCTCTGTTGCAAACCTGAACCCGTTTTGTTTGAATGTTTTTACATACAAGTTACAAAACCATACAGAAAAGGGGTTCAGGACGGCCAAATACAAATCTACAAGTCCACAAAGATACTGAAAAGAGGAAAACAACTCACTGCACTGTATTCTGAATGCTTTTTAGATACAAGAGGACAAGTGGCCCAGCTGACTGACGGATCTTTAATAAAACATTACTGGAGGGAGGCTGGCGCTCAGCTGGAGAGCACTGGTGCAGCAATGCAGGAGGCCCTGGGTTCCCACAGAGCACGGCATAAGCTGGGTGAGGTGGCAGCAGCCTGTAATCTCAGCACTTGGAAGGTCGAGGGTCAAGGCCAGCCTCAGCTACATAGCTGAGACACTGTGAGAAGGAAAGTGAGAGAAGAAAGGAGAAAGGAGAGGGGGGGAAAAAACAACGGATCACCTGGAACCAACAAGAATCTAGGTGTTCAGTGAGCTACAGCATCAAGGGAGCACCAGCCCAGTACTGTCTTCATAGCAGCTACTGTCAACTGCAGCTTACCACAATCAGTGTGGAGGAGAGGTCATGGGCTTGCCTTGGAAACAACAGCAGCTGCCTAAACTTCATCCTCTGATGCCACAGACAGCCCCCCACGGTGACTCAGGAGGCACCATAAGCTTGCCAAAGACCACATCTAGGCAGCCTGTGGTGCACTCTCCCTGGGCCCTCTTCCTTCAGACTTAACTATCATGGAGATGTTTCTGATTCAGGTGGACAAAGCAAACAAAAGGACGAGTTATCTCTAATAATGCCAGTGTCTCCAATACCCAGAGCTGGGCTGCCCTGCACATCCTCAAAGCAAGCCTCGCTGTCTGAGAGCCCAGATTCGCATCTCACGAGCTCACCAGCAGCCTTCCCAGGGGCAGAGACTTCCTAAATACAAGGTTCTTAGGAAGAAACAAAGCGGGCTAGAGGCCCACAGCCCACATCATTCCACACAAAATCCACACCTGTCTCCAGGGCTGGGACTCAAGCTAGGGAACCAGGACACCAACCAGCCTCTCTGAGAAGCCAAGGGGTGAATGAGGGATGGAGATTAAGAACTTCCAAATTGCCAGGCAGTGGTGGCGCACGCCTTTAATCCCAGCACTTGGGAGGCAGAGGCAGGCGGATATCTGTGAGTTCGAGGCCAGCCTGGGCTACCAAGTGAGTTCCAGGAAAGGCGCAAAGCTACACAGAGAAACCCTGTCTCGAAAAACCCAAAAAAAAAAAAAAAAAAAAACAACTTCCAAATGGCCAGGTGGTGGTGGGCCGCCGCCGCGGCCCACCTTTAATCCCAGCACTCGGGAGGCAGAGCCAGGTGGATCTCTGTGAGTTCAAGGCCAGCCTGGGCTACCAAGTGAGTTCCAGGAAAGGCGCAAAGCTACACAGAGAAACCCTGTCTCGAAGAAGAAAAAAAAAAAAAAAGAACTTCCAAATGTTGGGTGGCAGTGGTGGTGCACTTCTACAATCCCAGCTCTCAGGAGGCAGAGGCAGTCAGATCTCTGTGAGTTCGAGGCCAGCCTGGTCTACAGATATTAGTTCTTGGACAGCCAAAGCTACACAGAGAAACCCTGTCTCAAAAAAACAAAACAAAGAAACAAAAAAACCACTTCCAAGTAGTCAGGGACAAGAAACACGGTCTCTCCCTTTATTTTTGAAGCAAGGTTGCAAGTCTACACCACAAGGCTATGATATGCTAGCCATCATTCCACCTCTAATTATATATAAGGTAAGGCTTGCAACACTGTGCTGCCAAAGAACAAACCAGAAAACCATCCAGCCTTCCTTCCCAGACACTGTGGGGAAGCATGGTCTTACAGGAAACGGGGCTTTAAGCTGACAGCACTGTGCAGCACTCAGCAGCTCCTTCCTTCACCTTCCATCCCACACAGATCCCCCAACAACTGAAAAGCAGTCCAGCCAGCTGCCACCAATCTAAACTGACAAACCATGCCACTCTATCTTTGTTTTTAAAATGTCCTGAATGACTGAGCTGTGTGGGATGCACTGTAATCCCAGCACTCAGGTGAAGGCATGAGCATCTGTTCAAGCAAGCCTCCGGTGCAAGAGACCTTGTCTCAAAAGAGAGTTGTTGCACTTGCAGAGGACCAAAGTTCAGTTCCCTGCACCCATACTGAGTGGCTGACAACTCCCTACAACTCTAGCTTCAGGGAGGGTCTATCAAGTGAGGGTCTGTCAAATGTCAGGAGGCAAAGGCAGGGGGATTTCTGAGAGATACACAGTGAGACCAGAAAAAAAGGGGGTAGAGGTGGGTTTTGGAGATGTTGGCCCAGAACACAGCTTAATGGCAGAGCTTTGTCCAGCATATAAAGACACTGCATTCAATCCCTAGTACCACCAAAAGAAACGAGCCAAAAAACAAACAAAAAAAAAACCTCAAAGAGGCTGAAGAGATGGTTCAGTGGTCAAGGGCACTTACTGCCTGCTCTTGCAGAGGACCAAGAGTCAGTTACTGCACCCACATGCAGCTTACAACAATCTGTTCCAGAGGATCAGCCACCCTCTTCTGGCCTCCTTGGGTACTGCACACATTCAATGCACAAATACACGCAGGCAAAACATACACATAGAAATGTTATTTTTTTAATGGGAAGAAAACCCAGAGATGAAATGTGACAGAGGGGTCAGAGGGGTAGACTCTTAAGGATGGACAGGGGCTGTGGTGCAAGAGTGCACAAATCTTTATGTGGAGAGGTTTGCTTCCCAGAACTGCAAAAGGAACCAGTGTAGAGCCGGGCAGTGGTGGTGCACGCCCTTAATCCCAGCAGTGCGGAGGCGGATCTCTGTGAGTTCGAGGCCAGCCTGGGCTACCAAGTGAGACCTGTCTCAAGAACAAGGCAACAATGATACAGCAGCCAAACATGCGACCGCCCTCTGGCCTCAGTGGACATGTGCACAGATGCACACACAGGTGCACACACAAGCATACATCTCACATAAAGTGAAGCCAAGCCAGGCAACGGTGGCACACGCCTTTAAACCCAGCACTTGGGAGGCAAAGAGAGGCAGATGGATCCTTTAGTATGAGGCCAGCCTGGTCTACAGAGTGAGTTCCAGGCCAGCCAAGGCTGTTATACAGAGAAACCCTGTCTCGAAAAACCAAAAACAAAAATCAAACTCAGGTCATTAGGCTTGTGTAACAAGTGCCATTAGCCCTCCAAGTCACCCCAGAGGCCCATCTTTTTTTAACTGTATGTGGAGTCTCACAGAGACCACATTACATTGTCTCTAACTCTGAGGTCTGCTTTTGGAACCCACTCCTCCTCCAGTCTTAAGAGGAGGAGCCTTAGTCTCACTACTGCTTGATATACCTTGGCTGGCTGACATCCATGGAAGGCTCACCTGTATCTGAAGAGAAACAGTGAAAGAGTGGATGGGGGAGTAGGGGGAGGAATCGAAGGAGGGGAGGGAGGAGAAACTTAGTCAGGATGTAAAAAACAAACAAACAAAGAAATAATTTAGAACCAAAACATTTAAAAAAAGGAAGGAAGAAAGAAAATGTGTAAGTGGATGTCCAATGTGTGCAGGTGTCGGCAGAGCGCTGGTCTGCAGGGCTTAACTTTCAGTAACTGGGAGTACTCTCCAGACCTGGGTACTGGGAACTGAAATCAAGTCCTGAAGAGCACAAAGTGCTCTTAACTATAAGCCATCTTTACTTTTTTTAGGGGGAGGAGGGGGGAATAGAACTTACAATGAACCAGGTTGATCTCCAATTCACAGAGACCACTTGCCTCTGCTTCCTCCATGCTAAAAGTAAAGGAATGTGTCACTGTCCCAGTCATTTTGCTTTGAGACAGTGTGTCACTTGGTAGCTCAAGCTGACCTCCAACTTGATACTTTCCTGTCTCAGCCTCCATACTGCTTTATGCGCCTTTGCCACCAACACTTAGGAGGTAAAGCAGAGGATCAGCAAGTCAAGGCCAGCCTAAGCTACATGAGACCTTTGCCTTGCATGTGTGGAGCCCTGTGCTCTGGATATCACTCTATATAAATAAAACACTGATGGCCAGTGACTAGACAGGAAGTATAGGCGGGACAAGGAGAGAGGAGAATTGGGGAAACAGGAAGAAGGGGGAGAGAGACTGCAGCCACCGCCAGGACAGGTAGCATGTAAAGAAGCCAGTAAGCCACCAGCCACGTGGCAAGGTATAGATTTATAGAAATGGGTTAATTTAAGATATAAGAACAGTTAGCAAGAAGCCTGCCACAGCCATACAGTTTATAAGTAATATGAATGTCTGAGTGATTATTTTATACGTGGATTGTGGGACTGCGGGGTTTGGTGGAACCTGGAGAGAAGCCCTCCAACAACAGCCCTGGGTTTCATTTTTAATGGCACAAGAAAATTAGGTGAATAAATAACAGGTTCAAGTAAACACCAAAAACAATTCAAGCTCCCCTCCGCACCTGTCAGCTACCCACCTTAATTGTACAGCTGTGGTCAGGCATCCTGCAGTACCCAAGAACAGTGACCAGAGACCCCTTCCTGCAAGGCTACCCAAATCCCTGTGTGCGGAGACTGAGCGGCTGATTTCTGCAATGCTGGCATCCACACTCTGGTACCACTTTAAATGGGTCTTATTCTGCTCCCCTCCAGCTCTTGGGCTCACAGCCTCCTCAAACTACAGACCTAGTCCTCTGGCTTAGGCTTTTTAAATAAATTATGAATAAAGAGCAAGAATTAAACTACAAAAACTCTAAAACACTACACCCAGAAGCAAATCTAACTGGCAACATTTCTTTCTTTAAAACTACACACAAGGTAGGCATGGTGATCAGAGACAGAAGTCCCAGCATTTGGGAGGCAGAGGACAAGGGTCGGGAGTTCAGGGCCAATCCCAATCATACAACAAGCTGCAAGCCATCCTGAGCTGCATGAGACCATCTCAACACACACACAAGCTGGGCGGTGGTGGTGCACGCCTTTAATCCCAGCACTCGGGAGGCAGAGGAAGGCAGATCTGTGAGTTTGAGGCCAGCCTGGTCTACAGAGTGAGAACAAGGAAAGGCTCAAAGCTATACAGAGGAACCCTGTCTCGAAAAACCAAACACATACACACATACACACACACACACACACACACACACCACAAATTAAAGAAACACACACAAACCAAGCATACAGACACTGAAATGAAACCAAGTGTTAGCAGTCACAGGGAAAGCAGCAGCAGAGCAGTCAGAAAGACTAATGATCCCACACACACACCTAAGTGCTGAGCCAACCAGGCCTCATGAAGACGAGCGACAGCTGTGCAGCATGCCTGAGAACCCAGTCATGCACTCCAAAAATGCCAGTGGAGCCACTTCAGACTAAACCACCCAGGGTCATACACAGTTGCAGACCCAAATGACAGGATACAGAATTAAATGATACTTGGTGCTTAGATGTGGCCCAGGAGACAATGACCCTGCCAAGCATAATAGCAGATGTCTGTAGTTATACTCCGGAGGATGAGGCAGGAGGACTGTGAGTTGGAGGCCAGCCTGAATTATAAAATGAGATACAGTTTCAAAAATTAAGATAATATCTGGGTGGGATGGGGCACGTTATTTTCTCCCAACATGCACTCTAAAAGGGTGAGGCATGTGGATCTGAATTCATAAGTTTGGGGCCAGTCTGGTCTACACAGTGAGTTCTGGGCTACCCAGAAATACACAGAGAGACCCTGTCTCAAAAGAGAGAGGGAGGAAGGGAGGAGGCAGGGTGATTGAGAGCATGTACTGCCCTTGCAGAGGACCTAAGGTCAGTTTCCACCACCCATCTAACTCCAGCTTCAGAGTACCCAGCATTCTCTTCTGGCCTCTGAAAACACCCAACACCCACATGCATACATGCGCGCGCGCGCGCGCGCACACACACACACACACACACACACACACACACACACACACACACAAATAAAATAAATCTTTTAAGAAAGAAAACCTGGGTGTGGTAGCCCACTCCTGTAATCCCAGACTAGTAGATCTATGTGAGTAGATCAGGTCAGCCTGATCTACATAGCAAGTGCCAGAACAGCAAGGTTACATTTAAAAAATAAATAAAAAGGGAAGGAAGGAAGGAAGGAAGGAAGGAAGGAAGGAAGGAAGGAAGGAAGGAAGGAAGGAAGGAAGGAAGGAAGGAAGGAAGGAAGACAAACAGAAAAAAAGAAAGTTGCCACACACCCAAAACTAAGCAGGTGGAGGCAGGAGTATTTCCAGACCAGGCAGGACTACACAGTGAAACCCTGACTCAAAAAAGGGGACAGAGACCTTGAGGGACTGGAGAAAGAAGGCTCAGTGGTTAAGAACTCACACTGCTCTTGCAGAGGACCCATGCTTGAATCCCAGCAGCCACAACGGGTGGTGGCTCACAACTGCCTCAGACTTCAGCTGAGGGTAACCCAACAAACTCCTGAGGCCCCTCAGCCACCAGTACTCACTTGCACGTACCCACACACAGACATTAGAAAAGAACTTAATGTAAAGAAAGAAAACCCATTGAATAATAAATACTTTTTTTTGCCTGTTGATGGTAGCTCACACCTTTAGTCCCAGCACACAGGAGGCAGAAGCAGGGAGAATCACTTGAGTTCAAGGCCAGCCTGGTCTACAGTGTCAATTCCAGGACAGCCAGAGCTACACAGAGAAACCCTGTATCAAAAATTCTAAATAAATAAATACAGTTTTCTTTTCAAAGTAGTTCTACTTTGAAGGGCTGCAAAGCATAGCCAGTAGTTTAGAACCTGATGCCCAAGGCCTTGGGTACCAGCTCCCAAAACCATACACAAGTACAAGTGGCAAGACAAAACTAACTAACCTAGTTGTGTTTTTTAAATTTTTTTAAATTACATTTGTTCGTTGTGTATGTGGTGTGGATATATCCATACTACAGCAGAAATGCACAGGTCAGGGAATTTTGGGGACTCCTCCTTTTATGTGGGTTCGAGGGCCAGAACTAAGTTGTCAGGCCTGGTGGCAAGTACCTTTACCCACTGAGCCATCTTGCCTGCCCTCAGCTGTATTTTCAGTATCTTCATTATTTGGACATTTAAATAAGAGAAACAAAGTTTCAACTGGACATCCTTTGCACAGGACATAAGCAGTTCAGTCATCCATAACTCCGACTTCACAGGATCTCCTCAGGTATCAGCACAGAAGTGGTACAGACATATGCTGGCAAAACATCCACACATACAGAAAAAGCAGTGATTTCCACGTGTCCAGCTTTCCACTGCTATCAATAGGATCACCTATGACAATGATGTCTTGTAAAACTCTCAAGGACCCAACATATCCAAACTGTTAGGTACTTAGAAAAGGTAGTACAAATGAGGCTCACACAGCCTCGCCTTTCTGTACCCTCCAACACTTGCAAATGAAGAAGGGAGGTGAGGCCACCACAGCTGCAGAAGGCTGCAGCAAGACTCAAGTCCAGTCCATCTCTCCAGAGACCAGAGCCCTCTTCATCACTATGGAGATTTCAGTCAAGCCTGTCTGCTCTAACTCTAAACCACTGCAAACAGTAAATAAATCTTTCTCTGCCAAGACATTGCTATGATGGGGGGGAGGACACCAAATATACAGAACATGGGAAAATTAAGTTCAAATCCCTTCAAAGGCTCAATTGTTGCAAGATATTTGATCATACTGTGAACCCCAAGATTGCATTATTTACTGGAAAAACTTGTGTCTGGTTGTGGTGTGGCTCAGCTCTAGCACACACCTTTAATCCTAGAGCTTTCTGCTTGAATACTGTAAACAGGATTAAATAAAGTCAACCTCAGGTCAAGAGGCAGAGCAGTTGACAGGAAGTGGACCTAGGATTATTAAAACAAGAGCAGAGAGTAAGACTGAGTCAGGAGGACAGACAGACACACAGGAAGTAGAAAGGGAGGACACTCAGTTTGAAGAGTTTGATTTGAGAAGGCATAGGGGAAGAGAGAGGCTGAGGAGGAAACTCAGCTGGGTGCTTTCTCTGCCTCTCTGAGCTGGCAGGCTCTCACTCCAGCATCTGGCTCCTCGAGTCTTTATTGGTAAAATCAAACAATTGAGATTTTGTTTTAAAAAACACATTGTTTTATATCATAAACATGTATAACATAAAAGCTTCTCATTTTAACAATTTAATTGTACAGTTCAGGGGTATTAAGGACTTTAATACTAATGAGTCAACCATCACCATTCTCCCTCCATCTATACAATGTTTTCATCATGCCTAATGGAAACGTTAAGTTCTGCAAGGGCTGATTTATTAGAAATTATGACTATTATGGGGATATCTGTACAAATTAAGACTGACAATGCTCCAGCATTGTCTCTAGTAAAATGTAGTGCTTTTGCATATTACAATACAAAGCATATTACAGGTATAATCAATCACAAAATCCTCCAAGACAAGCAGTTATAGAAAAATCTAATAGCACTTTAAAAAATTTGCTTAAAGACCAGGCCAGCCTGGTCTACAGAATGAGATCCAGGACAGGCACCAAGATGACACAAACAAACCCTGTCTCAAAAAAACTAAAAGGGGGGGTGGGGTGGGATTTCTGTTGTTTGGTATTAAGAACACAGTTAAGAGATTTAAAATATGTTAAGTGAATTCAAAGGGTTACTACAGTTCATAGTTGTTTTCTAAATTTCTAAGAGGTGGAGTGATTTGAAGCTAAAATATTTGAGCTTTAATTCCAGCAGAGACGGGGAATCTCTATAATCAGTTGTTTTCTGAATTCTAGAGGTACAGTGAACAAGGCAGTGGCGGTGTACCCCTTTATTCCCACCACCCAGGGACAAAACTCTGATACAGCTCCTAAGTGATACATTTACACGAGAGAAATCACGTATCTTATTTACAAATTATTATAAAAATCCTGAAAAAAAAAAAATCAGAAAAGCCGGGCAGTGGTGCTCATCTTTAATCCAGTACTGGGGAGGCAGAGGCAGGTGGATCTTTGTGAGTTCAACACCAGCCTGGGCTACACAGTGAGTTCCAGGACAGACCCCAAAGTTACACAGAGAAACAGGGGCGGGGTGGGGGACACAGGATGGGATGGGCACAGAACCTCTGCAGGGTTACTAAAAAGTCAGCTAATTTCCAATGAGGACAGGGGACAGGAACAAAGAACAGCTTTTGTGACAGCCGGTAAGCTTTTCTCCATGCATGTAACCCTGACCAATATTGAACCCAAGTATACCCTAATTGTGGATATTATATTTATTGATGAATTGGAAACTGGGGGCTCTTCATAAAGCAAAAAGAAATCCATCAACATTTGCCTGTTGGCTTCTACTGCAAACACTTTCCTTCCATATATGGAAAATAAATATTCTCTCTTTGAGAAACAAATCTGGACATCTTATGAGACTTGGAGAACGTTATACTCAAGTCATTGCCA
The DNA here is from genome assembly GCF_049852395.1 of Peromyscus maniculatus bairdii. Taxonomy (NCBI): domain Eukaryota; kingdom Metazoa; phylum Chordata; class Mammalia; order Rodentia; family Cricetidae; genus Peromyscus; species Peromyscus maniculatus. Next base: position 17,269,500 of record NC_134858.1, on the reverse strand, counting down.
ACCACCCTAGGGTCATAAGGGCACCTCTTACAATGATGGATTGGATCAGTTCAAAGGCAGAGTCCTTCTCAGGCTTAGCCATAGAAGGAAAGGTATTACAGTGGAACCGGTACCTATCTGAATTTCTTTGTGACCAGGATGTGGTAGCAAAGGGGTCTGTGCCTTCCCGCACTGAGGAAATAGCTCAGATGCCCTTAAGCCCCATCCCTAAACTGCTCACCCCTCCCCGAGAGGCACCTATTGAACTGTGGGGACTAACAGAATGGTCACAGCATTTGGCTAAGGCATGGTTTACTGACTGCTCATCAACCACTGATGGAACCAAAACTTACTGGATGGCGGCCTACAGACCAGGAGATGATGGAATGGCCAATCCTGAGGAAGGACGACAAAATCAGCACAGCACTACTGGCTATGCAAAACAAACAACCAGGAAAGCAAAAGGAAAATCTCCATCTCCCCATTTCATGGTGCACGTGCAGTGGTACAGCTATGTGGTCATCAAAATGGAAACCACTCACTGGTAGACAAATAGTAAAGATACCTGGTCATGGGAAGAATGGATGGAGACAGCAAAACCTAGCAAAACTTAGAAAAGATGTCAAACTTTATGTAGCTCATACAGGCAAGACAGACAAAATGTCTGAAAATAATAAAATAGTGGACAAATTAGCATCATATTTAATTAAAACTAGGATATTAAATTTTGCCAGGGAACAAATTCAGAATAAATCAACAAGAATGACAGATTACACATTCAAAAAACTTCAACGTCTACCTCTAACACTAAAAAATAAGGGGAGATGGAGACAACCCTATGAGAATATCTACTATTACAAATCCATAGCCAGGCAGTGGTTCACACCTTTAATCCCAGCACCTGGGAGGCAGAGGCAGGCACATAAGAATTATAATGGTTTAAATTTAAAAGCCACTTGCAAAAGGTAGATTGAAATTCAAATTGAATGTTTATGATCTAAAAATAAATACACTTAAACCTTGAATTTATATATAAAGACAAAGGTGAATACAGGTATATTTATCCACACATAATAAGGGATTTTTTTTCCAACTTTCAAAAGAATATTTTCAAATGAAAGATAATACTTTGTCGCCAAAAAAAAAACAAAAACAAAACAAAAAAAAAAAAAACATTTTTCCCTAGGATAGATATAGTCTGCCAAAAAAGGAACCTCCCAGAGTTAAGGTTGGGGCAGGGTTTTGCTTTTATCCAGGAGAATAAAAGCATCCAACTAAGGAATCCAGAGACCATGGACAAGTGAAACATCTGAAGAGAAAGAACAATCAAGAGAAAATGTCCTAAGAAAAAGAGTAAAAGAGCCAAGCAGTATCACCCACCTCCAGCTAACTGGCCTGAAATCCTGGCTCATAGCCCCAGACTAGCTAGAGCTGGCACCCATTCCACCATCTTGCCTGAGCGGCTAACCTCTCCCACCAGACAACCTTCCCTTCAGGCAACCATCAGGGGTCTGGGGCAGAACCAGGAGGGTGCTCCCTTCTCCCCTCCCCCCATGTGGCTGGTCTAATCATGGCAGACTCCCAAAAGCTTGTCGCTGCTGCCCTCTATAGACATGAGTGACAAATGGTTTTTTATGTGGTCCCAATTCAATTAAAAATTAAAGCTGGCAGGGGCTGGAGAGATGGCTCAGAGGTTAAGAGCACTGGCTACTCTTCCAGAGGTCCTGAGTTCAATTCCCAGCAACCACATGGTGGCTCACAACCATCTATAATGAGGTCTAGTGAGTGCCCTCTTCTGGTGTGCAGGCATACATGCAGGCACAACACTGTATACATAGTAAATAAATCTCCTAAAAAAAATTTAAAGCTGGCTTTGGGGTTGGAGCATTGCTCTCTCCTCTAATAAACCCATGCATGCTTGTTAAAGTAAAATCTAAAAATCTGTCTCATATCAGAAGAGCCACCGGGTATGGGACAGAAGAAAACACAAAAAATAAGGGACTATTCTATTGCCACTAATCTTACCATAATCTTGTTTTCATTTGACTCTCTAAAACATCTTAAGGTATAAATATCTCAAAATCTGAAAGATTATGATGCATACATAAACTTTCCATTGTGATACCAGTAGTCATACAGAGTACTAATTCTAGAAATAAGCTTCCTCTAACTTCCTGTACGTGTTTTTGGGTTTGAGTCTGAAGCAGGTAACTAGGAACTAAGTTTGTGTACCTTAGATGTACGCAATAGACTGTAGTCCTCAAACCTTTCGGAGAGCTGCTGAATATGGCATTTAAAATGTTTAAGCTTTCTACAATAAACTGTGACCATTCCTAACAGTAACCTTTGAGGTCTCCAAAATGATGGGGCCCTGAAAAGATGAATCCACCTTGATTGTGGTAACGCTAACCACTGGGCAAAACTGCTCCATGCCTCTTCTGGCACCATGCAAATAATGGATACCTTTGGGTTGACTGCTGTGTTCTACCTAGTCAAAATTGCCACTAAACAAACACCACCCAAAGATCAGCTTCTGACTACAAACTGCTCAGGACATTCAAATTGCTGAGTTCATGAGACTGACATTTTACAGCACTTTGAAGCTAAAAATCTTAAGACTGCCAAATACAACCAAGTTGGACACTGCGGAAAGCTTGGCAGAAACAGCTTCATTACTGTAAATAGTTTTACTGTGTTAGATTTACTTTTACCAAAAAAAAAAAAAAAAAAAAAAAAGACCAGGCGTTGGTGGCGCACGCCTTTAATCCCTGTACTCGGGAGGCAGAGGCAGGCAGATTTCTGAGTTTGAGGCCAGCCTGGTCTACAAAGTGAGTTCCAGGATGGCAAGGACTAAACAGAGAAACTCGGTCTTGAGGGAAAAAAAACAAACAAAAAACCCTTTCCTTTTTTATTTAGACAAAAAGGGGGAAATGTTGCAGGATAATTTGATCATACTGTGAACCCCAAGATTGCATTATTTACTGGAAAAACTTGTGTCTGGTTGTGGTGTGGCTCAGCTCTAGCACACACCTTTAATCCTAGAGCTTTCTGCTTGAATACTGTAAACAGGATTAAATAAAGTCAACCACAGGTCAAGAGGCAGAGCAGTTGACAGGAAGTGGACCTAGGATTATTAAAACAAGAGCAGAGAGAGTAAGACTGAGTCAGGAGGACAGACAGACACACAGGAAGTAGAAAGGGAGGACACTCAGTTTGAAGAGTTTGATTTGAGAAGGCATAGGGGAAGAGAGAGGCTGAGGAGGAAGCTCAGCTGGGTGCTTTCTCTGCCTCTCTGAGCTGGCAGGCTCTCACTCCAGCATCTGGCTCCTCGAGTCTTTATTGGTAAAATCAAACAATTGAGATTTTGTTTTAAAAAACAAAACAAAACCAAAGAAACAAAAAATACTCAATCACCCGCAGGGTGGCAGCCCAACCACTATAAAGTCTAAACCAGGGGCCTGAATCTAGGCTAACCTGGACTACAACACATGACCTGTTTCAGAAAGAAAAATTAAGCAGGGCAGAGTTGGACCACGCCCTTAATCCCAGCACTTGGAGGCAGAGGCAGGTGGATCTCTTGAGTTTGAGGCCAGCCTGGTCTATAGGATGAGCTCCAGGACAGCCAGGGTTACCTAGAGAGACCCTGAATAGGGGCAGAAGTCACAAGTTAATGGGCCATACATATATACTTAATGATGAGATTACCCATCTTTCAGAATGGCTCAAGTAATCAAGAACTGGGTATTATGTAGCAGATCCTGACTCTAAGCAAGTAAATGTATCGCTTACAATAAAAAAGTAGCAGAGTGTGTTAGCCAGCAGTAGCGGTGCACGCCTATAATCCCAGCCCTAGGAATGCTGAGGCAGGAGGATCGCTGTAGTTGGAGGCCAGCCTGATCTACAGAGTGAGTTTCAGGGTAGCCAGGGCTACACAGAAAAACCCTGTCTCCAAAAAAAAAAAAAAAGGCAGCATAAGCAAGAGAAAGAGAAATCTACATTTATTTCTTCAGGATAAGAACCACTTCCTGGGGCTGGAGAGATGGCTCAACGGTTAAGAGCACTAGCTGTTCTTCCAGAAGTCCTGAGTTCAATTCCCAGCAACCACATGATGGCTCACAACCATCTGTAATGAGATCTGGTGCCCTCTTCGGGCCTGCACGCATACATGCACGCAGAACACTGTATACATAATGAATAAATAAATCTTTAAAAAAAAAATCTGGGCGGTGGTGGCACACCCAGCACTCGGGAGGCAGAGGCAGGCGGATCTCTGTGTGTTCAAGGCAAACCTGGGCTATAGAGTGAGTTCCAGGAAAGGCACAAAGCTACACAGAGAAACCCTGTCTCAAAAAACCAAAATAATAATAAGAAGAAAAATAACAAGGAAATCAATAAAGGCATACTGGCACAGCCTGTAATCCCAGCACTCGGCTTAAAGCACTTTGAGACCAGTCTGGACTTCCTTGTGAGAGCACAGGTAAAGCTGTCCCAGTTCAGAGAGAACTTCTAGCCACACGTGATGATACACACCTTTGATCCCAGCACTCAATAAGCAGAGACAGGTGGATCTCCAAGGGTTAAAAGGGACCTTGTCCAAAGAAATGTTCTTCTAACTCACATCTACACCTTACTCCTCCAACAGATCCTCACCATGCCTGGATGCCTTCTCCATAGAGCAAAATGCTGGGGATGGCGGAGACCCTGATGTGGTGGCATACAAATATAATTCCAGCCTGGGTTGAGGCAGAAGGATTCCAAAATCAAGGCCAGCCTGGGTTACATAGTGAGCCACTACTTCAAAAATGAAAGAAAAGCTGACGGTGGTGAAAACACACCTTTAATCCCAGCACTCAGGAGATAAGAGGCAGAAGATCTCTGTAGTTCGAGGCCAGCCTAGTCTACAGAGTGAGTTCCAGGATAGCCAAGGCTACACAGAGAAACCCTGTCTGGCAAAAAAAAAAAAAAAAAAAAAAGGAAAAAAAAGTGAGAAACTTGAGCAAGTATTCTTGTAAGACTTTGAGATCAGAAGAATTTGAGAAAAATAAGAAATGGCACAGTTTATTCACAGTTAAACTAGTCTAGAAAACTACTAAAAGGAGACAAAAGAACTTTTGTTTACAGGTATCCATCAGAAAAACTGAAAACAATCAGGCACTTTCCAGCTCCCTAAGGAGGGGATCCCCACACTAGTCCACACTCGAAGCAGAGAGGCTGATACAGCACCCAGTGCTGCCAAAGCCAGTCTTGCACTCATGACCAGCCTCCCATCTGGACTGCAGACTTCCAGCCAATACACAGTGCCTGCAGAAGTCTCAGTGACCAGGAGCTACCCACAATGCACGCTAAGGGGCAAAGCCCCTCAGCATTACTAGACAAGAGTAGCAGCATCTACTAGTGGCCTTTCTCTTTTGAAGCTGTGGTTCCCCACACTTTATTCTCAGGCTGAGTGACTGACTCAAAGAACAGTGTGGTACAACTCTGGTCAGTCCACAAAGTCCCATCCACAAGAACCTGCGGGAAAGACACCGGGGAAGCCCTAAACACGAATCCTAACTTTGAATAACACCTCCTTTTTCTGAAGACACATCATCATACAGAACACTTTAAATACAACACAACTTTGAACCAGAAAGATACTTCCAGAATACTCGAATCCCAACAGCGAAGCATATCACGGACAGAAACTAAAGCCTCTGTGCTGATCCACCACGTGTCCTAAGCAGCAACTTACCAGCAATTTTACTAAGAGATGGCTTACTCTTCCCAGTTTGGATTCGTAATGGGGGAATCAAATAGACCGTTATAAACTCCAAATGGCTTATCCGAATTGTGGAATAACCTAAGGTGAATTCTCATCACTCAACTACTTTAATAAAGAAAATTTAAAGCACGCACGTTCGAAAGACTTCAAGCATGCCAATCCTGAAGATCAGAGTCCCCAACACCAACCACATCACCGTTTTGGAGACTGGAGGCAGAACCTGAACCACCCGAGAAACACCATCAATGAAAACCACCCGGGCTAGAAGGACGGTCTTAAGTTTGGGTCTGGATCTGGAGGAAACCTACAGATCCGGGCTTTAAGGACCCAGTGAATCCATAAATGCTTCCCGCAACCATGGTCTAGGGAGAGGACCGAGCTCGAGACAAAGGAGAGCTGTTTCCCGCCTTGGGAACTGGGATGAACCTGTCATGCTCCTGGAGACCAGGGATGTGGCTTGACGAGGAGAGAAAGCGGTTAAAGGAAGGGGAGCGACCCTGGTGCGCCCGCCGGGAGGCCCGGGATGTGAGGGGGTGTGTGCTCCAACACGTGCGCGCGTGCGCGGGGCCCAAGCAACAGACAAAAGCCGGGCCTAGGGGAGAGCAAGCGGCCCGGGGAGCGGGGGACATCGCAGTGCGTGCGCACCCCCCCGAGAGCGGCGCCGCGGCCCTGGCCGAGGGGGCCACGAAGGGGGAGAACGGATGCGCGCGCACAGGGGCACTGCCGCCGCCATCTTGTTTCCTCGGCACAATGGGGGAGAATAACGGCCGAGCGCGGGAGCGGGGCCGGAGGAGCAGGAAGGAGCGAGACGCCGAGGAGCGGGAGATCCGAGCGGAGGACAGGGCCGGCGGGGCGGCAGCGGCCCTGTCACCAGCGTCCCCGCAGCCCAGCCTGCGCTGACAAGTGGGAGCACGGGCGGGGGAGGGGCGGAGGCGGGAGACGCCACATTGCCGCTTACCTGGTCGGCGTTCCGGGCCCTCGACCTCGGCCGCCGCCGCCCTCCTGCCACCGGCCGTCCGGAGTCTTCACCACCCCCCTCAAAAAAAAAAAAAAAAAAAAAAAAAGGGCCACGCGGTTTTCGCCGGGGCTGCTCCAGTCCCAACTGCAATGGCGAGGAGAGGAGGAGGAGCCGGGGCCGGGGGCGAGCGGCGGGCGGGCGCGCGCCGGGGAGGTGCGGGACCACGTGACCGGCCGGCCCCGCCCCCGCGTCACGTGGGCGACCGGCCTAGGCCCGGCCCCCAGGGGGCGGGGCCTCGCCACGTGACCCCGGCCCGGGGGCTGCGCCCGGCTGTGTGACGTCAGTGCCCGGCCTCTGTCCTCACGGGTTTGCTGAGTCACATGACAGTGGCTGGACCCCCCGCTTTCGTCATGTGACAGGGACATTTTTTGTTGTTGTCGTTCCGTGTCTGGTTTCCCCTATTGGCAGACCGGCATCACCTGATGAGACTCATCTGTTTTGTTTTTTCCCAATGGCGGTTTTTCCAAGCGACCGTTATCATGTGACTCAGTGGAGCAGGGGCGGCCCTTCCTTGGCTCCGGGTCGCACGCGTGCGCATGCGCCCTGCCGCTCCGGCCGGGACGTTGCGGGACCGTGGACGGGGAGGCTGGCCCGTGCGCGCGGCGATCGCACTGGTCCCGGTCTCCTCGCCGCGGGCCGAGGGCGCAGACTCACATCCCCGGGCTGCCGAGTCGTCTCCCGGCCTCCTCTTTGTTCTTTTAAAATAAGCGGTTTCGCTAGGATGCCCCGGCTGACTTTGAACTGATGTAGCTGGATTCCAGACGAGGCCATGGCACCAGGCTACCCAGGGTTTATATACATTGCCTCGGTGATGAGTGCTTACTTAACGTCAGGAGACCCTGGGTCGGACCCCAGTACCACAGACATACATACATAAATAAATAAATAATAAAAGGCCACATTCCAGACAAAATATGAAAGAACAAAACTCATCCACCCAGGTCCCCCTCCTTCATATCCTGTGTATCTACAGGAATTTATTGCCGTCATACCAATAAATAATAGGTAACACGAGTTGGTGTCAACTTTGTCTTTTCACTCGGTTACAGGTCTTGGATATGTCTCACCCAAAGGCTGAAATTGAAGGAAAATGTGTAAATCACTTTCTAGGTGGCTTGAGATCTCAACCAGACAGACCGAAGCCGCTTCTGACCCAGGAGGGAAACGAGGCCATCTGAAATGACATGCCTGTTCTGACAGCGCCACCAAGTGGTGGGCTACCAGGTTTTCCTGAGGTGGGTGTGCGGATGAATTTTTTCTTCATGTGTATGGGTGTTTTGACTGCATGTGTCTGTGCACCACACGTGTGCCTGGTGCCCAGAAGAGGGTGTTGAATCTTCTGGAACTGGAGTTAAGAGAGTTGTGAGCCTTCGTGTGGGTGTTGGAAATTGAACTTGGATCCTTTACAGGAGCGGCCAGTGCTCTTACCTTCCAGCCACGTTCCCAGGCTCTGCGGACAGATACTAGTGAGTTCATTCTCTCCATCTTTCTCAGTGCCTGTGTCTCTCTGACTCTGTGTGTATATGTGTGTAGCCACACAATGTATAAAGTTCAGAGGCCTTAACAGAGGTCTATCTCCTTCTACCTTCTCCTCTTGGAACTCAGGTATGCATGTAAAAACTGAGCAATGATAGTGCGCACCTGTAAACCCAGGCCTGGGGAAGTGGAGGCAGAGGAGCTCTTGGACCTCCTGAGCCAGCCCACCCAGCTGACTTAGCTCTGGGATTAGTGAGTCAGAGCAAAGACGTGATAAAAAAAAAAACACATGGACCTCTGGCCTCCACGTGCGCAAAGGAACATGTGAACGCATGTATACCAAACAAAAAGAACCAATCTCAAAAAAAGCGCACCTCTGTCAAGGCCCAAGCCACCCTACCTAAGGCGCTGGCCACTGGGACAAGCTGCTCCCTTCACCCTCTCGTCCATGTCCCCCTCAGTCACTATAAATGCTGAAAAAACTAGGTGCCATTTGCCACCCTCCTGCATCATCCCGTCCAGGCACTGCTCACTATGGTCTCCATGTGCCACTCTTTGCCTCTTGCCCTTAATAAACTTTCCCTGCCCCCTTCTCTCACGGTCCTCGTTGGTGACCACGGCTGTACATGCCCTCCCATTTGTCCTCCTAGTCTGCCTTCATGAACAGCTACACCCCAGTTACTCTAGTTACTGTTCTCAGCTGCAAAGACTTCTCCCACTACCCCTATAAAACAAAGATCGACTTTGAAACGCTTTATATTACATGTATTTATTTATTGTGTGTGTGCACTTGAGTGTACAAATAGTGTGCTCATGTGAAAGTCAGAAGGCAACTTGTATCAGTCTCACTTTTTTTTTTTTTTTTTTTTTGGTTTTTCAAGACAGGGTTTCTCTGTGAAGCTGTAGACCTGGCTGTAGACCAGGCTGGCCTGGAACTCACAGAGATCCACCTGCCTCTGCCTCCCGAGTGCTGGAATTAAAGGCATGCGCCGCTGCCGCCACCACCACCACCCGGCTCAGGTCTCACCTTTCACCAAGGCTCAAACTCACTTTCTCAGGCTTGGCAGTATCGGAGACTACGGGGGTCCAGCCCCTCAATAGTCCCCTCCCAGGGTCCGGGAAGAATCTACAACCAGCTGACAATCTTTGAAGAAAGGAAATGAATCTATGTACATGTAATTCCTTAGTCCATACATTTTATTATTCTGTCAATTTTCTCTCTACAAGCTTATACTCTGTTCTCATATTTAGCTCCTTTCTTGCCCAATTTCTCTTTACATTTATCAGTTGTCCCCAGGTTCTATCTTAACTCCTTCATCTAGCTCTGTCCCTTCTAGACTGTCATCCATCTAGTTCTTTCCCATATCAGCTCCTCTCCCATCTCCTTCTCTCATCTTTTTCTTCCTCCTCTTGTTCTTCCTCATCTGGCTCTTCCTCATCTTCCATCTCATTTCTCTAGTATTCTCTTTTAGCCCTTCAATCTAATTCTTCCACATCTCAGTTTGTTCCTCTCAAGTTCTTACCCATCTAGTTCTTCCACTTACAAGCAGTAATCCCTTGGCAGTGCAAAGCCAGGCTTCCAGGGTCAAATGGAGGGGTGATAACAATCACATTCAGAGGCAATAACAGTTAATTATCATTTGCAACCCCAAAGGGAAGTGACCAATGGGGAAATGAATTAACTAAAAGCTAAATTCGGGTAATATCTAAGAAGAGGGACCTTATGTGCTCAACTATAAAAATCTTAAACGTGATTGGTAGAAAAATGTTAAGAATCTATAAGTTGCTAGGTCAATGGGAGAAAATAAAACTGTCTTCTTTTTTCCTGTGGCTCCTATGTGTCCAAGCTATCTGCCGTTTTTCTGCGGGGTGGGGGAAAGTGTGCTCAGTCGCTAGGCAACCTGTGTACAGCTAGATGCCTCTGGTGATAGTTAAAGGGAGATCTGGAACTGGAGGTAAGATTTGGGAAAGGAGGAAGTAAAGCTTAATTGGCACATCCGCCAGGCCTTCTCAAAATAGCCTGGATGCTTAAGTCTGTTCTTAAAGAGTACAGAGGTATCTCTGAAAAGGTACTTTCCTCCCTCTGGGGATGGACCTGACCAGATGCTGCCAATGATAATTACAGGGAGGCTTGAACTGGGGTTCTGGGTGTGCATCGCTGTCAGTGCACAAGGTTATCTAAATATTCCTTTAGTAGAGGGGAAATGGTGCCCAATAAATGATGGGAAAACTACAATAGCACACGAGAAACTCATAGCAGGAAACGGCTGATAATCAAAAGCCAAATATCACCAAGGCTCCTTGGGCCTCAGCCTGACCTCTGGAAGGCCCTCGGCTTCTTCCAAGTGTAGCATGCCATAGTCAGCTGAAAGCCTACTCTGTATATTTTTGCGGCTGGCAGCATGGCAGCGACTGCCCTTACCCACCGTGCTGGCGATTTTTTGTCAAGTTGACACAACGTCGAGTGACCTAGGAAGAGGGAACTTCAAACTTCAATAGAGGAATTCCTCCATAGACTGGCCTAGGCATGGCTGGGATGCATTTTCTTAACTGGTCATCGACCAGCCCGTTGTGGGCAGTGGCATCCCTAGGCAGGTGCTCCTGGGCTCGGTAAGAAAGGTAGCCGAGCAAGCCAGGGAAGCAAGCCAGGGAGCAGCTTTCTGCCTGTTCTCTGATCCAGGCACTGCCTCCGGGCTCCTGTGCTGAGTTCCTGCCTTAGCCTGTCTCAAACAGACTCCTGTACACCAAATAAACCCTCTCCTCCCCAAGTTGCCTTCAGTCAGTGTTTTTCATCACAGCAATAGAAACTAAACAAATACATTGGCTGAGCTATCTGCCCCATCTGGGTGTGTTAGGTCCTTTGATGGTTCCCTTCTTGTTGTTTGTTTGGGTGCTTTTTTCTTCCTTTCTTTCTTTCTTTCTTTCTTTCTTTCTTTCTTTCTTTCTTTCTTTCTTTCTTTCTTTCTTTCTTTCTTTCTCTCTTTTTCTTTGGCTTCCTGAGACAGGGTTTATCTGTGGACATCGAACTCACAGAGATCTTCCTTTGCCTCCTGAGTGTTGGGATTAAAGGTGTGCACCACCACCACTCGGCTTGTTCGGGTGGTTTGGGGTGGTTTTTGTAATTGTGTATTTGTTTGTTCATTTCTACTCTGTGCTCACTGCTTTCCTGCCCTTTTAGTAGAATTTATAAATGTAAGGTGACCATGGTAGAGAGCTAACTCAAATGACTAAATGCAGAAGCTCAGAAGTGTGACTCAGCAGAAGAACACTGACCTAACATGTGTGGTTCAGCAGAAGAACACTGACCTAACATGTGTGGCTCAGCAGAAGAACACTGACCTAACATGTGTGGCTCAGCAGAAGAACACTGACCTAACATGTGTGGTTCAGCAGAAGAACACTGACCTAACATGTGTGGTTCAGCAGAAGAACACTGACCTAACATGTGTGGTTCAGCAGAAGAACACTGACCTAACATGTGTGGCTCAGTAGAACACTGACCTAACATGTGTGGCTCAGTAGAAGAACACTGACCTAACATGTGTGGCTCAGCAGAAGAACACTGACCTAACATACCTGCGGTCCTGAGTTCAAACTGCACTGTTGGTTTTTTTTTGGGGGGGGTTGTTTGTTTTGTTTTGTTTACTATTTGCTCTTTGGGGGCCCACCACCCAGCTCCCAAATAAATACATGGAGACATATTCTTTTTTTTTTTGTTTGTTTTTGTTTTTTTGTTTTTTCGAGACAGGGTTTCTCTGTGTAGCTTTGCGCCTTTCCTGGGACTCACTTGGTAGCCCAGGCTGGCCTCAAACTCACTGAGATCCACCTGTCTCTGCCTCCCGAGTGCTGGGATTAAAGGCGTGCACCACCACCGCCCAGCTAGCCAGCTTTTCTTAACTTGAATTATCCTGTCTACCTTTTGCCTCTGGGTTTTTACCCTTCTCTATTTCTGTATGTCTTCTCTTTCCTTCTTATTCCATGTCTGGCTGTGTGGCTGAGTTGCTGGCCCTCAGCAGCTTCTCTCCTCTTCTCGCTCCCCCCTGTTCTCTTTTTCTCCTTCTATTTATTCTTTCTGCTTGGCAGCCCCATCCATCCCTCTCCTGCCCAGCTATTGGCCGTTCAGCTCTTTATTAGACCAATCAGGTGTTTTAAACAAGCAAAGTCATACAGCTTCAGTTAAACAAATGCAACATAAAAGAATGCAACACATCTTTGCATCATTAAACAAATGTTTCACAGCATAAACAAATGTAACAAACGCATCTTCAACTAATATTCCACAACACACCACCACTCCACACTTTAAAGAAATAAGAACTATAAAGATGACTGGGGCCAGGCGTTGGTGGCACACGCCTTTAATCCCAGCACTTGGGAGGCAGAGGCAGGCAGATCTCTGTGAGTTCGAGGCCAGCCTGGGCTACAGAGTGAGTTCCTGAAAGACCCCCACCAAAGACCCAGACACAGTTCCCCCAGAAACCCAAAAGAGCTGAGGAAAGAGATATCTTAAAAATAAACAAATCTGAGTCAGTTCCCTCTTCCTGGAGAGGATGAAGTCAGGTATTTTCAAAAGAACAGAGTCAGGATGTCTGATGGTAACCGATTAACCATGAGATGCCCCTCTCCGGAGATAACATGACCAGAACCCGGAGATGGGTTGTAAAACTCCTGAGAGGACAAACAGATAAGCTAGAATAAGACAAAGTGCAGGCCCAGGAAAAACTGGACCAATCAAGGATGGACCCATACTAACTCCCTCCCCTCTAAGAAATTTTGTGGGTTTTGCCTATAAAAACTAACTTCCCCAAGAAAGAGTAACTCTTCTCTTATATAATACTAGAGGGACCAGCCTTAATATTATACATCCCAGGAGCTCAGGAGAGAGAACTACTAACGGCGAGGACTATTTTCAGGAAACAGAATCTCAGCACACCGAGCTCTATAGTCCACTTGCCTTAATTCCTGTGGCATAACATCCTTTATACACAGCTTCAGTTCTGTTCTGTCTGGCTCCTGTCTTGCCTGATTTCTCACTATATTTATCTACTATCTTAATTCTCTCATCTTAATTCTGCCTCATCTAGGTCCTTTTCACCTTCTTCTTACCCAGCTAGTACTTCCCCATCTGGCTCTTCCTCATCTTCCATCTCGTTCCCCTAGTCCTCTCTTCTAGCCCTTCAATCTAGTTCTTCCCATCTCAGTTTGTTCCTCTCAAGTTCTTACCTGTCTAATTCTTCTATTCTCTTTTCTCTGTCCTCCTGTGCCCTGGAAGTCCTGGTATATAAAGCTAGGCTTCCAGGGTCAAACGGAGGGGTGATAAGAATCACATTGAGAGACAATAACTGTTAATTATCATTTGCAACCCCAAAGGGAAGTGACCAATGGGGAAATGAATTAACTAAAGGCTAAATTCAGGTAATATCTAAGAAGAGGGATCTTATGTGCTCAACTATAAAAATCTTAAACGTGATTGGTAAAAAAATGTTAAGAATCTATAAGTTGCTAAGTCAATGGGAGAAAATAAAACTGTCTTCTTTTTTCCTGTGGCTCCTATCTGTCCAAGCTGTCTGCCGTTTTTCTGCGGGGTGGGGGAAAGTGTGCTCAGTCACTAGACAACCTGTGCACAGCTAGATGCCTCTGGTGATAGTTAAAGGGAGATCTGGAACCAGAGGTAAGATTTGGAAAGGAGGAAGTTAAGCTTAATTGGCACATCCGCCAGGCCTTCTCAAACAGGTAGACTGGATGCTTAAGTCTGTTCTTAGTACAGAGGTATCTCTGATAAGGTACTGTCCTCCATCTGGGGATGGACCTGGCCAGATGCTGCCAATGATGATGATTACAGGGAGGCTTGAACTGGGGTTCTGGCTGAGCATAGCTGTTAGCACAGAAGGTTATCTAAATATTCCTAGAAGTGGTTAGGTAAAGAGTTAAAGGTCTATAAAGTTAGTAAGGCTGTAAGAAAGGAGGGTCCGAGCTGAATTGTGTAAAGCTATTACTTAACGCCCACCTGACCTAGGCGGTGTCTCCTTGTGGAATTTACCTTAAATCAGGAGACTTGCATGTGGACTGTTATTACTGCTAATCCTTGAAAGTGGCCAAGGGAGAATCTGATTCCAGAGAAAGCCTTTCCTGAGGCTGTTCTCCAAATACCTGGAATGTGTATGTCCAGAGAGTATTCAGTTCACACTGTTAGCCCTTCTTAGGGAAAAGTCAATTGGGAAAGCTATGAAGGCACACATGATTTTCATAACAGAATACAGCTGATATATAACAAGCCAAGTAACACCAAAAACTCCTTGGGATTTGGCTTCCTGTGGAGGAATTCCCTGGTCCCTCCAGGTAGTGACTTTGCCATAACCAGCTGAGTTCTCATGATATATTCCTGCGGCCCGCAGCACCCCTCCCTGCCTCACTGCCAGTGAGTTGAGATGAGTTCCCTGCCATGACTTGTAGCAGAAATAAACCTTGCTTTTGCATTCTGGTACACTTGTCCTCGTTGGTCTCTCTGGGGGTCACGATCTGGGCACAACATTCCAGAGCAGGCTCCAAAGCTACACAGAGACCCTGTATTGAAAAACCAAAAACATAAAAAGATGACTGGGAGCTAGAGAGTGCCCAGGATATCCAGTACCTTCTTTTGACTTCTGTGAGCACCAGACACACATGGAGTACACAGATATGCACTCGAGGAAAACGCCCAGACACATGGAATAAATCTAAACAGTTTTTCAGATGGCAATTTTTCTGTTTACATTTTGTCTATTCTATGTCCATCTGGGTTGCACCTAAGGGTGTGTATGTACACCACATGCACACAGGAGGCAGCATGGATTCGAAGAGGTGTCAGGTCACTGGAACTGGAGTTACAGATGGTTGTGAGCTGCCACGTGCCTGCTGGGAATCGAACCTGAGTGCTCAGCAAGAACAAGCGCTCCATCTCTCCAGCCCATCGCGTGCCTGTGTGCGTGTGCGCGTGTGCGTGTGCGTGTGCGTGTGTGTGTGTGTGTGTGTGTGTGTGTGTGTGTACACGCACAAGTGGAGACAGAGCACAACTTGGGGGAGTCAGTTCTCTCCTTCCCCATGTGAGTCCTGGAGTCAAATCCAGGCTTGACAACAAGCACTCTTACCCACTGACTCATCTCAAAAGCCCCTCCCTCTTCTTTCTTTCAAGACCTGTCGCTTTCTAACCCAGGCTTAAGCGTCCAACGCCCAGGCTAAAGGAGCCGAGCCAGTGCGCCTGGCTTTGAAAGGCAAGTTCGTGCGGGGTGTGGTACTGAAACATTCTTTTTACATTGTATTGGTTCACTTCCTGGGGTGTAAAGGGTATGTGGCTCCGCCAGCCTTTAATCCCAGCACTCGGGAGGCAGAGCCAGGCGGATCTCTGTGAGTTCGACGCCAGCCTGGGCTACCAAGTGAGTCCCAGGAAAGGCTCAAAGCTACACAGAGAAACCCTGTCTCGAAAAACCAAAAAAAAAAAAAAAAGGGTGTGTGGCGGTTGGAGCACAGCTTTCGGGAGTCCGTTCTCCCCTTCTACTAGGTGGACCTCGGGGATCAAACTCAAGTCCTCAAGCTTAGTAGCAAACACCTCTACCCAGTGAGCTTCCTCACCAGCCCCTGTAACACAGCTTCTCACCCAGGCTGGCCTTGAGCTCAGATCGGAAGATAGAGCCAACTCCCTCTGCCTCTGTGATGCTGGAATGAAAAGCCTGTACCACCACATCCAGCTTGTACCACAACTTGTAAAATTGAAAACAGGGGCTGGAGAAAGAGATGGCTCAGTGGTTAAGAGCACCGGGCGGTGGTGGCGCACGCCTTTAATCCCAGCACTCGGTTGGCAGAGCCAGGCGGATCTCTGTGAGTTTGAGGCCAGCCTGGTCTCCAAAGCAAGTTCCAGGAAAGGCCAAAGCTGCACAGAGAAACCCTGTCTCGGGAAAAAAAAAAAAAGAGCACCTGTTACTCTGGCAGAGGACCTGTGTTCAGTTCCTTATTAGTCCTTGGGTGCTTGGAGGAAATTCTCACTGGGGAGCTTTACCTGCCAGTTCTTTGCTTAAGCCCATATTAAATTATCTTTAGTGCTTGGCAGGGGTGATGCATGCCTTTAATCCCAGCACTCAGGAGGCAGAGGCAGGTGGATCTCTGTGAGTTCGAGGCCAGCCTGGTCTACAGAGTGAATTCCAGGAGAGCCAGGGCTGTTTCACAGAAAAACCCTGTATGTGTATGTATGTGTGTATATCTTTAATAGGGACTGGACCTAAATTTAGTTCCCAGCACCCAAATCAATACACTCACAACTACCTGTAACTCAAATTCTCTTCTGATGTCTTCTTCTGGTCTCTACAGGTACAAACAAACAAACATACGTAAATTAATGAAAATAAAGTAAAATTTAATACATCTTTAGCTAGGTATAGACATTAAAGCCTTCAATCCCAGCACTTAGGAGGCAGAAGCCTGCAAATCTCTAAGTTCAAGGTCAGTAAGGGCTACATAGTGAGACCCAGTCTAAAAACAAGAGCAACAACACTTTGGGCCAGAGAAAGCGTTCGGCGGTTAAAAAGCACTCTTTACCCTTGACGGGGACTGGGTTTGATTACGGCTCCTAAATGGCAGCTTACAGTGGCCTGTAAAGGCAGTGCCAGGCCATGCAACACCGTCTTCTGACCTCAGGCACCAGGCATGCACCTGGTGCATAGACACCCTTGCAGGCGAAGTAGAAGCAAGCAGGAAAGACCCAATAGTACACCCCGGTTTATTGACTTACTCGGTGATCTACTCAGAGCACTGCTTGCACTGCCAATTTCCCAAATGTGACTCCACACACCAGCTGGGGAAGAATGGCCTGGAGAAAGGGCAGGACTGCTGCCCCTAACAACCTGCTGTCACATGGCTTTCTCTGTCTCCCTGCCCCACCTTGTGGTTTTTAAAACAGAAAATGAGAATGCAAACTGGCCCCAGCACTGAAGCCTTTCAGGAACATCCTGGCTTTAGTCCACTGATGATTTCTCCTCTCTTCCACTCTCATTGGTTTTGGAGTACTGATTCCAGAAAGATTCCTACAACATTTCTAGAGCCCCCAGCGAGATCTTTACCAGACCAAATTGGTCAAAAGAGACTGATGCTCTGCATCTCTCAGCACACTGGGAGTCTTTGGAACTAGAAAGGATTCTGGGGTTCCCTTCCAGTGGCCAAGGGGATGATTTGACCCACAGTGTTGCCTCCCTGCAAGCTCCAATTGTCCCCACCACAGGTAAGCACCACAGCCATCACAAGACCTCCTGATGCTGTCTGCTCAGTAGCATCCACCCTGCCACTGAGGGAAATGCCGGGCTCTCCACTCATCCAGGAAGACATGGCAACATTTCTAGGACTTAACTTCAGTCACATGCTTGCCTGAAGAGAAGGGAGAACCCCTCCATGATTGCAGAGAAACGATAAGAGATTTTCTTCCCATGGCCAAACTGAAAGGATGATCTGCTTCCCAATTCGGATAGGAAACTTTTGACTGCTGGGAACTGATGCCCGCACAGGGGGACAGGCCCTAACACCAAGAGGCTCAAAGCAGCTACATGTGGAGAAAGGGAGCTAGCTGCTTCCCTCCGGGAGCAACGAAATTAACACAGAGACCAAATCCTCAAGCTCCTAGAAGCTGCCTGTCTCTAACACACACACACACACACACACACACACACACACACACACACACACACACCATGGCTGTTGGCACTGGTGCTCTGCCAGGCACACACAAAGAGCCAAGGTCTAGTCCATGAACATACAACCCTGCAGTCTCCTCTGTTACCCCCTCCCCAGAAAGTATGTTTATATTCCTGCTGCTCCCAGAGCTCCCTCATAGAAGCCAAAAGAAAGAAAAAGAGCAACCCACAAGGGACTCCTGAAAACCAGGAGGGCTGGCTGATGACCACAGACAGAAGACAATAATTCCAGAGAAGACTGCTCCCCACCTAGTCTGGCAAGCTCATGGAACAACCCATCTGGAAAAGCTTCCCAACAAGAATTGTTACAAAGATACTTGGTGGTCCTGAGGTTGCAACACTGGCCTAAAAAGCTAGCGACACATGTCTGCAGTGTGCTTGGGAACAATCCCAAGCAGAGACCCAAGGCCCCTGCTGACACAAACCCAGGTGTCCTACCTATTTGAATATCTAGAAGTGGACTTGACTGACACTCCATTAGCAGAGAGTACCAATGCTTGCTGGTTGTGATGTGCGCTTTTTAGAGGTAGAAGCCTTTGCTACCCACACAGAGGATTAACTTGGAACCCACACACACGGTATCTGCCTTTCATCTTCATGCCAAGTTGACAGAATAAATAGGACTTTAGAAAATAGCACTGAGCGGTTGAGTGGTAGTGGCACACGCCTTTAATCCAGCACTCGGGAGGCAGAGGCAGGCGGATCTCTGTGAGTTCGAGGCCAGCCTGGTCTACAGAGTGAGTTCCAGGTAAGGCGCAAAGCTATGCAGAGAAACCCTGTCTCGAAAAACCAAAAACAACAACAACATTGAGCCAGATAGATGGTGGTGGCGCACACCTTTAATCCCAGTGCTCAGGAAGCAGAGGCAGGAGGATCTCTGTGAGTTCTAGGACAGTCTGGTCTATGTAGTGAGTTTCAGGACAGCCAGGGCTACACAGAGAAACCCTGTCTTGAAAATTCAAAACAAAAAAACAAACAGCACCAGCCCAACATTGCCAAGAAACAGGTCTCCCGTGGCCAGAAATCCGTCACTTGTATTATTTAGGGTACATTTTGAGACTGTGTTTGGCCCCCACCTCCATGCACTGCTCCCAAAGGACTCAGGGGACCTCCAAGAGTGTGGGTACACCCACCTCTAGAGTTCTTGAAAGATTTGGATGACACTGTACAAAATTTGCCCACTCCCTCAGCTCTTCATGTTGCAGGGATCAAGCTGTGGGCACACCACACCCAAGCCAAGGCTGCTGTGAACTCAAGCCAGGGGTGGGCCAGGAGAGATTAGCGTCTGAACTGACCATCTCAAAATGACCTCAGAATGGGGATGACAGCTCACCTCCTACTCTGACTCCTGATATCCTTCCTGGTCCTCCAGATGCAAGTCCAGGCAGCCCCAATCAGCCTCTCAGATTCTGTCACATGAAGCAGTCTGGAGAGCAACTTTGTCCCAGGACAACTCCAATTCCTAGAAACCCACCAATATAAGCAACTGCCCCCACAGGGGTTCTGACGTGCCCTTCCGGTGGTGTTGATGGGGACACGTCAGCCACAGCTCATCCCTAGGATGGCATCATGCTGTGATGAGTGGAACTGCCCACACCAGCACAGCAGACTGCGATTGCTTTTGAAGATGGCCCCAGCTAGTGACAGCCTGTGGGGCGAGTGGCCAGAGGACAAAAGAACAATTGTGGGGGGGAACTATCTTAAATACTGGTCACATGTGAACTTCACCATGAAAGAGGCCTGTAGGGAGCTCCTGCAGAGGGTCAAGGAGTTAAGGCCACAAAGGGCCTTACAGGGGAAAACCTGGAAAAATAACATGGACACCTGCTCCCTGGGAGACAGATGCAGACTGGACTCTTGGCCCTTGACTTAGATATGCTTCCAGGAAGTGAGGTCAGCAGTACTTACACCCCTCAGAGTCAAGAGGTAAGAAAATTCTCCAGGGCTACGCAGTGAAACCTTGTCTCAAAAAACCCAAAAAGAAAGAAAAGCAAGTTCCTGTACTTTTACCAGTCCAGCTAGGAATGGCCTTGACACGGTCCATGGCACCAATGCTCCTGCAGTTGGCATCCAACAAATCCAGCGTAGCCAGCTCTCTACGCAGATCAAGAAAAACTTTTGTTTAACTCTTATTCAGGAAAGTAAGAAAGCATAGTTACTCTTCAGAATCAGATGACGTCATTGACAGAAATGGTCTTCCAAAACCTGCTGTGGAATAATCCTTCTGTACACTGTGAATATATGTCACTATGATTGGTTTAATAAATACGCTGACTGACCAATAGCTGAACAGGATAAAGTTAGGTGGGAAAGTCGAACAGAATGATGGAATGAGGAAGGGCAGAGTCAGAGGAGTCACCAGCCAGATGGAGAACAACTGGACACACAAACGGGATAGAGATAAAAGCCATCAGCCTCAGGGCAGCACACAGATGAATAGAAATGGGTTAAGTTGTAAGAGCTAGTTAGTAACAAGCCTGAGCTATTGGCCGATCATTTATATTGTCTATGAGTTATTTGGGAGCAGGCAATCAGGACAGGAAACTTCAGCCTACAAAACCATAGAGGATTAGACTTATTACCACTGGAAAGGGAGGCATATACATGTTTTTTTTTTTTGTTTTGTTTTGTTTTTGTTTTTGTTTTTCGAGACAGGGTTTCTCTATGTAGCTTTGCGCCTTTCCTGGAACTCACTTGGTAGCCCAGGCTGGCCTCGAACTCACAGAGATCCGCCTGCCTCTGCCTCCCAAGTGCTGGGATTAAAGGCGTGCGCCACCACCGCCCGGCTCCATGTTTTTGTTTTTTTTTTTTTAATTTATTTATTTATTATGTATACAGTGCACATATCCCTGCAGTCCAGAAGAGGGCACCAGAACTCATTACAGATGGTTGTGAGCCACCATGTGGTTGCTGGGAATTGAACTCAGGACCTTTGGAAGAGCAAGCAGTGCTCTTAACCTCTGAGCCATCTCTCCAGCCCCCATATCCATGGTTTTTAATGAGAAATGCTGTTTTTATGCAAACCAGTCAGGAATAGTATGAGAGAAATGCCCAAAGTTATTTAAAAGGATTAATGCTAGAGGTACAAAAGGCAGCCAGTGGAATAGAATGCAGATGATACTCCAGGAGTGCTAACACACTCTTCAGGATAGGTTCATGAGGTGCTGTGACGGTGAAGTGGAGGGATACAACAGAACAAGGCAGAAAACAAATCATTAGATGCTGATTTAGTGATTTATTTAGTGATTCACTTAAGCACTGCTTGTTGTAGGAATTTAACAGAGTCCTTGTATCGGGGTAGATATTAGGATGAATAGCTGTTTTTTTTTTGTTTTTTTTTTTTCCTTTTTTTTTTTTTTTTTTTTTCGAGACAGGGTTTCTCTGTGTAGCTTTGCGCCTTTCCTGGAGCTCACTTGGTAGCCCAGGCTGGCCTCGAACTCACAAAGATCCGCCTGCCTCTGCCTCCCAAGTGCTGGGATTAAAGGCGTGCGCCACCACGCCCGGCTAATAGCTGTTTTTTAAAAGTATTTTGACCTTGAGGAATCCTTGTGGAAATAGTGATTGTTTTGCTGAAGGGGCTTTGCAACCATGCCATGACTTTGGTCACAAGACGTCGCAGGCACACCTGAGGCTCTTGTACTATTGTGTATTGCAAACAACACACCATGAACGACTGGAGTCCTGTGGGCCTGTGATGCTCTCCTTTAGAAAGACATGTAAATTAGATTAGGGACCTTGGTATGAGGAAATACTCCGTATAACTTTCAATAAATACGCCTTTGTACGGCCGTTTGGGGTTCAGTCCATCAGAAGAGGCTGGACCTTTCTGCTGCCACTTGGGCCTTAAAATTTCATCTTGGGCTGGGCGGTGGTGCGCACGCCTTTAATCCCAGCACTAGGGAGGCAGAGGCAGGCGGATCTCTGTGAGTTCGAGGCCAGCCTGGGCTACAGAGCCAGATCCAGGACAGGCTCCAAAGCTACACAGAGAAACCCTATATTGAAAAACCAAAAATAAATAAATAAATAAATAAATAAATAAATAAATAAATAAATAAATAATATCTTGGAGTGCCTTCTTTCTTCAATCTACCTGCACTACACGATGCACCCGACAACTACTTGTACTGTCTATTTTATTTACCAAGCATGACTTCTGGCATGGACCATATGGCAGCTAGTGCTGTTGGACAAAGTTCCAGCATATCAGCATCGCAGATCACAATTCTCCAGCACCTTTTACTTTCATTTTTTTAAAGGTTAATAGCTGAACTGCCTTTTTTTATATCAAGCATTTTTTATTAAATTTTTTCATTTTGCATACCGACCACAGTTTCTCCTCCCTCCTCTTCCCATTCCCTTCTTTAGTTCCCAATTCCCACCCCCATCCACTCCTCCTTCAGCAAGGGGCAGGCCTCCCATGGGAGTCAATAAAGCATGGCCCATCATGTTGAGGCAGGGCCAAGCTCCTCCCCCTGCATCAAGTCTGGTTGAGGCATTTCAGCATGGGGCATAGGTTCCGGGTACCAGCTCCTGATCCCACTGCCAGGGGCCCCACAAACAGACCAGGCTACACAACTGTCACCCACATGCAGAGGGCCTAGCTCGGTCCCATGTGGGCTCCCCAGCTGTCGGTCCAGAGTCCGTGAGCTCCCATAGCTCAGGTCAGCTGTCTCTGTGGGTTTCCTGTCATGATCTTGAGCACCTTTGTTCACACAATCCCTCCTCCCTCTCTTCTTGCTTTCATTTTTAATGATTCTCACTATGTGCTGAGGGAGTTTCTCTTATGCCTTTTCCTTCGGGAAATTCTGTGTGGGCTTTGAAGGATGAAAATGTATAAAATGGCAGCCTGTTTACACCACACAATTCTTTGGAAAAAGTCCCCACTACGTGGAAGGTGGAAGCGTACGGTGTGCTGACTTGGCACCGAGCAATGCCACTGTGCCCTCCTGATCACACCAAGAACAGGAAAGTTAGAGACTGACTCACTGGACACACCGCACCCCAAGGGTGAAACGCCTGCAATCCAGATGCAGAGCCTGAGGCCATTAAAGGGCAAAAAGTTCAGTTAACAAGTGTAGAGGCATCGGAATGGTGCCCTAGCATGGGAAAAGAGCGAGGCACCAGGACCTTCTCTTTTGGGAGTGTAGGAGTGGAACAGGCCCATTTAGTAAGACTAAGACAAGGGAACAAAATTCAGAAACAGCTCAGTGCTTAGGATCCTACAGGGCGCAAATACTGCACAAATGCTGCGTCGTGTCTCTTGAGGACTGAAAATTGCTCTTAAATTGTACTGGAGTGTCTGGTCCCCAGAAGAAATCCTTTCCCCAAGGTCAGGCATTTGGATAAGGGCCTCCATTCCCTCAGGGAATTGAAGAAAGTTCCTGCTTGCTAAAAGCAGCAGTTCTCCTTATCTCTGGCAGGAGGAACTTGTGACCCTTCCATTGATGTAAAGGATGCCTGGTGGAGTTACTGAACCTTAGAAAACAACAGGCATATAGATACTTGCTGAACTTACTGCTTTTTTGTTTTGTTTTGTTTTGTTTTTGTTTTTTGAGACAGGGTTTCTCTGTGTAGCTTTGCGCCTTTCCTGGACCTCACTTGGTAGCCCAGGCTGGCCTCGAACTCACAGAGATCCGCCTGCCTCTGCCTCCCAAGTGCTGGGATTAAAGGCGTGGCCACCACTGCCCGACTGAACTCAGTGCTTTTGTCTCAGGGAAAATGCTATAAAACATTAAATCTGCTCTCAATTTTGCCTGTGGCTAACCTACTGTGCAATTATAGAATACAATTTTTTCAATAGGCAGGCAGCCATCCTGATCAAGTCCGTTGCCTCCTTCCCTTTGCCAACTCCACACCTCCTCTTTGGGACTTGAAGCCTGCTGGAGCTGGATCCCAGCCGACTTCACTTGCTACCTGGACAGAATGACCTGGGAATAGCTGAAACAATGGGTCTTTGCCTTGTCAACCTGCTGCCCGCTCCAACCTGCTGCCCGCCAAGCAGGCTCTTATAAAATGCCACTTGCTTGCCCACCCCTACCTGGTTTCAGAGAATAAAATGAGAACACAGACTGGATTTAGGACCTAGGCCTTTCAGGGGCATCCTGGCTTTGGTCCACCCGTGACATCTGTCCTCCATTCCCTTTGGCGTCAGAGTGCTTATTCCAGAAAGATTCCTAAGCCGGGTGGAGGTGGTGCACGCCTTTAATCCCAGCACCTGGGAGACAAAACCAGGTGGATCTCTGTGAGTTCCAGCCCAGCCTGGTCTACAGAGTGAGATCCAGGACAGGCTCCAAAACTACACCGAGAAACGCTGTCTCGAAAAACAAAAAACCAGAAAGATTCCCAAAACACAGGCAAAGACACACACATAAATGAAACTCAAAAAAAAAGAAACTCACAAAATTAAAAATTAATCCCAGAATTCAGGAGGCAGAGGCAGAGGCAGGCAGATCTCAAGTCCATCTGGTCTACAGAGTGAGTTCCAGTATAATCAGGGCTACACAGAGAAACCCTGTCTAGAAAAAAAAAATTAAAAAATAAATAAAAATAAAAACACTTTGATAAAACTCTCCGATTCATCATAAACCAATTAGTTCTGAAGTTTCTTTCTGCACCAGAGTCACAAATGCCAAAATGGTTGATGTAATGGAGCTCTTGGCTTCCATCTCCATCCCTGAGAAAAGGAGCTGGAGAGCAGGCCCCTGGGATCTCCATCTCAGGAGATGGCTCTTCCAGTCTCAGCACAGCCCCTCAGCATCCCACCCATCCGGCCCTCATGGACATGCTGCCTTTGGAGGAACTGGGGGAACACACAGGCAAACAATCACTCCAACATTCCTTCTCCCAAGCCATCCCTGTCTTCCAGACAACTAGATGATTGCTGGAGCTTTCCTCCCAAGACGCCCATCATCCCCTCACCCTTCAATAATGGCTAGTGACCTAATGACCTTACTCTGTTTTTTTTTAATACTGAAGATGGACTCAAACCCAGGGCCAGGTCTGCTACTGTCTCCTCTCCTTTGCTCATGTATTTGTGGAAGGCAGATGTGGGGGGCCCCAAACAGCTGGACCACACAGCTGCCATGACAGGCTTAGAGGCCCAGACACAGCTTCTGGCAGGCAACACCTGGACCCAGGAAAAGCCATAAGATGACCCGGCCAGTGGGGCCTGCATCTAAGAGGAAATACCTGACATTCCAAATATTCCCTGTACCCTAGACAAACATCAACCAATCGGGGTCCTGAACCCTGAAAATCCCCTCACCCCAACCTCTGCTGTGATTAAAAACCCCACCCCACCTGGGCTCTGGTCTCTCGGTCTGTTCAGGGCTCTCTGATCTCAGTGTTGTGTTGGACAGACAGAGAGACCAAGCCCCGGAGCTTGAAAAATAAAGGTTTTTTGCTTTTACATGCAGGATTCGGTCTCCGTGGTGGTTTTTGGGAGTCCCTGCGACCTGTGCATAACAATTATATTTTATATTATATTTTATTTTGTACATATGGGTGTTTTACCTGAATGTATGTTTGTGCACCATGTGCCTGCGGGGTTCCAGAGGAACATGGAAGAAGACATCCGATGCCGCGGAGCTGGAGTTACTGGTGGTTGTGAGCCACCGCGTGGGTGCGGAGAACCAAACCTGGCTGCTCTGTGAGAGCAGCCAACACTCTCAGCCCTGAGCCCTCTCCTCAGCCCCACAGCCATTCTTAAAAACTATCTAAAGCCAGAGTGATGGACTGTGCCCGTAGTCATCCACTAGGGGGCCTGAACTAGGATTGTAAGTTCAAGGCCAACCTGGCCTACTTAGTAAGTTTCAGGCCACCTTGGGCTACCTAGGTAGACCCCATTTCCAAAAATAATTAGGGGCTGGGAGTATTGGTACACACCTTTAATCCCAGAGTTCAGGAGGCAAAGGCAGGTGGGTCTCTGTGAATTTGAGGCCAGCCTGATCTACATAGTGAGACCCTGTCTCAAAAATGTTTTTAAAATGGGGGGGTGGGGT
The DNA here is from genome assembly GCF_049852395.1 of Peromyscus maniculatus bairdii. Lineage (NCBI taxonomy): Eukaryota > Metazoa > Chordata > Mammalia > Rodentia > Cricetidae > Peromyscus > Peromyscus maniculatus. The sequence goes on along the minus strand of NC_134858.1, from coordinate 17,243,553 downwards.
GGGCTGGAGTCAAGGTAAATTTGAAATTAAAGAAATATTCAAAAAGGAGGGCTGGTGATGTGCTCACTTGGTAGGGAACTGACCCAGCATACACCCAGCCCTGGTTTTAACGCCAGCATCATGTAAGTGCAGCGTGGTGTCACAGGCCTGCCATCCCACTGCTAGAATGACGGAAGCAGGAGAGTCAGAAGTTCAAGGTTGTCTTCAGCTACATATTGAATCAGAAGCCATCCTGGGCTACATGAGACACTTTCCCCCCCCGCCCCCCCCAAAAAAAAGATGGGGCTGGATGTATGACTGAGTGGTAAGACATTTGCCTGGCATGAGCAAAGGTCCTGTTCAATACAATACTCTGTACTGAAAAGGAGACACAGCCGGGCGGTGGTGGCGCACGCCTTTAATCCCAGCACTTGGGAGGCAGAGGTAGGTGGATCTCTGTGAGTTTGAGGCCAGCCTGGGCTACAGAGCGAGTTCCAGGAAAGGCGCAAAGCTACACAAAGAAACCCTGTCTCGAAAAACAAACAAAAAGGAAAAAAGAAAAAAAAGAAAAGCAGACACAGAGACAGCTGATGGCGGCCGTTGATAGATTTTTCAGGAGCTAGAAGCAGTAACAAAAGCAGACACCAGGGGGCAGCAGTATTCCTGCCGTCTGGCAGCCAGACCTACCCAAAGACGGCCAGGCTGAAGGATTTGCTGCTGAACCTGAGGACACGCGTGCGCGCGCGCGCACACACACACACACACAGACACACACACACAGACACACATACACACACACACAGACACACACACACACAGACACACACACATACAGACACACACACACAGACACACACACATACACACACACAGACACACACACACAGACACACATACTTACACACACATACACAGATACACACACACACATACACACACACATACACACACACACAGAGACACACACACAGAGAGAATAAATGTAGTCAAGCAGTATGGCGCACTCCTTTAATTTCAGCACTCAAGAGGCAGAGGCAGGTGGATCTCTGTGAGTTTGAGAACAGCCTGGTCTACGGAGTGAATTCTAGAACAGCCAGGGCTGAAACCCTGTCTGGAAAAACCAAACACACACACACACACACACACACACACACACACACACACACACACACACCCGCACACATATAATAAATGTAAATAAATGTAAGGTGCTGGAGAGATGGCTCATTGGTTAAGAGCACTGGCTGCTCTTCCAGAGGATGTGGTTTAATTCCCAGCACCCACAGGGTGACTCACAACCACCTGTAACTCCAGTCCCTGGGATATGATGCCCTTTTCTGGCCCCTGCAGGCAACAACTATATACATAGATATCATATGCAGACACTCATACACATATTTTTCAAATTTAAAAGTTAGCATTTCTTAAAATTACTTGTGTTTGGGTCTGCGTGTGGATATGTGCCTGTGTCCACGAAAGCCAGTGGGTGTCACATTCCCTGGAGCTAAAGTTATAGGAGGTTGTGAGTTACCTGCCAAAGATGCTGGGAACCAAACAGGTCCTCTGTGAGAGCAGAATACACCCATAACCCCCAGCCATCTCTCCAGCCCTGTAGTTGTTTTTATTTTATTTTATTTTTGTTGTTGTTGTTGTTTTGGGGGTTTTGTTTGTTTAACTATTGTACATGTGTAGTGACATTTGGGGAGCGGGCATTGAACCCAGGTCCTTTTGAAGAGCAGCCAGTACTCTTAACAGCTGAGCCACCTCTCCGGCTCCCACACCCTCTCAGCTTGCAGCTTTAGAAACAAACAAACACAAACATTTTTTAGGGCTCACAACTGTCTATAATTCCAGAGGACCCACAACCCTCTTCTGGTCTCCAAGACCAAGGAGGCACGCACATCGTGCAGGCAAAACCCCCAAATGCACACAAAAACTAAACAATGAACACATCCTGCTCGTGCAGAGGAGCACCCACACGTGGTTCTTGACCACGGTTAAGTTCAGCACCAGGGGCTCCAGCTCCCTCTTCTGGCCTCCATGCGCAACTGCATTCACATGGAAAACATTCACACACACATAAACTAAAAACAAAGGCAGCTCTCCTCAACTGTGAGACACCAGGTACAGGGCAAGGTGACTGCGTCCAGGGAAGTTACTGAGGAGGGAGGAGGAGGAGGAGGAGGAGGAGGAGGAGGAGGAGGAGGAGGAGGAGGAGGAGGAGGAGGAGGAGGAGGAGGAGGAGGAAAGCAAGCGGCTGTTTCTCCACCCCCCTGGTCAGTTTCTAATCAGAACCTTGTTCCTTAGGGACCTACAGGAAGGAGTCCTCACAGTTTCTAATCAGAACCTTTTGTTCCTTAGGGACCTACAGGAGTCCTCACAGTTTCTTTTTTTTTTTTTTTTTTGGTTTTTTCGAGACAGGGTTTCTCTGTGTAGCTTTGCGCCTTTCCTGGAGCTCACTTGGTAGCCCAGGCTGGCCTCGAACTCACAACGATCCGCCTGCCTCTGCCTCCCGAGTGCTGGGATTAAAGGCGTGCGCCACCACGCCCGGCTCATCCTCACAGTTTCTAATCAGAACCTTTTGTTCCTTAGGGACCTACAGGAGTCCTCACAGTTTCTAATCAGAACCTTGTTCCTTAGGGACCTACAGGAGTCCTCACAGAAGCGGCAGAGGCGGCTTTGGAGGTGCGATTAAGCAGGGCTGGGTTCTGGTCCCTCCTCTTCCTGAGCAAGCCGCCACAGCTCAGAGATGCCCAGCGCACCGCACGCCCTGGCTCCCCCCAGCAGCTTCCCACATTCCCACTACAAACACACCAGGTCTGGGTCTGTACGAGAGGCACTTTATTAGATGGTTGGAATGCAGTCATGTAAGCACAGGGCTGGGCACACAGGACAAGGCTGAGTGGGATGGCACACACGAGGCAGGCACAGGAACCTGCGGGACCCCAGGCTGGGCTCTGTTCCCTAGAGTCTGGCATCTCACTGACAGGCAAAGTAGGGGTGAGGGGAAGGTCTGAGCTTGAGAAGTAGAGCGGAGGCTCAGTCACCTGGCTCCCAAGGTCAACAAGTTTGGCAAAAAGATTCTAGTGTCAGGTGAAAGAACAGAGTGGGCCTGGTCAGCTCGGAACACAACACACCCAGCTCATCCCCTGGGTGAACTTGAGCTTCGTTCCTCTTAAAAAGACAGCAGTGTGGCTTCCTGGCCGAGGGCACAGGCCCTTCCTCATTCATTCTCCAGCTTGGACCGGGAGCCTCAGGTTTCCATTAAGAAGCCATTAGCCACTTAATGGAGGACCTGACCCCAGAGGCCTGCTCCCCACAACCACCTCCAACCACTCTCGCTCCCTGCAGCAGGCCCTCCCCCCACACTGACTCTATCAGGAAGATTCCTTCAGTTCTGGGTGTGTGCTCCTCCTTCCTGGGACCCCAGCGCCCCCGGCTGGAGGTGGGGTTACAAATGAAGGCACTCGGTGGCCCCATCCAGCCGTGGAGCCTGCTGGACTAAAAGCAGACAGACCCTTACTGTAGTCTAGATTAAAAAGTAGTAAGAATGAGAAATGCATCTGTTGGCCCTTGGGCTGAATCTGCCGCCGCGGAGATCCAACCCTGTCCCAGCTGGGGCAGGCAGGGCTTGGAGCTGGGGTTCACGGAGCCCACTTGCAGGGGCTCTTTCATCCAGTCTTTCCCTCTCGGCTGGAAGGGGCGCCGGAAGTACAAAGAAGCTTGCTGCAGACATCCCGGGGCCATCTCCCACCCTCGACTTCAAGTTACTTTACTATGTTGGCACCATCTGAGCCACTGAGGACTGGAGGGACCCACTCTGTCCCACCTCCCAGGGCTCCACTGAAAACTCCCAAGTGCCCTGGGGCATAGGAAAGAGATGCCCCAAATCCTCTGGGTCCTTGGAAATGAGAATTCAGGGAGGGTAGCAGAGAGGCAGTGATGTGACTTTAGGCAAAGTCCGATGAGCTGGGGGCTCTGACCCAGCCGCTTGGCAAGCGCCGGATCGCAGCTTCCTGAGAGGGCCGAGAGGCAGACGTCTTTAGGATTCTACCTTCCTGTTGGTTTTATTCAAGAGTTTCTTGAGAGTGGAAGACATGAAGTAAGGCCTCTCAGCGGAACCGTCGTTTCTCTCCAGGTCCTCCACTGTGGACAGAGCCCCAGAGCGGGCGCCATGAGCGGGAGCCGACAGGCAGGGGTGGGGATGGGGAACAGGGAAGGGGTCAGAGGGCTGCAGAGAAGCCTCGGGTTAGGAAGCAACCGGGAGAGCAGGGCGTGGAGCAAAGGCCGTTACCAAGGTGCTGAGACAACTCCAGGCTCAAGGCCTGCGTTTACAGTAAGTCCAAGGCCAGCCTGGGAAACAGAATGAGACACTGTCCCCAAATAAAAAGTAAACAAGGCTGGAGGCACAGTTCGGGGTGGAGCCCCTGCCTGGAACCCCCAGTGAGGGGCTGGGGCGTGGCTCAGGGGCAGGTGGACTGCCTAGTCTTGGGAAAGAGAGGGAGGGGTAGGCAATGACTACGGGAGCCCCGCGTTCCCAGTCGAGGAAGCCCCATCACATGCACAAACCCGGTCTCCAGAGGCCCCCGGCCCGCTTGCCAGTCTCCCTCACTCTACTCCTCCTCCTCCACATCCTCCTGCTTGCCCGCCTGCGGACTGCCCTTCAATAGGATGTCTCTCAGCTCGGGCGACATGAAGTAGGGTCGCTCCTGAGAGCCGTCATTCCTCTCAAGGTCCTCACCTGGGCCCCCCAGGAACCAGCAGGGGGTGAAAAATGGGGTGGCAGGAAAGGAGGGGGCGGGAAAGGGGGCAGAGGGAAACAGGGAAGAAGCCAGCAGGCGTGGGGAGAGGAAAAGAGGGAGAAGACACGCGGAGACCAGAGTTAGTGGCAGCCATGGCCCTGCTCTAATTCCCAACAAAGCCAGAGATTTCAAAGCCAAAGACCCGGGGAGAGTGTTCCGGCTCCGCTCAGGGAGGAGGAGGGGAGGCAGTTAGCTGGGAGCACGGTGGGAAGCAGAAAGGCATGCGGGGCCTCGTAGAAGGGACATCCAGGGCCCCGGGAACTCGGGGTGACCATGGTGCTTTCATGGGGGGTGGATTTCCTTGTCCAGTGGGGAGAAGGGGGTCAGGGCCCCTGGTGGGCTGAGGTAAAGGGGTCACTCACAGAAACAGAGGAACAATGTGTCCACACACATGCCGTAGACGCTGAAGAAGCCATGTGCGATCAAGTAGGAGCCAATGATCACCGTCTATTCAAGAGGAGACATTGTTACAGCTCGTTACAGTTACCCATCACTCTGTCCTCCCTAGGATGAGAGACCTCTCATTCTCATGAGCCCAGAGGCTGTCGGTGGTTGTAGCACTCATGGCAATCCTCCTGCCTCATCTTTAAAACATTCTTTTTACCTTTTTTTTTAAATAAAAGATTTATTTACTATGTATACAGTGTTCTGCCTGCATGTATGCCTGCCCACCAGAAAAGGGCACCAGATCTCATTACAGATGGCTGTGAGCCACCATGTAGTTGCTGGGAATTGAACTCAGGACGTCTGGAAGAGCAGCCAGTGCTCTTAACCTCTGAGCCATCTCTCCAAGCCTCTTTTTACCTTTTTAAAAAAGATTTATGTGTGAGTGTTCGTTCTGCCTGCATGCTTGTATGTGTATCATGTGTGTGCCTGATACCCATGAACATCAGGAGAGGTCAGCAGATCCCCTGAGACTTGAGTGATGGTTGTGAACTACCACCATGTGGATGCTGGGAACTGAACCCAGGTCCTCTGCAAAAGCAACAAGCACTCTTGACTGCAACGGCGGCATCTCTCCAGCCCCTTAAAACATTTATTTTTGTCTGGTGTGGTGGTGCATGCCTAATCACAGCACCTAGAAAACAGAGGCAGACAGGTTTCTGGGAGCACAAGATCACCTTGGTCTACACAGAGTTCCAGTCCAGCCAGGGCTGCATAGTGAGACCCTGTCTCCAAAAAAAAAAAAAAAAAAAAAAAAAATTATTATCATGTCAGTGTGACTACACTGAGTAAATCTTTTCCTGCTTTTCCCCAGTGAAAAAGATTTATTTTTTATTTTTTATTTTTTATTTTTTTTTTTTTTTGGTTTTTCGAGACAGGGTTTCTCTGCGTAGCTTTGCGCCTTTCCTGGAGCTCACTTGGTAGCCCAGGTTGGCCTCGAACTCACAGAGATCCGCCTGGCTCTGCCTCCCGAGTGCTGGGATTAAAGGCGTGCGCCACCACCGCCCGGCCTTTATTTTTTATTTTATATATATGCACACATGCACCTGAGTGCAATTGCCTGGGGAGGCCAGAAGAGGGCACTGGATCCCCTGGAGTTGGAATCACAGGCAGCCCAAAGCAGTTGCTAGGAGCTGAGTCCTCTGCAGGAGCCTCGCGCCCCCTTGCGGCAGAGCCACTTGTCTAGGCTGCCTCAGCTTTGTGGGGGCTGAGTCCTCTTTGGTGGCCGGTGTGTGTGAAAGCCAGGCCAGTGTCTGGAGTCCCTCCCCCACTTAGCTTAAGTGTGTGTGTGTGTGTGTGTGTGTGTGTGTGTGTGTGTGTGTGTGTATAATATATATATATATATATATATATATATATATATATATATATATATATATATATATATATAATGGACATACATTGCAGGGTATGTGCACATACCACGGTACAGAAGTGGAGGTCAGAAGTAAACTGTGGTCGTTGATTCTCTCCCCCCACCATGTGGTCCAAAGCTCGGAATTCACATCTTCAGGTTTGACAAGTTCCTGAGCCACCCTGCTGGACCTTTACCTTAGCTGTTTGAGATAAACTGGTGCTCACTGATTGGCTGGAATGTTTGGCCAGTGAGCTCTGGGGATCTGCACATGACTAGAGTTACAGATGTACACATGGTATGTTTGCTTGTGTGTACCATTCTGAGGCCAGGCTGGCCATGAACTCACGATTCCCTTGCCACAGCAGGAGCCTCCACACCCAGTCCAATTAGCTCTCTGGAATAGATTTTCTTTTTTCTTTCTCTCTCTCTCTCTCTCTCTTTCTTCCTTTCTTTCTTTTTGAGACTATCTCATACATCTTAGTCTGAACTCAAAATATCAAGTAGCCATGGATGACACTGAACTCCTGACCTCCTGCCTCTGCTTCTGAAGGACTGGGATAACAGGCCTGAGCCTCCATGACTGACCTGAAGGAGCATCTTCCACACCTCAGCTAGGAGAAACCAAACCAATCAGCTACACAATGCTTTTTTTCTTTCTCCAACCTCAGTGCCTTTGCACATGCTGTTCAGTTTATAGCTCACACTCCTTTCCTGTGATGCCGCCCTCCCCTTCCCCCCCCCCCCAGGGTTTCTCTGTGTAGTTTTGGTGGCTGTCCTGGATCTCACTCTGTAGACCAGGCTGGCATTGAACTCACAGAGATCCGCCTGCCTCTGCCTCCTGAGTGCTGGGATTGAAGTGCGCCACCACCGCCCGGCAGCTCACACACCTCCTGCTTTCAACTCTCCCAGCAAGTCCTCAGGTACGCGTCTCTGGAAGCTGTGTCTGATATCTAGACCCCACTTCACACTGTCCTAGCTCTGTGTACATCCCCTTGCGGCTTCATCCAGCTGCGGCTCTATGTGTGTTTGGGGCATTACGGAGTTGAATCCCACATTCCATTGGGCCTATAATCTCAGCACTTTGGAGGCTCCAATGCAAGGACAGCCTGAGTCTGAGGCCAGCCTGGGTCTGCATAGCAACATGGCAAGTTTCAGTACTGGCTGGGATATCTAGGAGATGTCAGTGGATGAAGTCCTCGCTGTGCAAAACTGAGGACCTGAGTTCGAATCCCAGCACCCATGAACATGGGTGTGGTGGCCCCACCTGTAATTCCAGCACTTGGGGTTGATGATAGCAGATCTCCAGGGCCAGCTGGCTACCTAGACTAACCAAAAACCAGGGAGCTCTGGTTCCAGCAGGAGGCCCTGCCATAAATAAAGAGATCCATCAAGGAATTCACCCTGATATTAACCTCAGGCCTCTATATGCACACACATGCGCTGTCACATGTATGAACAGGCATATACATATGCAAAAAATGAGTTACTCTTTTTGTTTGTTTGTTTCTTGAGAGAGGGTTTCTCTGTGTAGCCCTGGCTGTGTGCCTGCCTCCTGAGTGCTGGGATTAAAGGCATGCTCCACTGCTGCCAGCTGGAGTTCCTCTTTTGAGTCACTTCTAACCTGCAAAGACAGGAGCTGATGTAAACATCTGTGGTCTGGGTCTGGCTTCTTATCCTCGGTTCTCTCTTACCTTCCCACACAAGCCACAGTGGTCTCCTCACTGTTTCTGGGGGAGCCAGACCTCGGGGTCTCTGCTATTCCCTCTGCCTAGACAGTCTCTACACTTTTGTTGTTGTTGAGCTCTCATGTGGCCAGGGCTGGCCTTGAATTCACTGTGTAGCTAAGGATGACCTTGAATTTCTGATTCTTCTGCTTGCACTTCCTAGCGTTGGGACAACAGGCATGTGCCATCAGTACATCACTAGGTAATGTCCCTATGCATCTAAACTGTAAGGCCCTGCCTGGCATGATAAAATCTGGCCGTAATCCTAGGCCAGGGAGGCAGGAAGATCCAAAGTTCTCTGCCAGATCTCTGAGTTCAAGGCCAGCCTGGTCTGCATAGTAAATTCCAGGCCAGCCAGGGCGACACAGCGGGAAACTATCTCAACCAAGGAGAAAAAAGAAGGCAGGGAGGGAGGCTGGAGAGTTGGCTCAGCAGGAAGGAGCACCGGCTGCTCTTCGGGAGGACCTGGGTCAATTCCCAGGACCAACATGGCAGCTCACAACCATCTGTAATCCCAGGTCCAGGGAATTAGATGCCTTCTTTTGGCCACAATGGGCATCACACATGCATGTGGTATACAGACATGTATTCAGGCAAAACAGCCATACACATAAAATGAAAGTAAATAAATCTTTAAAAAAAAAAATTAGGCTGGATAACGGCGGCACACTGAATACCCGACTATAACAACACTAGTAATCGGACCTGTAGGGCTGGCATAGTGGGCGGCCCTGACCACCAAGCCAGAGGCCTGAGGTCAATCCCCGAAACACACATGGTCAGAGAAGAGACCAGTTCCACACGCTGTCCTCTGACTTTCCACAAGTGCACCCACCCACACAAACTAACAAGTGAAGAACACCAGCAGCACCCCTTAAGGAAAAGCCCCCCATCCCTGTGCCTTGTATGAAGCAGGTACTCAGTAAATATTGGGGACCAAGTAACAAATGACTGGCCCACCTCTAGCTTTCACCAAGGGAATCTAAGCAAATCCACCCCACCCTTGCTTCTACCCAGACCCTGATCGGTCCCCCAAGGTCCTCACCAGTATCGGGACCCAGTAATAATTGAGAGGCGGGGCTGTATCCTGCACGATTCTGATCCGATGCGTGAAGAAGAAGAAGGCCAGGATGCCTAAGATGGGGTGAAGCAAGATGGCTGAGTCCTCAAACACGACCCAGCAGAAGATGACCTGAGCCTGACACCAGTCTACGGGTCACTCCCTACAGGCTTCCATACCCAGCAGGGACAGGCCCAGAGGTGCCACTCACCCACACTACCCACAATCAGAAGTTTGCCCAACAGGAAGAGGAAGTCGGTAACTTTGTCCAGGACAGCCACCCTGTAGGGGAGAGTAAAGGGTAAGTGTGAATGTGGACTCCAAGCCTGGGGGAGGAGGCAGGATAAGCGGAAGGCTGGCTGGGAAAGGGGCCGAGGGCGGGAGGGAGGCTGGGCGAGAGAAGATGTCCCCTAACCTGATGATGTTTCTCATAAGCAGAAAGAAGGCGTTCCTGGCTGAGGTGCAGAAGTTGGTGCCGTAGATGGCAATCTGGAATGAAGAGAAGGTCCGAGGCCTGTGCGATGGACATGGGGGACGCCCACCCAGGACAGCACACAGCCCCGCCGCTCACCATGATGTAGGCATTCCTATTCAGGAACTTGATAAACTTCTCTAGGCACCAGAAGCAGCACTTGAGACAGACCATGAGGAACTTGGCAAACTTGTTCTGTGCAGCTGGAAGAGAATAGAAAGGATGTAGGGGAGGCAAGAGACTGGCCTGGTTTGGTGGAGATCCCTAGAGTCCACCAAGACAGCTAAGGATTACTAGTTTGAGGCCTGCCTGAACTACATGGCTAACCTGGACAACTTAGTGAGACTGCCTCAAGATCAATCAATCAATCAATCCAGGTGCTGACCCACAAAAGGAATCTCCAAGCATCAGGAATTAAGGTCATCCTTGGCTATTCAGTGAGGTGGATGCCAGCCTTTTAAGTCAAGACAGCTGGGGGTGGTGATGTATGTCTTCAATCTTAGCACTTGGAGACAGAGGAGGTGGGCCCGTGAGTTCTGGCCACTCTGGTCTACATACCGAGTCTGAGGTCAGCCAGAACTGCACAGTAAAAAGCTGTCTCAAAAACCTAAAACCCAGCAGGCATTGGTGGCACATGCCTTTAATCCCAGCACTTGGGAGGCAAAGGCAGGTGGATCTCTGTGAGTTCAAGGTCAACCTGGTCTACAGAGTGAGTTCCAGGACAGCCAGGACTGTTTCACAGAGGAACCCTGTCTCGAAAAACCAAAAACCCAGCCCAGCCTTGCTAGCCAGAGCCAATGGCCCACCGCTCCTCCTGGACCTGCCCATCAACAACAGGAACTCCAATCAGTTCAGTTGGCTCTTCTAGCTCCTCCTCTGCCTCTTAGCTCCACCTCTTCCTCAAACGGAACCCCAGTAGAGGCTTACTCTGGCCCCCACCCCCAAGCAATACCCAGCCGGGACTAAGCCCAGACCCTAGCGGAAGCGGCAGGCGGCCGCACCTTTCAGACGCTGGTCCAGGTACTCCAGGATCACTCGGATGATCTGCACGATGGCCAGGATAAGCGAGCCGAAGGCCAAGGAGCCCGTGTGGTATCTGGAATCAAAAGAGGCGATCAGTGGTCCCGCCAGATGAGGCCCTGCGTGCCTTCCCTTGCCATCCCGACACCCGTCTTTACCTGAGAGCTCGGCCAAAAGCGGAGAAGAGGGGAAAGGCGGGCATGTCATCCGGCTTGCGCATCGCCCAGTAATAGGAGGCAAAGGCTCCCGCCAAGGTCACCTGGCCCAGAGCCAGCACGAAGTTGGCCAGCCAGAAGAACATGAAGGCATTGAAGATCTGCAGGCCCAGCAGGGCACGGTGATAGGTAGACTCGCCACCGTAGAAGGCGAACTGGCAGCGGCCACCGGGACACTGGCGGCTTTCATTGGCCGAGGGGAAGGTCTGGGGAAGGGGTGAGGGGCCCCGACAGGACACAGGGTCAGTTAGAAGTCAGAGTAGGCTGAGGCTGGACCACAGGGCAGGTCCTAGAAACAAGACTACTCATTACAAAAGTAATGGGGGCTAGGGAGATGGCTCAGCAGGTAAGGGGACGTAATGAGGACGCGAGTTCAAGCCTCGTCACTCAGCCCGTAAATAGTGGGCGTGGCCTGTGCGCGCCTGTGACTCCGTGCTCTAAGGAGCAGAGACGGTAGCTTAGCTCCTGCTTTAGTGAGAGATACCGTCTGGGGGAAATAGGCTGAGAAATACAGAGCAAGGCACCTCCACAAACACATACGTACACTACACCACACCACACAACCACACACCACACACACCACACACCACACACACCCACCACACCACCACACCACACCACACATACACACCCACACACACCACATACCACACACACACACACACACCACACCACACACACACACCACACCACACACACCACACACACACCTCACACCACACACACACACCACACCACACACACACACACACACACACACACCTCACACCACACACACACACACACACACACACTGCACACACACACACCACACCACACCACACCACACACACACACACACCTCACACCACACACACCACACACACACACCACACCACACAACCACACCACACACACACCACACCACACCACACCACACACCCGCACACCAGAAGTCAAGAAAAGGGTAGAGGGACAGAGAGTGACAACAGAGAGGGAAAGAGGTACATCGTTCAGCATGCAGGGTAGGGATAGCCCAAGGTGATCAGCTCCTGCCTTGCCCTGAAAAACTACCAAATCCAGCAATGGCTTGAGAGCTCCACCCCACTGAGGCAAACAGAGATCAAGTGCCAAACGTTTGCTGAATTATCTTCAAGGAGAGGCCGTGAGGGCGACGCCTCCTCCCCACGACAGGGGTGCCCACCTCGGGCTTGCAGGTGTTCCCCACAAGTGGGCAGGACGTGTCATCAAAAATCTTGTAGACGGCCTCGTTGGAGGTAGACAGGAAGCTGCAGCCTCGTTAAGGAAACAAATCTGCCACTGAGAATCCAAGGAGGAAGCCAGGAGCAGCGGCCGCCCTTGCAATCCCAAGACTTGGGAGACAGAAGTAACAGAATCACAGCGCGTTGGAGGCCAGCCTGGGCTACACAGTGAGTTCCAGAAAATCTAAACCACAGAGTAAGGCTCTGTCTGAAAGAAGCAAAAAAGGGGCAGGGAGATGGCCCCTCTGATAAAGCACCCGCCGCCACGCTGAGTGCTGAATGCAGAGCTGGAGACCCAGGACCCACTCACAGAGGAGAACTGACGCCTGCAAGTTGTCTTTGACCTCTGAATACTGCTGCCCCTTTACCCAAAATATATAAACGTAATAACATTTTTGTTTGTTTTGTTTTTCCAGACAGTGTTTCTCTGTGTAGCCCTAGCTATCCTGGAACTCGCTCTGTAGACCAGGCTGGCCTTGAACTCACAGAGATCTGCCTGACTCTGCCTCCCGAGTGCTGGGATTAAAGACGCACCACCACCGCCCAGCCTAGAAAATTTTAAAATAAAGAGAGCCATGGGGAAAGGACCACACACCCCAACCACAGTCCAATCCCACCCTAGCCACAGGACATTTAGGGACATTTGTCCCTGGGAACCCCAGACTGACAATCCAGCAGTGGATACACAGCGGTGCTGGCCCAGTAGGCAATGCAGAGACACAAGAGGAAGAAAGTCACCAGTGGGTAGAGCATGGAGCACATGACATGTCCCACAGCTCTGCGGAGAAACAGACAGACATCAGGGCCAGATGCCCCAGGCTGAGAAGCCAGGCGCATCCCTGGCCCTCCAGGCCTCACCTGCTGGCTTCTTTGATGAGGGCTATGGCAATCAATATCCTCTTTCGAAGAAAGATGAGTAACAAGATGATAACCACTTCTAGGATGCTTAAAATGATCACTGTGGAGAAAGGTGGGCAGCCATCGGGTGACTCATCAGCTAAAGACACTTGCGTTCAGTTCCCAGAACCCACAGGTGAAAGCAGAGAGCTGACTCGTGAAAGTTGTCCTCTGACCTCCATACATCAGGGCTTTGGCATAGATGTCCCCTCCCAACAAAGAAATACAATACAGAATTTTTAAAAATTAAAAGTAATAATAAATAGGCCGGGCGGTGGTGGCGCACGCCTTTAATCCCAGCACTCGGGAGGCAGAGGCAGGCAGATCTCTGTGAGTTCCAGGCCAGCCTGAATTGCCAAGTGAGTTCCAGGAAAGGCGCAAAGCTACACAGAGAAACCCTGTCTCGAAAAACAAAACAAACAAAAATTGATTTAAAAATAAATAAAGTAACAATTAAATGATTTCTGTAAGAACTGACAGTAAGCTTTTTGGGAGCCCACTCTAACCCCTCCAGGATTTCCCACAATGCAAGCCTGGGGGCAGATGACAGAACTCACTGAAGGCCATCCAGGTCTGCCGCAAGTGCAGGTACACTCGGAGGTCTGTCTGGAAGCCAAGATCCACCAAGGAGACGTCAGAGCCTGCCTCTCCACTCAGTCTCGAGTACTCCATATAGCAGTGAAATACACCTGCAGAGAGCCACAACCAGACAGTAGTTTTTTTTTTTGTTTTTTTTTTTTGTTTTTTGAGACAGGGTCTCACTGTGTAGGCCTGGCTGGCCGGGAACTTGCTATAAGACCAGGCTCTCGATCGATACATGATTGAAAGAATGAATGGGTGTTAGGATGCCCACCTGATGACAACCTGCAGCCAGAGAGGTATGGTGGCTCAGTCCTTTAAAGCCACCCTCGAGAGGCAGAGGAAGGCAGATCTTCACATAGTTAGTTGTAACACGAATCTTAAAATGGTCTTTTAATAAAAAAAGCTCCAGAGCCAGAAATTGGGGTAAATGCTAAAAGGTCAGAGAGACAAAGGAACAAGCCACCTCTTACCTCTAGGACTCCTCAGCCTGAAAAGCTTCTAGTTCCTGTCTCCTCGGCCTTTTATACCTTTCTCTTTCCTGCCATATCACTTCCCGTCTCAACCTCTCAAGTGCTGGTTTTAAAGGCATGTGACTCCCTAGTGCTGGCATTAAAGGTGTGTGTCACCACTGCCTGGCTCTGTTTCTCTCCTAGACTGAGTCAATCTCGTGTAGTACAGGGTGGCTTTGAACTGACAGAGATCCAAACAGATCTCCGCCTCCTGAATGCTAGGATTAAAGATATGTGCCACCATTGCCTGGCATCTATGTTTAATCTAGTGGCTTGTTCTGTCCTCTGATCTTCAGGTAAAGTTTATTAGGGTACACAATATTATGACCACAGCTAGTTCCAGGACAGCCAGGGCTATAGACACTGAGACCCTGTCTCAAAATACAAAACAAGCCGGGCGGTGGTGGTGCACGCCTTTAATCCCAGCACTTGGGAGGCAGAGGCAGGTGGATCTCTGTGAGTTCGAGGCCAGCCTGGGCTACCAAGTGAGTTCCAGGAAAGGCGCAAAGCTACACAAGAGAAACCCTGTCTTGAAAAACCAAAAAAAAAAAAAAAAAAAAATACAAAACAAAAATAAAGTCACCTAAATTGCCAACAACAGCTCGAACAATGATTAACATGAATGATTATTTTTTTCTATTTTTGAGACAAGCTCTTACTATGTGGCAGGATCTATATTCAAATTTATGATCCTCCTGACTTCGCCTCCCTCGGCAGATGATAACAGGCACGTACCACCATGCTAACACAAATGTTTCGGGATCTGGATCTTCAGACTGAGTTCCCAAGCAGTTATCATTTCAGGGAGTTTAAAAGGAAGAAAATCAGAATCGGGCTCAGTGGATGATGACCTGAGTGCAATCCCTGGGGCCCACGTGGGAAAAGGAGAGAAACCCCTTCTGTAGCTTATCCTCTGACCTCTACATATGCATCATGGTGCACGTGTATCCACACACATATGCGTGCACACAGACACACACAATAAATGAACGTAATATAAAAATACAAAAGAAGAGCCAGGCAGTGGCGACACTGGCCTTTACTCCCAGCACTCCAGAGGCAGAGACAGACAGATCTCTGATTTCGAGGCCAGCCTGGTCTAGAGAGTGAGTTCCAGGACAGCCAGAGCTACACAGAGAAACCCTGTCTTGAAAAACTACTCCCCCAAACAAACAAACAAACAAACAAACACAAAAGAAGAAAACTTAATCAGAACATGAGCCACTGGTTCCTCACCAGGCCTCCGCCCTGCCCAGGCCCTCCTCTTGATAAGACCTTCACGAGGTTACTACATCACCACCTTCTCATTAAGTCTCCAACTAGGAAACATTAATTATTCCCACTAGATGGTGGAAGTAATTATGCATAGGGAGGCTTAGTCATGTGCCCAAGGACAGAGCTAGGAAGCAGCGAAGCTAGTATTTGAACCCAGCACCTTAGGCACTACAGTGCACAAGCCTACTCACTGGACTAAGTGGATGTCTTCATGTTTTTTATTGTTGATTAAAAATACCAACCAGGGCCCTGGTTCTCAAAGTTCAGAGGGAAATTGTTTTTCTTTTCTCTTTTTTTGTGGTAGGGGACCTTGCATGTGCTGGCACTGTCACACGGAGCCAGGACACCAGCCCCTGGCTGGGGGCATTCCAGGCATCTACCACTGAGCTGCAATCACAGCCCCTCACTGGGGGATATGGATGGGCAAATGCCTGAGGTTCAGGCTTAGTCCCAGCAAGCTCTCTTGTAACAGCAACAGCAGCGAGAACATTTTCACAAGCATGCCAGTTAAACAGTGACAAACATCTGAAGGCTTAAGATGACATTTCTTTTTTTTTTTTTTTTTTTTTTTTTTTTTTTTTTTTTTTTTTTTTTTTGGTTTTTCGAGACAGGGTTTCTCTGTGTAGCTTTGCGCCTTTCCTGGGACTCACTTGGTAGTCCAGGCTGGCCTCGAACTCATAGAGATCCGCCTGCCTCTGCCTCCCGAGTGCTGGGATTAAAGGCGTGCGCCACCACCGCCCGGCCAAGATGACATTTCTGATGAGCTGTCACCAGGGCACAAGGCACTGGCCCTTCCCAGACCTTACTCAGGGAGGAGTAGGAGGAAGGGGGAGACGCACCATAGCCAAGTACCAGGATCACCATGACGATCATCACCCAGACCATAATGCCTGCCAGGAATCGCAGCAGGATGATGAACAGGAGACTCAGCACCATGGCAATGACCAAACCTCTGGGGAATAAGACAGGAGCATGAGCGACACTGTCCTTAGGCTCACAGGTGTGGCAGCCCGGGGACAGCCACCTTCCTTCCAACTCACATCACAATCCAGTACCAGGACACAGTGTAATCTTCAAAGATCTTCATGGCCAGATGCCGGGCCTCTAGAACCATGTTGGCCTTCCTGGGGGCGGAAGAGACTCAAGTCATACCCAGAGAAGCCAGCTCCAGCCCCACCCAGCACGCCCAGGCGCCGTCTACTAGAGGGCTGCCTTCTCACTTGGCGCCCTCCACTAGGTCTGTGATGTTCTTCCTGGTGCCATGTCCATCCTCATAGGTCGTCTCATTGCCCACCATGAGGACCCCTTTGTTGGCGTGGATGGCTGGGAAGCACCGCCGGACCACTGTGGGAGCAGAAGAGACTATCACACCAGCCCTGCAGACTCCCCAGTGTCTCCCGATCCGGTGGGGTCCCCAATACTCACGCGGTTTGCTGGGGGTGATAACGGCTGGACACTCCCCATCTCGGAGCACCTCAGCCAACCCCTGCAGACAGAGTGGGAAGAAGTGAACTCCTGAGGCAGGCACCCTCCTCTGTCCCCTCCCATGTGCCCTCCCTTTCTGCTCACTTTATTGTTCTGGAAGCCGGGCACGCAGAACTGCTTGTAATAATCAAAGTCATGAGAGTTGCGTGCGTTCAGGAAGGTGAGAAAGCGGTCCGGGCATTGCTTGACGCAGATCTGGGGGAGTGGGACGAAGGGGATGTGGAATCAGGACACTGAGACCCCATCCAGGGCAGAGGTCCCTGATGTTCACGAGGACAGGGTTATGGGAATGTTAGCATGGAAGGGAACGGGGAGAGGTGGGACACCTCACCTGAGGGGTGGGACACTGGAATTCCAGCAGGACCAGGGGGCTGGCACACTTCACGATGTTGAAATAAAACAGGAAGGGTTTGTCCCTGGGTTGGCGGAGGGGAACAGAGTTGGTCAAGCTTCTCACCTCTCGGGCCCAGAGATGGCTCAGAGGGTTAGGCACCTGGCCCCGGGCCTGCCAACCTGAGTTCCATCCCTGGGAATCACACGACGGAAGGCAAGTACAGATTCTCTGACCTCCACATGGGTGTTTGTGGCCTGAGTGCACGCACACAGATAAATAAATAAACTCACGCGTTTTTTGTCCCCTTCTGCCCACAGAACTCGCCCCGGCTATCAGTGGGGTAGATCACCTTCCGAGGGTCTCCATGGGTCCAGGCTGAGGAGAGACCCAGGGATACAGAGGCTCTGTCCCTTCCCAGCCACAGTGCCACTCTGTACCCCAGAGGCTGAGCTGGCCCCTCCCAGAGAAGCCCAAGTCCTCTCCCTTTCCGAACTTACCTATGATGCCCACAGCCACGTAGCCTACAATGGCCAAGAAGAGCAACACACAGCAAATGACATCTGTGCAGCCCCTGGGGAGGACAGCAGCGTCAGCACATCTGACTTACACACACCTTTTATGAGGAACCTGAAGGGTGGGCTAAGGATCGTGTGCCTTATTTTTCCCTTTTTTGAAAAGGGTTCTCACCATGTAGCCTTGGCTAGCCTAAAATTCACTCTGTAGACCAGACTGCCCACAAACTCACAGAGATCCACCTACCCCTGCCCCCCCCCCAGTGCTAGGATTAGAGGCATGCGCTACCACACCCGGCCTATGTGCATTTTTTAAGTTTTGTACTTATACATGTGGGTGTCTTACCTGCATAGCACATCTGTGAGCTGTGTTTGCGCCTAGTGCCTGTGCACTCCAGAAGAGGGCAGCAGGACCCTGAACTGCATGCAGTGTTGGGAATTGAACCTGGGTCCTCTAAAAGAGCAACCAGCGCTTTTAAAGACTGAGCCATTGCTCCAGTCCTAGGTCATATGCATTTTGCTGCTTCTCTATTTCCTGGTTGTGTGTGTGTGTGTCTGTGTGTGTGTATGGTGTATGTATGTGTGTGTGTCTGTGTGTGTGTATGTGTGTGTATGTGTGTGTGTGTACTCTGTGTGTGTGTGTGTGTGTGTGTGTACTGTGTGTGTGTGTGTGTGTGTGTGTGTGTGTGTGTGTGTGTGTGTCTGGGTTAGAGGACAACTTCTGGAACTGGTTCTCTCTTCTCTCTTTCTACCGTGTGGTTGCCAGGGATAGATCATCAGCCTACTCTGAACCATCTGTACTTGCTGAGCTACCCTACCGCCCTTTTAACTTTTTATTTACTTATTTAACACAGGGTCCCACATACTCAAGGCTCCCCTAAACTTGCTATGTAGTCAAGCTTGAACTCCTGATCCTCCTGCCTCCACTTCCTGAGTGCTTAGGTTATAAGGTGGGCTGGTCATACCCAGTGAGTTAATTCAGTGCTGAAGTGGACACAGAGCTGCCTGCATTCTAGCGAAGTACTAAGTAGGCTACCAACCAACCAAACTACATCTCCAGTCCTGGCTTTAAAAAAAAAAAGTCTGAGGTGCTGCCAGGCGGTGGTGGCGCACGCCTTTAATCCCAGCACTCAGGAGGCAGAGCCAGATGGATCTCTGTGAGTTCGAGGCCAGCCTGGGCTACAGAGTGAGATCCAGGACAGGCTCCAAAAAGCTACACAGAAAAACCTGTCTGGAAAACAACAACAAAAATCTGAGGTGCTGAAGAGATGGCTCAGCAGTGAAAACCACTTGTTGTAGGCTGGGTGTGGCGGCATGCACCTTTAATCCCAGCATTCTGAAGGTGGAAGCAGGTGAATGTCGGAGTTCAAAGCCAGCCTGGTCTACAGAGCTACAAGGAGAAACCTTGTCTCAAAAACAAAACAAAACAAACAAAAAGCACTGTTGCTCTTCCAGAGGATGCAGGTTCAGTTCTCAGCATCTACATGGTGGTTCACAACCATCCTAACTCCAGATCCACTGGATCTGACGTCCTCTTCTGACAGGCAGCAGGCAAGCATGCATGTGATGCACAGACATACATGCAGGCAAACACACACATAAAATAAATAAAACAAATCCATTTAAAACCGAGAAAGGATCTCTGAAATGAGATCACCATCCAGGCAGGCCTTGAACTTTCTTTCTTTTTTTCTTTTAATAGTCACTAGCTGGGCAATGGTGCACACTTTTAATCCCAGCACTCGGGAGGCAAAGGCAGGCAGATGTCTTGTGAGTTTGAGGCCAGCCTGGACTACTGAGTGAGTTCTAGGACAGCCAGGGCTACACAGAGAGATCCTATCTTGAAAAAAAAAAATAATAATAATAGTCACAAAATAAAAAGAGAGTGGATAACGAGGCAGCTTGAGGTTTAAGAGCACTAGGTTTGATTCCCAGCACCCACCTGGTGACTCCTAGTCCCAGGGGATCCAACCCCTCATTCTGGCCTCCTTGGACACCAGGCAGGCACACAAACCATAGACATAAATGTAAGCAAGACAACAATACAGTTTCAGAGGATCTGAGCCCCTCTTTCAACCACCATATGACGCGCGCGCGCGCACGCACACACACACACACACACACACACACACACAGACAAAACATTCGTCCACATAAAATTAAATCTAAAATAATTTAGGTAGAAGCTGGGTGTAGCAGCACATGCCTTTAACCCAGGACTCTGACAGGGTTTCTCTGTGTAGCCCTGACTGTCCAGGAACTTGCTCTGTGGACCAGGCTCAGGGCTCTTTTTTTTTTTCCTGAGACAGGGTTTCTCTGTGTAGCTTTGGAACCTGTCCTGGATCTCGCTCTGTAGCCCAGGCTGGCCTCAAACTCACAGAGATCCACCTGGCTCTGCCTCCTGAGTGCTGGGATTGAAGGTGTGCGCCACCACTGTCCGGCAAGGACTCTCTTTTTTAAATACTTGTATTAATAATTTGAGAATTCCCTGCAATATATTATGATTGTATTACCCTCCCCCCAAGGCCTTGAACTTTTGATCCTCTTGCCTCCTAAGGGATCACAGGACGGGAAGCCACATCCAGCTCAAATAAAATTTTGTTTATGTGTACAAGGCTCATGTAGAGACAGGTGGATCTCTGTGAGTTCGAGGCCAGCCTGGTCTACTACATACAGGGTTCCAGGACGGGCCAAAGAAAACTACAAAGAAAGACCCTGTCTCAAAAACAAAAAACCCCACAAAACTAAACAAACAAACAAAAAGTAGGGGTGGGATTGGCACTCAGTGGTAGAGCCCTTGCTTAGCACTGAGGCAGAGAGAGGGAGGGGTCAGGGTGATGGTTCAGCAGATGGGGGCAAACTGTTTTGGATCCTTGGGACCACATGATAGAAGGAGAAAACCAACTCATGCAAGTTGTCCTCTGACCTCCACACATGCACAGCGACACATGCACACCCCACCTATACATACTGACACGTATGCACACATACACATGAATGTAAAAACAGAAAAGGATCCACGCAAGGGCAGGGGCACAACGCAAGCCTCCGGTGTGTGAGGCTCAATTCTGTTCCCAGCCCCACCGGGAGGAGTCCAGAACCTTAAGGAAATTAGCTTTTGACTCACTTCGCAATGGTTTACCCCGCTTTGCTGGAGAACGCAGGGACACAGACATTCTCCCATTCTTCCCCCTCTTCCCCAGGAAGGTAAGGCCTCCTACCTGTTGTAAATGGGTCCTTTGAAGGTGGGGTCGTATTTCTGAGGCGTCCCTGAAAGTCAACAGGATTAAGCGGGGTAAGTGAGAAGACATAGGCAAGGAAGCTGGGACACAGGGTCCCCAAGCGCTGAGTTGTATCTGCATCCTACCTCCGGGGACTACCCTCACACTCTGAGGTCATCAGAGACCAGAGCAGGAACTAGAGTCCCTGGGGGTAACCAGTTGATGGATCAGCTTACTGTCCCAGGAAAAATGCCTGGGAACCTTACAAGGATCAGAGCAAAGAACGCGAAGTCCACTGCGGAGAGATGCAGGTGTTCTGGGGATGGGTGCAGGCCCGGGAGAGTGGACCGGTGTCTGAGGCAGCTGTCGGAGCTAACATGGGACGCCCGCGGAGGGGGGACGGGGAGCGGGGACGGGGGGGGGGGGGCTGTGATTCAAGTGCAATTACTCCCCCTCCCTTTTGCAACCTTCCCTGACAGTCTAAGGTCCCCACTGCTCTCCCCGGGGTGCACACGGAGGGCTCGCATACCGTGCTTCCCGTAGTAATGCTGCGAATCCTTCCCCATCCCTGCGGTGCAGCCCCGTGCAGCCCCGACGGCGCCCTGACGGTCCGTGCCCTCCCGGACACAGCCGCCACCCGCAGCAGTTCCTCCAAGCAGAGTGGCAGGCGGGACGGCCCAAACCGGTTAGACAGGCCCCAGCCAAATAACCAAGAGGGGAGGGACCCACCCAGGGGGCCGGGCCGGGCGGGGCCGCAGCTGCTCCTGCCACTCACTGGAAGGCCAGATTTAGCCCTCCCCGCCCCCACCTTCACCCAGCCCCCACACAGGAGCCTGAGGTGGCTCCTCGGGGCTCTGGCCTCTCCTCCATCCATCCACCTTCCACCCACCCAAGCGACAATGCATCCAGCACAATCCTCAACCCTAAATGATCATCCTGACTGCTCCACCATGCAAGTTGGAAACTGAGGCACAGAGAGGACAGAAAGCAGGCAGATATCCGGGCCGTGGGCGCAAGCCTTTAATCCCAGCCAGTTCTAGGCCAGCCTGGTCTACAGAGCGGGTTCTAGGACATATAGAGAAATCCTCTCTCGGAAAACAAAACAAAATAACAACAAAAAACAAGCAACCAAAGAGAATATATTTGGGCTAAAACTCAAATAAATGGATGGAATGGGGCAGGGGTCTATTGGCGCTTTTTAATTATTTTTTAGAGTCTTATGTAGTTTAGGCGGGCATACAACTCACTGCCTCCGCCTCCCCAGTGCTAGGATTAAATCATGCAGTTTATTCAGAGGTGGGGATGGAACCTAGAGCTTCCCACCTACTAGGCAAGCAATTGATGAACTGAGCTACAACCCCACCCCCTATTCCTGATTAGATGGGTTTGGTTTTGTTTTTGACAAAAATCTTACTGGTTAGCCCAGGCTGGCCTGGAAGCCTCTATCTCACAGTGTAAACCAGGCTGGAACTCGCTATCCTGACAATTGCACTGCTAAGCTGTTCAATTCCAATCTCTCTTTAAAAGTTTGAATTGACTTTAGATTTATTTATTTCATCTTATGTGTATGAGTGTTCCCTGTTTGCACATATGTGCCCTGTGTGCATACGTGGTCCCACTGAAGTCAGAAGAGGGCACCCACTCGATGCCCTGGAATTGGAGTTACAGACTGCGGTGAGCCACCCACTATGGGAGTCCTGAAAACGCAGCCCAGGTCCTTTCCCAGAGCAGCGAGCACGAAGCCAGCACTGAGCCGGCTCTCTAGTCCCTCCTGTGTGTGTTTGTTTTGATGCAGGGTCTCACTGTGTACGTCTGACTAGCCTCTAACTCTCATGGATCCTCCTGGTTTGGCCTCCAGAATGCTGGGGTGAGAGGCACACACCATTATACCTGGATTTTCTTCTTTTTTTAAAAAAATTTTTATTTCCGATCTCTGTGAGTTTGAGGCCAGCATGGTCTACAAAGTGAGTTCCAGAACAGCCAGAGCTACACAGTGAGACCCTGCCTCGGAAAAAAATAATTCTATTTATGTGGGTGGGTAATTTTCGCTTGTCTATAGGTGCTGTAAGTGGTCAGCCTCTCCAATCTCTTTCAAAACAAGAAAAAAATCTGGCTAGACCACATGTAAGATCAAGTTCAAGGGTTGGAGATTTGGCTCAGAGGTTAAGAGCACTAGCTGCTCTTCCAGAGGACCCAGGTTCAATTCCCAGCACCCACATGGCAGCTGTCTGTAACTCTGGTTTTAGGGGACCTGATGTCCTCACTCATACATGCAGACAAAACACCAATGCACATAAAATGAAAATAAATAAAAATTTTTAAAAAAGATGAGATTCAAGACCAGTCTGAGATTCACACAGCAGTAGCAGCAGCAGCAAAAAATGCCAATCCTGGCCTCTGGGATCAGGCACAGGATGCCAGGGGTGTGCAGCCAGCACTTGGGCTTAAGGACACAAAAGGTGAGCTGTCGGGTGTTCAGTCGTGGTGGGGTCGCAGCAGGTGTCAGTGTGGGGCACAGCTGGGGTCGCATTATACAGTAGGCATGGAGGTATAGATTGTGCATCTCCATAAGGGCATTTAATCCACCAGGAAGTATACTGAAGAAGCAGGGTATCCAGGTGCTGGTGGCGCACACCTTTAATCCCAGCACTTGGGAGGCAGAGGCAGGCGGATCTCTGTGAGTTTGACATCAGCCTGGTCTACAGAGCTAGTTTCAGGACAAGTAGGGTTACATAGCGAAACCCTGTCTCGGAAAAAGAAGAAAAAAAAGCAAAACACGGAAGCAGGGTATACAGTTGGTATAATGTGTATGCCATCATATGTGTGTACTATGAGGGCACCCAACATACATAGTGAGAGTCCCTGTCTGTACCCCTCATCACTACTGTACACTGCAGTACACACCCAAAACAACCATCAAACCACACTGAGGCAGACTCAGTGATAGAGCTGCTACCTAGAATCCCCCAGTGAGGGGCTGGGGTGTGACTCAGTGGTAGAACCCTGCCTAGAATCCCCCAGTGAGGGGCTGGGGTGTGACTCAGTGGTAGAACCCTGCCTAGAATCCCTCAGTGAGGGGCTGGGGTGTGACTCAGTGGTGGAGCCCCTGCCTAGAACCCCTCAGTGAGGGGCTGGGGTGTGGCTCAGTGGTAGAGCCCCTGCCTAGAATCCCCCAGTGAGGGGCTGGGGTGTGACTCAGTGGTAGAGCCCCTGCCTAGAATCCCCAGTGAGGGGCTGGGGCGTGGCTCAGTGAGAGCCTAACATGTGGAAGGCATGAGTTCTAGCTGAGTACTCTCACACAAAAACTATTAATACCTGCAGCTGCCACCTCAGAGTCTAGCACACCCAGCCGGGCTCTGCTCTCTAATCAGCTGTCCCCAGAGAAAGGCCACCTCCCCTTCTCTGGCTCACTGTAAGGAAGCCTTGCCTGACCCCAGAGCCACAGCTTCAGCAAACAGGCGGGGCTAAAAGCTGACCCAGGCTGACCAGGACTCTCAAAGAAACCCTGTGTTTCCTGGAGCCCCCAGCAGCCTCAAGAGCAGCCCTCACCCAGATTTAGCAGTGGACGGAGCAGATTGGTCCCAGGCAACAAGCTGCTTCTGTTCCAAGCTAGACAGTCCCTGTGGACAGTCAAACAAAGTGTCCCCAACCACCACATCCTCAATGACAGCCCTCACATGGCTCCCTCACATGGGCTCACCTGAGCCCTGCTGCTGGAGGCCTCAGTGTCATCTCATTCTTGGGAAGGTCATTTGCAAACCCCTGTCTCTCAACATGACCCAGCAGGGTGATGACTGCTCCTTTGGT
This sequence comes from Peromyscus maniculatus bairdii, assembly GCF_049852395.1. Classification (NCBI taxonomy): domain Eukaryota; kingdom Metazoa; phylum Chordata; class Mammalia; order Rodentia; family Cricetidae; genus Peromyscus; species Peromyscus maniculatus. The sequence goes on along the minus strand of NC_134858.1, from coordinate 17,218,617 downwards.
GCTGGGCTCAGAGCTGAGCCCAAGGGGTCTTGCTTCATATCCAGTTCCTCTATTTGAGATCGAGTGCTTAGCAGTCTGATTCCTGTAAAGCCCTACGTTCAATCCCCAGGGACCTCTTCCCCTAATCCTGGGCTTGGTGTCCCACAAGCGTCAACCCCAGCACTTGAGAGGCCGAAGCAGGACTGCCTTGAGCTGAGGCCATCCTGGGTGGCATAGCTAAACCCAGGCTGAAATAAAATAACTACTTGGGGCTGGAGAGGTGGCTCAGGGGTTGGAAGCGCTGGCTGTTTTTGCTGAGGACTGGAGTTCAGTTCCCAGCACCCACACGACAGCTCCTCCTGAAACTCCACACACACACACACACACACACACACACACACACACACACACACACACACCTCTTCCTACCTCTCAGGGCACCAGGTACACGGTGAACATATGTACTATATACTTGCAGGCACTCGTGCATGCACATGAGGTAAAAGTAAACAGATATTTTTTAAACATTTTAAAACTTTGAGCAGGCCACTGTGGCACACACTTTTAATCCCCGTGCTCTGGAGGCAGAGACAAGTGGACCTCTGTGAGTTCCAGGCCAGCTGGTCTACAGAGCAAGTGCTAAGTCAGTCAGTGTTACACAGTGAGATACTGTCAAAAACAGAAGCCAAACCACACCAAGAATTTAAAGCTGGCCTGGGTCACACACCTGTGACCAGCATTAGGAAGGTGCCCTCGCTGGGCAGTGGTGGCACACTCCTTCAATCCCAGCACTCGGGAGGGAGAGGCAGGTGGATCTCTGTGAGTTCGAGGCCAGAAAAGCCAAGGCTACAGGCTACACAGAGAAACTCTGTCTCCAAAACTGGGCAGAAGGAGAAGGAGGAGGAGGAGAAGAAGAGGAAGAAGAAGGAGAAGGAGAAGGAGAAGGAGAAGGAGGAGGAGGAGGAGGAGGAGAAGGAGAAGGAGAAGGAGAAGGAGAAGGAGAAGGAGAAGGAGAAGGAGAAGGAGAAGAAGAAGGAGAAGAAGAAGAAGAAGAAGAAGAAGAACAGTGCCTTTAGGAAGGCCTGGAGTTGATGGCTGGCCTCAGCTACATAGTAAACTGAGAGTGAAACTCAGCTACAAATTTCCAGTCCACAGATAAAGCAAAAATGTTTAAGTTGGTATGCTTGATATGTAAGTGGAAGAAAATAGCCCTGACTCAGAGGCAGACAAATTCCACAGGAATTAATCATACAAATATATAAAACCTCAAACAACTAGAAGCATGAAGAAGCTCCAGGAAACTGCGTCTCTGATAGGAAGGCTGGCCGGGCAAGTGGGAGGCAAGATAAGGGAGCACTAGATGTTTCTAGTGTCAACTGGGATGCCTGGCCGAGGGGAACAGCCGCACGGAGAGACATTGCTGACACCTTTCAATCCACTTCCCCCGGGGAAACCCATCCCTGCCAGCTCTAAGTGTCCACCCCAATTTAGGATTGACGGGCAAGCGGGAGCCATGGAGAGTGACGGAGCAAGAACGAAAGGCCTATCCAGGGAGAGAGTGTGCGGGAGTCTATTACCTTGCAGCAGACAGCTCCCTCTCAGGGACAGACGGAACTCGGGTTCAGACAGAATTCAGAACCCGGGGAGGGGTGAAATGGCTCAGAAGTACAGGAGCTTGCCGCCAGGACTGATGACCCGAGTTCCATCCCCAGGCCCCACATACTAAAGGCAAAGAACTGACTCCTGTAAGTTTTCCTGACCTCTGACTTCCGTGTGCATGCTATGAAGTGAGCAGCGCTTGCCTGCAGCCCCCACACACATTATAAATAAATGTAACTTTGTTTAAATGTAGAGAAGGCATCCAGAATGGGCTTGGCTCAGGCCTGGCACTGAGGCCTCTCAGGAAAAAACAGAACGTTCCCATCTAATGGGTTCTAGTCGCTCTCATTAAGCTCAGCTACTTGGGGATGAGAAAGGTGGGAAGCCGCAAAAGCTAACAGTTTCTGATCATGAAGGCTGATCCAATACTTACAGGATGGGAAAGGGCTGGGTCTTCGCAACCACAATGCCAGATGGTAAGAACAGAAAGTGAGCGTGAAAGAGGGGAGGAGGAAGTGGCCAAGCACCTGCCTAGGAGGCAGGAAGTCCTGCTCCATTCTCCGGGTTGAATAAATAGGGTGTAGATGCTGGCCATCTCAGCCCCTGGGAAACAGACAGAGAATCGGAAGTTCAAGGTCACTGGCTAGGGCTACAGCTAACAGGGTAAGAGCCCTGGATACCAACCATGGAGACCCCAGGTCGAATTCTGAGAATCCATTTAAGAAGTGAGGCATGCTGGGTGGTAGTGGCACGCCTTTAATCCCAGCACTCGGGAGGCAGAAGCAGGCGGATCTCTGTGAGTTCGAGGCCAGCCTGGTCTCCAAAGCGAGTTCCAGGAAAGGCGCAAAGCTACACAGAGAAACCCTGTCTCGAAAAACCAAAAAAAAAAAAAAAAAAAAAAACCTCATTGGCTCGCCAAGTTAGTCCATGTGGGCTCCCTCTCTGGGGTGAGTAGTGTCTCCTCTCCCCAAGAAATAGTGTTATACCCAGGCACATGCTGGGCATGGTGACACACACCATCAATCTCAGTAAGTTCCTGACCAGCCAGGACTACATATGACACCCTTAAAAAAAAGAAAGGAAGGAAGGAGGGAGGGAGGGAGGGAGGGAGGAAGGAAAGAAGGAAAGAAGGAAGGAAGGAAGCAAGCAAGCAAGGCATAGCTTTGCATGCCTGTCACCTCAGTCATCAATGGAGTGTGACAGGTGGCTTCTGGGTTGCCATTGGTACTCCACGCTCACACGACACACAAAAGGAAAACAGTATGTATCAGGGCCATCCTTGGCCTGGTGAGATGGCCCAGAGGAGCGGAGGCCTGCAGGTTGCACTCGGCCTTACAAACATGCATACAATAAATAATTTTTTTTTCTGTTCTTTTGAGAGGGTCTCTCTACATAGCCCTGGCTGTTCTGGAACTCGCTCTGTAGACCAGCTGGCCTAGAACTCACAGAGAATCACTTGTCTCTGCCTCCTGAGTGCTGGGATTAAAAGTCGTGCCCCACCATACCAGGCAAGGTAAAATTTTTTCAAAAGCTGCCTGAGTACGTGCGACTTTGTCAGCAAAGCAACGAGGAGACTAGAGACATAGTTCAGTAGGTAAGAGCTCACACTGTTCTACAGAGACTCTGAGTTCCTTCCGGTAGCTCTGGCTCCAGGGGATCAAACACCTCTGGCCTCCTCTGGTGCTTGCTGCTCTCTAGCTCTTGCTCACGCAGATGCTTGCTAGACGCTGTTCTCTTCCTCTCCCTCCCTCCCTCCATCTTCCTCTTTCTCTTTCTCTTTCTTTCTCTCTCTCTCCTACACACACACACACACACACACACACACACACACACACACACACGGGGTAGAGTGGTAAATAAAATGAAAATAAGAAAAGGCTAATGTAGACCGGCAGTAGCGGCGCACACCTTTAATCCCAGCACTCGGGAGGCAGAGGCAGGTGAATCTCTGTAGTTCGAGGCCAGCAAGCAAGCAAGAAAGAAAGAGCAAAAGAGCTAATGTAAGTATGATTCCACTTGATGGGGAGGGAAACTGAGGCCATTTGGTTTATCGACACAGCTGGTGAGTGACATAGATCGGATAGACAGAGGCCTTTAGTGTCTAATCTGGCAATTCTCTGGTAGCTCCTGCATGTGGGTTTGAATGCAGCCTGTCCATCTGCAGCTCCGGCCCCACTGGGAGGTATTAAGACAATGACTAAGTGCAGACAGTTGGGCCTTTGGGAGGTGATTAGGAAACGTGAAGTGTGCCTCCGAGTTGAGCCCCAGTGGCTTTAAAATAGAGCTGGGTCTGGTGGTGGCACAAGACTGTCACCCTTGCTACTGAGGAGGCTGAGCAGGGGGGACGACAAGTTCAAGCACAGAAGAGTGCAAGGCCACTCCTAATGCGGCCACCGTTCTCTTCCCACACAGTGGGTGCCATGCGACCACCTCAGGCTCCGCTGTCTCACCCTCCCCATGGGATGGACGGGAACTGTGATCCAAAATAAACAATTTCTCCTTGTACCCCACCCCAAAAAAAGGTCAGCTTTGTCAGCTTAGTGAGACCCTATCTCAAAACAGAGAGAGAGAGAGAGAGAGAGAGAGAGAGAGAGAGAGAGAGAGAGAGAGAGAAAGAGAGAGCACAAGCACATGACTCAGCAGTGAACCCTTGCCTGGAATCCACCATTGAGGGGCTGGGGGTGCGGCTCCATGGTAGAGCATCTGCCTGGTGTCCCTGTGCAGGCCAGTTTCATGTCAACTTGACACAGCTAGAGTCATCTAAGAGGGAACCCCAGCTGAGAAAACGCCTCTCTGATGGCTATTCTTGGTTGTCAACTTAACTACATCTGGAACTAAACCCCCCAAAATAGAGGGTATACCTGTGAGGAATTTTTTGCTTAATTTTAAATAGGAAGATGCACTTGTTTTTTTTTTTGTTTGTTTGTTTTTTTTTTTTTTGTTTTTTTTTTTTTGCCTGGTTTTTCGAGACAGGGTTTTCTCTATGTACTTTTGGTGCCTGTCCTGGATCTCGATCTGTTGACCAAGCTGGCCTCGAACTCACAGAGATCTGCCTGGCTCTGCCTCCTGAGTGCTGGGATTAAAGTGTGTGCCACTGCTGCCCAGCTGGAAGATGCACTTCTGATTCAGATCTTTGAGGTCGGAAGACACACCTTTAACCCAGATCTAATCTGGATCGAGAGCTCTGCTGGACGTCTGTGAAAGCACATGGAAGAAGGAAGACTTTGCTCTTCCATTGCTTGATCTTACTGTGCTGGAAAGTCCACTCCTCCACAGACATCGGAGCTGACTTCTCTGGGATTCCAGTGTATACTGAAGACTAGCTAAGACATCCAGCCGCGTGGACTGAGCAACGACTGGATTCTTGGACTTTCTGTTCACAGCCAGTCATTGTTGAATTAGCTGGACTGCAGCCTGTAAGTCATTCCAATAAATCCCCCTTGTACGCATATAGAGAAGTTCATTCTGTAACTTCTGTTACTCTACACTCTAGAGAATCCTAATACAGACTCTGTAAGATCTGGCTGTAGGGCGTTTTCTTAACTAGTGATTGATGGGGGAGGGTCTAGCCCATTGTGGGTGGTGCCATCCCTGGGCTGGTGATCCTGGATTCTATAAGAAATCAGGCTGAGCAAGCCATGAGGTACAAGTTAGTGAGCAGCTCCCCTCCAAGGCCTCTGCATCAGCTCCTGCCTCCAGATTCCTGCCTGCTTTGAGTTCCTTCTTCAGTGAGTTCCTGAAGTCAGCTTCTGTCAGTGGACTGTGATTCAGGATATGAAAGCCAAATCAACCCTTTCCTCTCCAAGGTGCTCTTGGTCATGGGGTTTCATCACAGCAACAGTAACCCTAACTAAGACAATCCCTCAGTAAGGTATGGGGGTGTGGTTCAGTGGTGGAACTCCTGCTGAGAATCCCCCAGTGAGCAGTTGAAGCTGTGGCTCTAAGGGAGAGCATTTGCCCCCCATGGCAGTGGCCCTGGGTTCGAGCCCTAGTCACAGTAAGAACAAAAACAGCACACATATGTGTAGCTCCCCGACTCTTGGATCTCTTCTAGCCAGAAAACCATCAGATAAAGGCCCGTGACCCTGGAGCAAGCTGGACGCTAACCCTTGTTTTGTGTAATCTACCTAGTCTTCTGTTGAGGCTAAGAGCAAAAGAAACCAGACCAAGTCTCAGGGAGCGGCAATGGTGGCGGGGGAGGGGGAGGCTGGCCTGTGGGGACAGTGTGGAAGGTCCCGCCAGGCTGGGCATGAGGGCTCATCCACCCAAGCAGTGTGGGGGAGATAAGGAAACCCACACAGGCAGCCTGTCATAATGCTTTTGCCAGGATATCAAGTGACACCCAACCCCCACAACTCCCAAACACTGGCTAAGTCAAGGGCTCCAGTGTCCAAGGCCTCGCCTACACAGCCCCTGCCTTCCCAGGAGTCTGGGCCTGGCCTACAAAATGGAAATCTCAGCCGCTCAGACAAGTCCTTCTGACAAGGATTTGGGGGCAGTGCCCATGCAGTGAAGGTATGAAGAGAGAAGGATGGAGGAAAGGGCCAGGTGGCTGGCGATCCCAGCACTCGGGTAGCAGAGGCAGGAGGATGGTAAAATTGAGGCCAGTTGAGGCTGCAGAGTGAATCCTAGACCAGCCTGAGCTTCTCCCAAAAAATTAATAATTAATTAGCCAATTAAAAGCTGGGCATAGTGGCGCATGCCTTTAATCCCAGCACTCAGGAAGTGGAGACAGTCAGATCTCTGTGAGTTCGAGGCCAGTCTGGTTACATGTTGAGCTCCAGGACACCCAGGGTTAAGTAGAGAGAACCTGTCTCAGAAAACGAACAAATGAATAAACAAACAAATAAATAAATGAGTACAATAAAAGCTACAGGTGTCATGGGCGGAGCCTGGGCTTCACTGGCTTTGCATGCTGAGAAACCTGGGTCCTTCCTCCTCCTGGGCACCACACCAGCGGGGCAGGGAGCTGCACGCCTCTCACCCCAGCCGTCAGAAGGTGAAGGGAAGTGGGTTAGGAGTTCAAAGCCAGTCCTGTTTGAGAGCAGCCTGAGCTGCTAGAGAACCTGTCCCAAACACACACAGACACTTCAATTCAGAATTAAACAAAAAGAAAAGAAAAAACAAAACAAAACAAAAAACCAGAAAGGCAGGCCCTTACCCTCACTTCCTGTACCGGGAGAGGTGAGTATCTCTCTCTCCCTCCAGATGCTGTCTCCAGCTACAGACCCAGCAAATCTGTAACCCTCTGTCTCCTAAGCACCGTGATCTTGGTGCTGGGGTGGAGGAAAGGAATGTCGCACTGCCTCACCCCGGGGTCTCTCCCACACCTCTAGTTTCCCCTCCCACACTCTAATTCACACGGTAACAAAACTGCATATTGTTCCTCCCCAGCAAAGCAGGGCTAGTCTCCTCCTTGGACAAAGCTAAAAAGTATATATTTAAACAATTTTCTGTTGTTGTTTTGTTTTTATCGCCCTCCTCCTCCCCAAACAGAGTTTCTCTGTGTAGCCTGGATGTCCTAGAACTCACTCTTGAACACTCTGGTCTTGAACTCCCAGAGATCCCTCCCAAGCATTGAGATTAAAGGTTAAAGGCGTGCGCCATCACTGCCTGCCCAAAATGTTTACATTAGGTCTATTCGTTTTATTTTACACGAGTGTCTTGCCTGCTCGTCTTACGTCTGTGCACAAGACACGAGCTTGGTGCCTGCAGAGGTCAGAAGAGAGAACCAGGTCCCCGGTTGTGAGTCACCACGTGGGCGCTGGGAAAGGAAGGGTCCTCTGCAGGAGCAGCCAGTGATCTGACACCGAGCCAGCTCCCCAGGCTGCTACACTGCGTTTCACTGGGCCCTGGCTGCTCCTGCACAGGACCCCCTCCCAGCACCACACAGTGGCTCACAGCCCTCCACGACTCCAGGTCTAGAGGACCCAACACCCTCGTCTGACTTCTGTGGGCACTAAGCATCCACGTGGGGCAGACACACATTCAGGCAAAATACCCATGCACATTAAATAAAAAATGATGAGTCTAAAAAGATATAGATGTGTCGGGGGTGGGGGTGGGGGTGGGGGAGTCCCAGAGAAACAGCTTAGTGGGTAAAAGCCTTAGCCTGAAGCATAAGGACCCGAGTTCCAGTCCCCAGTCCCCACATAAAAGCTGGGGGTGAAAACTGTACCAGGCTTAGGGACAGACACTGCCTCAGGAAATAAGTTAGCGAGCTGGAAGGCTCAACAACAAAGGCACTTGCTGCCAGGCCTGATGCCCTGAGCACCATCCTCCAAACTCACGCTGTGAAAGACGTGAACTCACTTCCACGGCCTGTCCTCACACACACACACACAATGCAAGAGTAAATGTATTTTTAAAATCTTACGAAAGCGAAACAGAGGGAAACACCAGGTGACAACCTGTGGTCTCTACATATGTACACATGAGCACACCCCCCCAAAAGTATATATGTGGATAGGGGGCACTCGCCAGGCCCTGCCCCTCTGAGGATTGATAGGCAGCAACCGTTGCTGGGGAGGGAGAGATTTTCCTCAGTGATGTGGCCACTGGTGAGGAGCCCACAGCCCTCACTCCTCACCCCCACCACTCACTGGGGGTGTGTGTGTGTGTGTCTCTCTCTCTCTCACACACACACACACACACACAAATACATAAACCGGAAAATACATGGGCCGGGCGCTGGTGTTGCACACCTTTAATCCCAGCATTTGGGAGGCGGAGGCAGGCGGATCTCTGTGAATCTGAGGCCGGCTTGGTCTACAGAGTGAAAAAACACAGAGTAAAAGGGACTGGCTGGAAAGAGAGAGGGATCAGAAGGAGTGGGAGGAGACGAGAGGGGGTGACGGGTGAATATGATCAAAGCATATCATGTGTGTTATAAAATATCATCATGAGGCTGAGCACATGGCTCAGTAGTTAAGAACACTTGCTGAGCCCTGGCTGTCCTGGAACTCACTATGTGGACCAGGCTGGCCTCAAACTCACAGAGATCTGCTTGCTTCCCAGTGCTGGAACTAAAGATGTGCACCACCACAGCCAGCTTTTATTTCTTTATTTTTATTTGTGTTCAAGTGTGTGGTGCACTTGGAGGAGGATGTGAAAGCCGATAGAGTTGGAATGAGTTACAGGTGGTGGCTGCCATTCGGGTGCTGTGAATCAAACTCAGGCCTCTGCCAGTGCATTTCGCACTCACAACCACTGAGCTATCTGATCAGGTCCTTAATTAATTAATTAATTAATTAATTAATTAATTAATTTTTTGGAGACAGGCTTTCATCCAGCCTAGGCTGGCCTCAAACTCATGTGTAGCCAACGATGACCTTGAGCTCTAATCCTCCTGCCCCCGCCTCCTGGGAGCTGGGACACCACCACCTGGTTCAGGAGGTGCTGGGGCTGAAACCTGGAGATCCGTGTATGCCTGGCAAGAGCTGTGCCAATAGCTACAAACCCAGCCAAAGAAGTCTGCTTTTCAGCCAAGCTTCTATGTGTTTCCCCTGCTTTGAGTTCTAGAATCTTCTCTTGCTTATACCAAGGCTTGGCTGGCAGGAAGGCTGTACCATTAAAGACACGGGCCAGGCCCTGAGCCATTTCCCTTTCCTGTGGAGCCTGCTACCTTCTTCCAGAATCATGTTATCTGCTGGGAAAGGCACTTCCTGCCCTGCCCAGTCATGCCTCACTCTGCCTGACATAGGTGTGCCTGTTCATTAGTTCATAGATAAGCTATGTCCTCCATGACACCAGCCCCAGGGTCACCTGACCACACAAGGCCTTCCCAGATATTGAAAACACCAGTCTAGCTAGGCATGGTGGCACATGCTTGTCATCTCTGCACTTGGAAGGTGGAGCAAGATGATAAATTGAAGGTCATTCTTGGCTAAGTAGTGAGTTCAATTCCAGCCTGCACTACCTGTGATCCAGTGTCAAAAGACAACCAACCATTAGCCTTATGCATAATGATGCAGGCTCAGAGAGCTCATCCAGTCACCCAGAGTCATAGAGCATGTAAAGATCAGAACCTTAACAGGAAGTGGTGGCGCCCAGCACTGGGAGGCAGAGGCAGGCAGATGAGTTCCATGCCAGCATGGTCTACTGAGTAAGTTCCAGGACAGCCAGAGCTATGCAGAGAAACCCTGAAACCCTGTCTCAAACAAACAAACAAACAAACAAACAAATAAAAAACAAAAACCAGGCCGGGCGGTGGTGGCGCACGCCTTTAATCCCAGCACTTGGGAGGCAGAGCCAGGCGGATCTCTGTGAGTTCAAGGACAGCCTGGGCTACCAAGTGAGTCCCAGGAAAGGCACAAAGCTACACAGAGAAACCCTGTCTCAAAAAACCAAAAAAAAAAAAAAAAAAAACCAGAACCTTGATTTGAAGCTGGGTCTATCTGAAGCCATTCCCATTGGGCACAGTGACGAATGGGAAGTCACTACTCGTACGTAGGATTAGCCATTGTGTCCAAGCGCAGTCTGACACTGAGCTGTAGCCCAACTGGTAGAGTGCTTATCCAGCACACAGGAAAGCCTGGGTTCCTTCCTCAGCACTGAATAACCTGGGTGTGGTGGTGCACATCTATAATCCCAAAATTCCGAAGTCGAAGGGAAGAGGATTAGTCATTTGGCTACACTGTGAATTTAGAGAGAAACCTTAAACTATTTTTGCAGAAATGTTATGGGGATGTCTACGAAGTCCAGGTTTTTCATCTTTGGTGAGGTGGGCTAAGTTACAGGCAAAACAAGATCCTGCCTATATACAGTACAGCATGGTGACCTGAAATCCCAGCTACTCGTAAAGGCTGAGGCACAAAGGGAAGGCCAAGTTTAAGGCTATTTGAGTTACACAGCAAGACTCATGCCAACAATTTGCATACTTGAGGCCCAGGGTTCATTCAATCCTTAGTATCCATAAAGAAGGAAGAAAGGGAGGGAGGAAGAGAGGGAGGGAGGAAGGAAGAGAAAAATTCGACTTGCAAGCAGCCAAGTAGGATGGAGGCCTGGAAGGCAGGTAGGTCTCTTTCACAGGCTCCCCAAGTCTTGCAGAGGAAAATGTTAAGCAAGCTTGTGGTTTGTTTGCTGTTCCTTCTGCCTGGAAGACACGTCTCCATTCATCTCACCGGCCTTCCCTCTCCAGCATCATCTCCTAAAATAGCCCCTAGTGCCTCTTCCACGCAGGACGTCTTGCCGGTTGCTCTACAACCTTAACAACCTACAATTACACGTTCATTCTCTTGTCCACTCCCACGCAGTCTGGGGTTTCTCTGCTTAGTGGACTGCTGTGTCCCCTGGCAGACCATTGCCTGTGAAAGGTTCGTTCCATTCTTGGAGGTCTGAAATTGGGGGTGTTTGGCTGAGCAGCAGAATGAGATCTAGACCCAGACACTTGCGGGACATGCTTGAGGCCTTGGGTTTCAGCAATGCATCCGCGAGACCTTGAAGTCCCGGCCCTGGGTTCCACCGCCACCACCCCCCCAGTGCTTTCTGAGCATGCGCGACACCATCTGGGTTCCAGTTCTCACTCAACACAAAAGAACCACCAGCTTTCAGTCCCATGGTTTATTGACCAGGCGCGAGGACCTGAGTTCCACCCTAGCACAATATATAGCTTCCCTCTGCACCCGCCCCCCACGTGTACACATAAAAACAGTCTCACCCTTTGGCCAAATTCAAGCCTGGGCAAATCATATCTTTGTTCCCTCTGCCCCATTCTTATTCCAAACATACTTCAAGAAGACCAACGATACCCTCAGGTGCGATACCCAAGCGTACTCAGGCTCCCAGACTGAGATTCCCACACCAGAGACAGCCAGCCACACCCAAGACTTGCACAGCACCAGCGACCCCAGAGCCTGGGCTTCAGGCAGCGAGCCTCTCTGGTGGTCAGGGGCTGGCAACTTCAGGCACCCCAGGAGGTCCCTGGGAGGCCAGGTCCTTTAGGCTGGGCAGGGTGGGTCGCAGCCTCTCTCATCTGCCCATTCACGTTTTTCTTTAGGGCACAGTATGGGGAACGAGGAGGAGGCTCAGGGAGAGCCTACTTGCTTTTCTAGTTATTTTTGAGCCGTTTCCGGCCCACTCCCCAAGACTCTAGCGTCTAGCAGTTTCCAGGAAGTTCCTGTCACACAAAGTAGGAGATCGGGGGAGGGATAGAGCCCCCCTGCAATAGCCTCAGCCATGCCACTTAAGGCTCATGACAGATTTGGGCCCAGGGAACCCAAAATAGATAAGAGGAAGGAGGCTCAGAGTTCAACACCCGGTCCGTGGGAATCCGGAGTCGGGCGGGGTGAGAAAGCCGCATCCTGGCCCCACCCCCAGCTTCAAGTAGCTGAGGCCGCCCTCAGACCTCACGGGTCCCGGTCTCCCGGGCCCCTTAAAATTACAGACACCTGCAATAATCCGCTTAGGCAGAGAAAGTTTCCGAATTGCTCCCAGCTTGTCCCTCATCTAAGGCACCCTCGTTTCTGCCCTTCCCTGACAGGATGAGCGCCCAACTCCAGTAGACAGGTGCGTCCAACCTTGCCTCAGTTTCCCCACCAAAGCTTGGGATCGCTACTTCTGGATGTAAACGGCAGAGATGCAGAGAACATTGGGCTCTTGAGGAGACGGGACATGTGGAGAGGTCGGGGCCCTGTTCTTGCCCACACCCGAAGCTACGACCGCCGCACCTCCCCTCCCCCGCCCACCACCTAATCCGCCCGGATAACGGGACCTCCAGGGGAGGAGCATGCGCCGTACTCCTCGGCCCATCGCTCAGGAGGAAGGGAGCAAGCTTGAGGATCCTAGGGAAGGGACAACCTGGGCTGCGGCCAAACGCTCTGGCTGAGGCAGCGCGGGATGCAGAGGCCTGAGGGCGCGGGCAGAAGGGCCTTCGTCCCGGCTGCAGCCACGAGTGTTTTGTTTTAAGGCTCTGAGATGTCGTCCTTCCTCAAAACCCCTCTCCTTCCCAAGTGGGCACAGGCGACTTCCAGGCCGGAGGAGATTCCTACCATAGACTGCGTCCTTCCGATCGTCCTCCATGGCCGCAAGCGGAGGGGAGCCGGGTCCAAGACAGCACGACCCCTACCCAGGCGGGCGGGAGACACCGCGCGCTGCAGGCCCCGCCCCGCCCCGGCTGGCCCCGCCCCCAGGGCGCACGCCAATGGGAGCCCCGCGCCTGAGGGGGCGTGGCCAGGGCCCGGAGTGGCCGGGCTGCCACCTTCCAGTTTCCAATCCGCAGCTAGTGGGTGGCATTTGCTTGTCAGTGGTTCTTGTTTGTTTGTATGCTTTGTGTTTTTTGAGGCAAGGTTTCTCTGTGTAGCAGTGGCTGACTAGAACTCACTCTGTAGACCAGCCTTCCGCCTGCTGGGATTAAAGGTGTGAGCCACTACTGCCCAGAAAGTCATTCTTTGTCCCGGGTCCTGAGCTGACTGTGAGCTAGAGGACTGAAAAAAAAAAAAAATTGTCATGTGTTCATTCATCAGATTGGCAAGAATTTGAAAGTTTGAACACAAGTCAAAAAGGAATAAAAGCTGAGGAGCCAGGTTACCTCACTCAGGATGATTTTTTTCTAGATCCATCCATTTGCCTGCAAACCTCATGATGTCATTGTTTTTCTCTGCTGAGTAGTACTCCATTGTGTATATGTACCACATTTTATTTATCCATTCTTCAGTTGAAGGGCATCTAGGTTGTTTCTAGGTTCTGGCTATTACAAACAATGCTGCTATGAACATAGCTGAGCAAGTGCCCTCCACATTCCTCCTTAGCGGTGCTTTGTGCTTCCCATGGTTCCAGCTGCTTATGCTCAATTGGAGTCAAACCATTACATGAAAACCCCAGACAGAAGTAAGTTTTAAGTCATACGATGTACCAAGTTGTGTGATAAACTTCCATGTGAATTATCCCTTTGTCCTACATATCCACACTGTGTAGGTTAGCTACCACTTGTCACAGTAACCAGTTGGTTATTAGGACAACGGCTTTAGGATAGTGTTATAATTGTTCTTTGTTGTTGTTGTTAGAATATTATCAGAGATGGGCCGGGCGGCGGTGGTGGCACTCGCCTTTAATCCCAGCACTCAGGAGGCAGAGCCAGGCGGATCTCTGTGAGTTTGAGGCCAGGCTGGGCTACCAAGTGAGCTCCAGGAAAGGCCCAAAGCTACGCAGAGAAACCCTGTCTCGAAAAACCAAAAAAAAAAAAAAAAAAAAAAAAAGAATATTATCAGAGGAATTTATCCACAGAAAAAAAACAAAATGTAGAGTTCAGAACTGTCAGTGATTTCAGGCATTCACTGAACATCTTGGAAGAAATCACTTGAGGATAAGGAAAGCACTAGACAGGAAGAATGTCAACTGGACACAGGCTACCAAAGGAACACCAAGGACGGCAAACGGATACCAGAACTAGGAGATGTGCTGGACACGCTACGGCTCATCCTCTAGGAAACCAATCTGTGCACAACTGGACCTCAAATTTGTTGGCTCTGTAACTGTGAGATAATAAATAATTTTTCTGTTCTCTTAAAAAAAAAAAAAAGCTGAGGAGTGGTAAATTCCCTGTCAGCCAGGAATGGTGGTTCACTTTAATCTTTTAATCCCAGCAATAGAGAAGCAGAAACAGGAAGATCTCCTTTAGTTCTGGGCCAACCAGATAGGGCTACACAAAGCAAGACTTTGTCTCAGAAGAGGGGGGGGGGCTGGAGAGATGGCTTCGCGGCTAAGAGCACTAGCTGCTCTTCCTGAGGACCTGAGTTCAGTTCCCAGCACCCACATTAGGAGACTCACAACCACCTGTAACTCCAGCTCCAGAGGATCTATGCCCTCTTCTGGCCTCCACAGGCACTGCATTCACATGTGTGCATGGGTGCACACACACACATAGATTAAAAAAAAACAAAAGAAAGAAAATAGTCAAGTGGCAAGAAGATGAAATTCCAACCAAGTTCATCCCAGAGTGGTGTCACTGGCGAAGCCATGAGAGAAGCCATGGAAAGGAAAGGAGGCAAAGAGTGTTAGTGCCAGCCTTGATTATTAGTACAAAAAACATGGAAAAAAAAATACATGCATGTACATACACAGACACACAAACAAATAAAAATAAGTCATTGGTAAAGGTTGCTTTTTAAATTTCATTATTTTTATTTTATGGGTATGAGTGTTTGGCTACATGTATGTTTGCTCTCCAAGGCCAGAGGAGGGTGATGGATCCCCAGGAACTGGAGTTCCACGCAGTTGTGAACCACCATGTGGGTGCTGGAAATTGAACTCAGGTTCTCTACGGAAACAGCAAATGTTTCTAATTGCTGCACTATCTCTCTGTCTTGGGGTTATTGTTGCAGTGATGAAATACCATGACCAAAGGCAGCTTGGGGAGAAGAGGGTTTATTTCACTCCCAGTTCCATACAACAGTTCATCATCAAAAACAGTGGGGGCAGGAACTCAAGCAGGGCAGGGGTGCTGCTTACTGGCTTGCTCCCTATGATTTGTTCAGCCTGCTTCCTTATAGAACCCAGGGCCACCAGACCAGGAGTGACAACATCCACCACGGGCTGGACCCTCCCCATCAATCACTAATTAACAAAATGTCCTACAGGCTTGCCTGCAGCCCAATCTAATGGAGACTTTTTCTAAACTGGGGTCCCCTCCTCTCTGATGACTCTAGCTTGTGTCAAGTTGACATAAAACTACCCAATTCACTCACCCTCCAAGAGGAGTTATGGAGCTCACTGGCCAGTGCCAGTGTCAGTGAGAAACCTTGTCTCAAAAAATAAGGTGGAGGGGCTGGAGAGATGTCTCGGTTGTTAAGACTATTGGCTGGTCTTGCAGAGGACCCAGATTCGGTTTCCGGCAACCTCATGGCAGCTCACAACTATACATAACTCCAGTTCCAGGACATCTGACACCCTCTTCTGACCTCCGTGGGCACCAGACATTCATGTGGCGTACTCACAAAGGTACAAACAAACAAAAGCAAAAACCAAAGCAAAACAAAACAAAAACAAAAACCAACCAAACAACAACAACAAAAAAACCCACTGCCCCAGCCGTGAGGCCCATTAAAAAATTGTAGCCATGTTTAATATCACACAGCTATCATCTCAGCACTTGGGAGGTGGAGGAAGGAGGACAGTAGTTCAAGACTAGCCTCGGCTACACAAAGAATTTGAGGCTAGCTTGGAGTACATGAGAACCTGTCTCAGTAAACAAAAACAATTTTCTTTGGTCAGTGGAAGGTTAAACATTGACAGACACAATTTAAAACAAAGAAGTGTTAAACACTTTATGCTGAACGGGAGAAGACATCTTTGCCATAATGTTCTAGAATAAGAAGGGTTAATGCTCAACAGAACTTAGATCAGCAGCTGCTCTGCAGGTGACAGTGCCTGGTGGGACATCCGGGAGACAGGCGATCAAGGGACTGTGGTTGACTGTGTGGGGACTTGGCTTCTGCCCCTTTAGTACTTGTCACATTTAAGAATGGAAAGTGGGTCCCAGCAAGATGGTTCAGCAGGTAAAGGCACTCGCCACAAAGTGTAACAACTCGAGTCCCATCTCCAGAACTCACAGGGTGAGAGGAGAAGAGAAACTCCTGCAAGCTGTCATCCGACCACCACACGTGCATGGCGGCACAGACAAGTTTTTTAAATGTAAAAGTGCCAGGCAGTGATGGAGCACACCTTTAATCCCAGCCCTCGAGAGCTGGAAGCAGAGGCAAGGTCAGCCTAGTCTACAGACTGAGTTCCTGGACAGCCAGGGTTACACAGAGAAACCCTGTCTTGAAAAACAACAACAGGCCGGGAGGTGGTGGTGCATGCCTTTGATCCCAGCACTCAGGAGGTAGAGCCAGGCAGATCTCTGTGAGTTCGAGGCCAGCCTGGTCTACAGAGCAAGATCCAGGACAGGCACCGAAACTACATAGAGAAACCCTGTCTCAAAAAACCAAAACAAAAACAAAAAGAAAAGAAAAACAACAACAACAACAAAAACAAAAAGTAAGAGAAATAGTTAAAATTGAAAATGCTTAAAATGAGAAAGAAGAGGGTGTGGCTTTGTGGTAGAACGCTTGCCTAGCATGTGTAAGGCTCATGCCCTCCTTCCCCAGATACTGCAAAGAAAGAAAGAGAGAAAAGGAGGGAGAGGAAGAGGCATGCGCTGTAGAGAGTCTGGTAGGAGAGTGTGAGGTTTCATGGGCTGTGGAAAGAAGCAAAGAGGAGCTGGGCATGGTGTACAAACAGAGCAGAGCTTCCAGGTCATCCTGGGCTATGCAGCCAGTTTCAGGAAAGCCTGGGCTACATGAAACCATCTCAAAAACTTAAATGGAGCTGGGGGGTGGTGGCCCACACCTTTCATTCTAGCACTCGGAAGGCAGAGGCAGGTGGATCCTTGAGTTCTAGGCCAGGCTGGTCTACAGAGCAAGTTCCAGGACAGCCAGGGCTACACAGAGAAACCCTGTCTCAAACAAAACAGAGAGAGAGAGAGAGAGAGAGAGAGAGAGAGAGAGAGGACGGATCCGAACACTCTGCCTGAGGCCAACCCAGGGCCCAGGTGTCAATCCTGAGAACCCCACAACTTGGAGGTGTTGGTGAGATTGCCCTACTGAACAACCTGCTCAGCTGAGATCCATTCGGGAGATGAATTCAGAATCCTGCAGCCTGCAGTCTGAGGAAGCAAGATCAGCTGAGGAGTTGACGAATGAGCAAACCGTGACCTGAGAACACAAAAGAAGGCGCCGCCCAGCCACCGAATCACATTACCAGAATCGTAAGCCTACCCTACACCGCCTGGGAACAGCGAGGAGTTGGGTGCACATTACCATTTATTTGGCTGAACACTGTTGTCAGTGGGAGAGGTGGTATCTGAGCTGGAAGTATAAGAAGGAACCAAACTGAAGCCATTTTGGATAAAACTTCTATTTTGAATACGGGTCAAGTAAAGTTTAAGTTCCCCAGACCTCCCCAGACCTCCCCAGACCTCCCCAGACCTCCCCAGACCTCCCTGGGTAACCGACATCACTGGTATCCTGTTTGGCAAGAGGAGACGTGAATGGTGGGTAAGCCGGCAAACTACACTAGAGTGAACCAGGCAATGAAGACAAGATAAATGTGCCACAGAGCAGTGTTCCTAGGAAAGTTCCTTATCCCTGAATCCTGATTGGTGGAAAATGGAACTGTAACATGGCACAGATGTTTGCAATTTTCAGCCTTAAAAGCTCTGTGACATTCTGGAGCAGGGTCACAGTTCAGCTCCTGAATCTGTTCTCTGGCCCTGATTGATCAGTAGTGGCTTGATTACAATACATTTTTGTCATCTGAAAAAAAAAATGGGTTCTGCAGATTGACTATATGGGACATCTTCCGTAAAGATAGTTGGGTTTTTTTGTCGTCATCCCTCCCAGTCGGTAAAGGCAACAGCATCACAGCATCATTTTTGGGTCAGTAGTATTGTGTCTTTGTTTTCTCCCTAATCATCGGCTTATTTTTCTCTTGGGTGTCTCTTCTTGATGGGTTTGTTGTCTATCTTCAGACTCTTCATTTGTCTGGGGGTCTCTGGGATGCTGTCCTGGTCAGATGCATTGGAGCAGGAGCCATGTGGGACTTCACTCATTTTCTGAAAAAATACAAGTATAGCTTCACCCTGGTGTTAGACCATCTGGCCCTTCCCATCAATTAGTTTCTAGATCTTTCCATTTAGCATATATTTTATGCTGTGTATCCTGTAGGGCAAAATGCTTTTGGGCAATAGAAGCCTTATGCTTGTTTTATTTGTTTGTTTTTGTTTTTGTTTTTGTGTTTTGTTTTTTTTTTTAAGACAGGGTTTCTCTGTGTAGCTTTGCACCTTTCCTGGAACTCACTCTGTAGCCCAGGCTGGCTTTGAACTCGCAGAGATCCGCCTGCCTGGGCCTCCTGAGTGCTGGGATGAAAGGCGTGCGCCACCACCGCCCAGCCATATGACGTCTTTATAGCAACTTCCCAGTGTGGGGAAAGAACTCAGAGAGGTTAGGCAATTTCCCCCCTGCCACACAGTGAGCACAGGGAGGAACAAGGACTTGAACCCCAGGAAGTGGAACCTCTCCAAGGTTGTGCAGCAGACTCCTGGGCATGGTTTTGGGCAAATTATATATTTAGTCCTTTAGTTTCATATGGTGTGTTGGGGGTGGCGGTGGATGAGAAGAAACTGAGTTTGAGAAGACATCACATGTGTGCATATATTTGTTTGTAAATGACGGGAACAAATAATGGTTTTCTGAGAGACAGGAACCTGGGAGTGCAGGTGCAAAGGAGACTTTTAAAAAATTTATTTCAGGACTGGGCATGGTGGTGGCTTTGATCCCAGCACTTGGGAGGCAGAGGCAGGCGATCTCCAGGCGATCCCTCTTACACAGAGAAAACCTGTCTCAAAAACAAACAAAGGAAAGAAAGAGGAAAAAAAAAAAAGATTTATTTCATCTTTTCCATTGCACAACTTTAATCCCAGCACTCAGGTAAATAGATCTCTGTGAGTTCAAGGCCTCCCTGGTATACATAGGGAGTTCCAGGCCAGCCAGAGCTATAAAGTGAGCCCCTGTCTTAACCACAACAAGAACATCTGAGGGGTTAGTACAGTTCCTGACACTGGTTTTTCAGACAGGGCCTCTCCCTGAGCCTTGAGCTCACCAGTTTAACTGCACTGACTGGCCAGGCAGCTCCAGGGATCCACCATGTTTCTACCATGCCTGGCTTTCCCTGTGGGTGCTGGGGATCCAACAGGCGTGCACAGCCAGCGCTTTATCCACCAAGCCATCTTCAAATGGGGTGAGGTGGGGCTCAAGACCCGAGCCTGAGGGCCAGAGTTTGATCCCTGAGACCCACCTGGTGGAAGGAGAGAACCGACCGCTGTAAGTTACTCTCTGATCTTCCCATGTGTGCCCTGGCACAGCCCACCCTCGCCCCTGCTGCCCCATCACACACACAAATAAATAGGTAAACAAAAGAAAAACGTAAATGCTTTAAAATAGATATAAAATATACTGTACAAGCATAGGGCTGTCTTCCCAGCACGTAGGAGGTGGAAACTGATGAATCAGGAGTTCAAGGCCAGTCTGCGGTGCATGAGACCCCATCTTAAGACCATCAACAAGGCCAGGCAGTCATGGCACACCCCTTTAATCCCAGCACTTGGGCGGCAGAGCCAGGCACGAGTCTCTGAGTTTGAGGCCAGCCTGATCTACAGCACGAGATCCAGGACAGGCACCAAAACTACACAGAGAAACCCTGTCTTGAAAAACAAAAAACAAACAAACAAACAAAAATCAACAAAGCTCATGATTACAAGCCTGCTGGGCACAGGAAAGCGCAGAGGAGAGGGTCCTGCCCTGGACACAGAGTGGGAGTCAGGGGGACCTCTCCACAGAGAAACCTCAGACAAAGAATGATGCAAAGAAAGCAAGATGGTGAATATTAAGTCTCAAATCCAGGACAACTGGCTGAGGTGCCTATTTAACATATCAAAGCAGACCTGGCCTCCTGGTTCTCCCAGCATCCCTCAGTCCTTACCTGTCCAGCCTATGGCTGGCACACCCCGCCCTCTACTCTGAACTCTCCGGCCCAGGGGCTCGGCTGCCCCTCCCCCAGAGGCTCTTCCCTTGATAATCCAGCCATTTTGGCTAGAGAATTTTGCAATGGGGGTCAGGGGCAGGAAGGGGAGGGAGTCACTAAGTCTGGGGCCCTGGTGTAGTGAAACCCTGTGCCTGAGGCCAGCAGGAAGTTGACCATGCAGGGTTGGGGGTCATAGAAGGTATGACAGGGAGCCATCTCGGTGAGTTAAATTTTTTTAAGGAGGGAAAAGGGAAGGAGGCTGGTAAGTAGAAGCTGGTCCTGGAGGAGGACAAGATATTTCGGACAAACTGGGACAAAGCCACCACCTCTTGGGGGATGGTGGTGGCTACTGGGCCAGAGTGGGCAGGGCTAGGTCAGGCTGGGCTGGGTTGGCTGAGACAAGACAGAGCTAGTCTGTTCTCTGCCCCCACTGAAGCGCTTGGTTTCATGAATTTTTTAGCTAAATAGGCCTTGAGTTTCAGATTCCAGGGCGCCGGGCCCAGGCTTCTGGGTTCCATTTACCGTGTGAATGCATCTCAGGCCCCAGGAGACTGTTGCTGGCTCTGCAGTGCACATTTAAGTCTGGAGGCCGGAGGACAACTCCCGATGCACCCTTAGGAGCCTTCCACCTTTCCTTAAACTGTATTTGATTTGTGTTTGTGTGTGTGTGTGTGTGTGTGTGTGTGTGTGTGTGTGTGTGTGAAAGGACAAGCTGACGAGTCGGTTCTCTCTCTGAGACAGGCACCTTTGAATCATTTCACTGACCACCTCCCCATAAACACACCTTGGTGTTTTGTTCTGTTTTCAGTCAGGTAACACTATGTAGCCCTCGCTGGCCTGGAACTCTCTATGGAGATCTGCCTGCCTCTGTGTGTGGGTGTGGGTGGGTGGGGGGTGTTGCTGGGATTAAAAGCCTGTGCTGCCTGCCAGCTGGGCTCCACACCTTGTTTTTTGAAAATGTGTGTATGTGTGTGTGTGTGTGTGTGTGTGGTGTGTGTGTGATGTGTGTGTGTGTTGTGTGTGTGTGTGATGTGTATGTGTGGTGTGTGTATTGTGTGTTGTGTGTGTGTGTTGTGTGTGTGTGTATGTGTGTGTGTGTCACGGTGGCCAGGCTAGGCTGGCTGGTCAGGGAGCCCCAGGGATCTATACCCTCCCTTCCCAGCAGGGATGAGGTGAGCCCAGGTTGCCCGAGTCAGCTGATGATCGGGAAGGTCTCCTGTGAGCAGAGACAACCTAAAACCTCAGGGCTGGAGCTCAGCTGGTACAGCGGGGCCCAGCAGGCAAGAAGCCTGGGTTCTATCCCCAGCACCTCACAAGCTGAGCGTGATTGTGCATTCCTGTGATTCTTCCAGCTCTGAGGCAGGAGGATGATGACTTCCAGGTCATCTTGGGCTATGTAACAACACAAAACACAAAATCAGACAATCAAAACTTTACCCTCTTGGAGCCAAACTTCAGCTCCCCATCTGTCAGGGGAAGATAACTGCAGCTCTCCTTTTCCCTCACAGGGTGTTTGTTTGTTTGTTTGTTTGTTTGTTTGTTTTTGTCTTCAGTCAGGATTTTTCGGTGTAGCCCTGGCTGTCCTGGAACTCATTCTGAAGACCAGGCTGGCCTCGAATTCACAGAGATCCACCTGGCTCTGCCTCCCGAGTGCTGGGGTCAAAGCCTGTGTCACCACCGCCCAGGTGCTTGGAGGCTGTAGCTTAGCTGGTAGAGTGCTGGCTATGCATACGCAAACCCTGGGGTCCATCCCCACCGCTGCATCGTGTCAGCGGACTGTGGTGGGGTGTGTATGTCATCTCGGCACTTAGAAGGTAGAGAGCAGTCTCATCAGGAGTTCAAGGCGATTCTTGGCTGTATCGGAAAGCCTGGGCTCCATGGACCTTTGTAAAAAGGTCTGTGTGATTATCTGTCGGGTTTCTTCTTGGGGGGTATTTATGGCAAGCCTGAAGATGGTGCAGCGACTAGGGAGCACGGTGGGGTGGAAGAGCTGGAGTTTAAGGTTAGCCTGTGCTATCTATACATGGAGGCTCCCAACAAAAACATTTTAAGGGCAGGGAGTGTAACCCAGTGGTACAGCGCTTGCCTGGCACACGCAAAGGTGGGCCTTCCGCCCCACGGGACCGCAAAAACAACTAGAACAACACGATTGTGACTTAGTGACCTGGCTGTGTGGCCTTGAGCCAGCCTGTGCTCGGATTCTTCCCGGGTGGTGGCTGTTCAACTCTACGGACAGGCGCCCTGCCTCTGCTTTAGGACAATTCCCGCGGGCGGTTCTTGTAGCTGATCTCTGACTTTTCTTCATCTGGACTCCTGGCCTGATAAAGGTCTGAGACTGGCTAGCGGACCGGGTCGGGTGGGGTAGGGTGAGGTGGGGTGGGAGGGTGCGGCAGCGAGGCCCAAGCGGGCTGCGTCGCCCCCTGACGGCCGTGCGGGGAACGTTTCTTCAGGAGCACCACGCCCCCGGCTCCGGGGAGGTTTGGGGTATTCCGCCCCCAACCCACCTCCGCGACACGGTATCCCAGAAACTGGAGGGTAGAGATAGGATGTTCTTGAGTTTAACGCCAGCCTGGGCTATTAAATAAATAAATGAAGTTAGAAAACAAAAAACAAAGTCGGATTCGGTGGCTCGTGCCTGTAATCTCGAGACTTGTAAGACTGAGGCCGGTCTGAACCGCACAATGGCCAGCTCATCCTCGGTTATCTCAACCTTCCTTCTGGAATTAAAAACAATACAAAAAGCAGGTCAGACCTGGTGGAGCCCTTAATGCCAGCACCCAGGAGGCAGATTCAGGCGGATTTGAGGCCAGCCTGGTCTACAGAGCGAGTTCCAGGACAGCCAGGGCTACAGAGAGAAACCGTGTTTCAAAAACAAACGAACAAACCCAAGGTAGTAAGATGTGTAGTGTGAGTGAGTGAGTTAGAGGGGCTAACATTACTGAGCATCTGGTGGTGGGCGCTGGGGCGCGGACAGAATCTGCTCTATTCGTGCCCCAGTGAGTCGGGGCAAAGTCCCGCGGAGACTGGCACGAGTGGGAGAGAGAACAATACATAGATACACCGATGCCCTGGTGCATGGACCGGTGCTTGGGTGGGCGGATGCGGATGTACGCGTGTAAGTGGGTGGATGGCAGGGTAGATGGACGGACGGATAAATGGGTAGGCGAGTGAGAGGATGAATGAACAGACGTACGGAGGCACGGTGGGCGAGTAGACGGATCAATGGATCAATGTCGTGGGGGCCTCACCGTCCACCCAGGCATTCTCGATCGCCGAGAGAAACTGAGACACAGCAGCTGTCACACCTCAAGTTCTGCCTTTCCCAGCTCCTGAAGCAGTATTGGCGTTTGCTGCCGACCACGCCGCTCACCTGGCGGCCTCCCCTTTAAGACGCGCTCACCTGGCGGCCTCCCCTTTAAGACGCGCTCACCTGGCGGCTCACCTGGGTGAGCGCGCTTCCGCAGGAAGAAGGAAGCTGCCCTGCCGCCTCTGCCTCTCGCTCCGGCCTCTCAGCTTCCCCGGCCACCACCATGTCGGCCTCGGCAGTCTTCATTCTGGACGTCAAGGGCAAGGTGAGGCAGGGGGCGAGGGGGCGAGGGACCCCGGGAGAGGCCGCGGGCCCAGGGCGCAGGGCCCGAGCTGGGGACCCACCCTCTCCAGCCAGCGTCTGTGGCGAGGGGCTCCGCTTCCTGCCTCAGTTTCCCGGTGTGTAGAATGGGAATAAGGACGATCCCTACCGTATGAGCGCCCTGAACCAGTGAGCTCAGCCCTTCTGCAAAGCATGGCGCTCGTGAGTTCGCCCAGTGACTAACTGGAGTGGAAGGAAGGCCTGGACTGGCCCCTTGCAAGCCGCCCGCCCTTCTCCGCTGTCAGCCAGAGCGGTGGAGGAAAACAAGAGCCCTGCCATAAAACCGCAGGGCCGGGCAAGGGCCTCAGTTGTGAGCCGGCGGGGTTCGCTCCCAGAGCACTGCATGAACACCCGTACCCCCAGCTTTGGGTGGCGGAGGCCAAAGGCTCAGGAGACCAGGGGGTGGGGACACACTGCCCCAGAGTCAAACAGGCTCAGCGAGTCAAGGCGAGGTCCAGGCTGCCCAGGCTCGGAGACCTGAGTTTCAGCCTCAAACCCAAGCAAGGGGAAAGGGGACAACCCACAAGGTTGTCCTCTGACCGCGTACACACCGGCCACGGACCCACACCGCCTCACACACAGCATGCACACACAGGAAATAATGGTGCATGTAAAAACAAACGAACAATATCGACATTGGAGCCAGACGACGGCAGGGATGCACGCCTCGGGAGGCAGAGGCAGGCAGATCTCTGTGAGGTCAGCCTGGTCTACACAGAGAGTTCCAGAACAGCCAGGGCTACCCAGAGAAACCCTGTCTGGAAAAACAAAAACAAACAAACAACAAATAAGGACAAGAGAGCCACATCTAGTACCACGCCCCTGCCATCCTAGCTACTCTGGAAGCTGAGGCAGAAGGATGCCCTGAGCCCAGGGTTCAAGAACAGCCTGGGTTACAACAGAGACACAAAATACCCTTGAACGAGAACAGCTCGGGAGGGGTGGTCCGGTTTTGCTTGTCTACTTTTTGTGGACACAGTTTAAATCTTCCACTTTCTCAGTCTGGAAAATGGAGGCAAAGACACCTTCCTCAAGATGAGGCAGGCACTGAACTCCTTAGCAAAGGCTCCTTCTTCTCTTCCTCCTCAGTGGTGGGGAGAGACCCCAAGCTAAGCCCGAACACCACCACTAAATCACATCCAATCCTCTTCTTACTTTAGTTGTTGTTGTTGTTGTTGTTTTTGTTTTTCGAGACAGGGTTTCTCTGTGTAGCCCTGGCTGTCCTGGAACTCTCTGTAGACCAGGCTGGCCTTGAACTCACAGAGATCTGCCTGCCTCTGCCTCCAGAGTGCTGGGATTAAAGGCGTGCGCCACCACCGCCCGGCTCTCACTTCTGTCTTTCCACCGTGTGGGTGCTGGAGGCGGACCTCAGGCTGTCAGCCTTGGTGGTAAGACCCTTCTTCACCACTGAGCTCTCCCACAGGCCCGTCTGCTTCTTGTTTTGAAGTGGTTGAGTTACCCAGGCCTGCTTCAGATTTACTCCGTATCTTAGCTAGGCTGAACTTGCCATCCTCCTGTCTCAGACTCCACAGCAGCTGGGATGGCAGGCCCTCGTTAAGGCGAGGTCCAGCACAGCCAGTCTTCCTGGTTGATGATGACTGACTTTCCTCGCAGTGCTGAGGATGAAGCCAAGGACTTCGTGCGTGGTAGGCAGTCCACTACCGCTGAGCTGTGCTCTAGCCCACCATCCTTTTTCTTCTTTTCTTTTCTGAGGCAGAATCTCAGGTAGCCCAGGTTGGCTTTGAACTTACTGGGTAGCCAAGGGTGGCCTTGCACTTCTGATCCACCTGCCTCCACCTCCCAAACCTATGCCCAGCATAACACTCATTAGTAGAAAGTTGATAGGGCTTGGTATGGACCAGGATACCTTTAGCTGTGGGTCTTGTGCACCCACTTAACAGGCATAAAAACTAAGGCATAGAGAGGTAAACTCTTACCTAGGCCCCTCAGATAACAAATTCTGTGAGAATTAGACACTGAGCATGACCTAGTGGCAAACACCTGTAATCTCAGCATTCAGGAAGCTGAGGCAGGAGGATTGAGAGTTGAGACCAGCTGGGGCTCCATAGAAAAACTATCTAATAAATAAGAAAAGAAAAGACAGGCTACGGATGTAGTTTACTTGGTAGAGGGTTTGTAATCGTAGCTCTAGCTGGGTGGAAGCAGGAGGATCAGGAGTTCAAGGTCATCTTCAGCTACATTTGTATTCAAGGCCAGCCTAGGTGACATGAGGTACTATCTCACCATCCCCTCCATAAAACAAAATAGAGGGCGGGTGTCTATGAGAAAAGAGAATGGACAGCCTAAGGCCCCGTCCCCAGGTCTGGGTACTGGTGGTGACTGACTCCTCTTTGCCTCTCTTTAGCCCCTGATTAGCCGAAACTACAAAGGTGATGTGCCCATGACGGAGATCGACCACTTCATGCCACTGCTGATGCAGCGTGAGGAGGAGGGGGTGCTGGCCCCACTGCTGAGCCATGGCCGAGTGCACTTCCTGTGGATCAAACACAGCAACCTCTACTGCATCCACCCCGCACTGGTCAGGAGTGCCCAGAACTCCATCCAGAGGGCAGGGTACTGAGAACAGAGTTTACACAGTGTGTGGTGTAAGGGCCAGTAGAAATGGGGGGGGGGGGCAGCGGTGGCGGGCGTGGTGGCGCACGCCTTTAATCCCAGCACTGGGGAGGCAGAGGCAGGTGGATCTCTGTGAGTTTGAGGCCAGCTTGGTCTCCAGAGCGAGATCCAGGAAAGGCACCAAAGCTACACAGAGAAACACTGTCTCGGGGAAAAAAAAAAAAAAAAAAAAAGAAATGGGGTGGGGGGCCACAGGGGACTCGTGACACCCCTCCCTCGAAAAGGCCTTGTTCCTTGACCTTTCTGTGCCAGTGGTGGCCACCACCCTGAAGAACGCCAACGCCTCCCTGGTGTATTCCTTTCTGTACAAGACCGTGGAGGTAGGTGCTGGCCTCCCATTGGCTAGCTGGTCTGTCTGTCTGCTCACCCGTCAGTTGCCACCTTCTGACCATGCTCATTAAAGCCTCCCCACTCTGCTCTCACACCTGGGTGAGGAAGAGGCTCCCCCAGATCTAATCCCACTTCTGTGCTGTGTGACCTTCACGAAGTCCCTTGTTTCTGTGCCTGGGAAGGGAAGGGGAGAAGAGGTAGCTGAAAAGGCGGCCTGGGGGGGTGAAGTGATGCGGAGGACGTGTCCCCAGCGGAGGGCAGAAAGGCCCTGAGGTGTGACTAGAAATACACTTACAAGTATGTCTGACGAGAGTTGCTTGGATAGAGTAAGTTATAGAGGTTTGGGGTTGGGGATTTAGCTCAGTGGTAGAGCTCTTGCCTAGCAAGCGCAAGGCCCTGGGTTCGGTCCTCAGCTCTGGAAGGAAAAAATAAAGTAAATTATAGAGGCTAAGGGATTTGAGCAGAGCAAGGTTCAGATGTTGACCGAGTGTGTCTCCCCTCCCAGGAGATGCAGGCTGAGCATCAGTGTGTTTGGTGCTGGATAGTAGATGTTTTCAGATGTTAGAATCTTTACAGATGTGTAGTGAGGCATCCTGGGAACAGTACCAAAGACTTCAGGAAATGAGTTTGTGTTTGATGTATACATGTATACCTTATCCACCCGGAAGGCTTTTTTTTTTTCTTTTTCTTTTCATCTCTTTCTCGCCCCCCCCACCCATATAGGGTTTCTCTGTGTAACAGCTCTGGCTGTCCTAGAACTTGCTCTGTAGACCCGGCTGGCCTCGAACTCACAGAGATCCTCTTGCCTCTGCCTTTCTAGTGCTGGGATTAAAGGTGTGCGCCACCACCGCCTGACAAAAGATAATTTTTAAATTTTTAAAAATGTATTTTATTTATTCGTATGAGTGTGCTAGAATGTGTTTCTGTGAACCACATGCCCAAACAGGCTTAAAGAGAGCACTGGATCCCTTGGGACTGGAGTTAAAGGATGGTTGTGAGCTGCCATGTGGGTTCTGGGAATCAAACCTGGGTCCTCTGGAAGAACAGCCAGTGCTCTTAATGGCTGAGCCATCTTTACAGCCTCTGGAAGGCCATTAAAAAAAAAAAAGTTTTTGCCAGATGGTGGTGTCCAAGGCCTTTAATCCCAGCACTCGGGAGGCAGAGGCTGGTGGATCTCTGTGAGTTTGAGAACAGCCTGGTCTACAAAGCAAGTTCCAGGACAGCCAGGAATACGAAGAGAAACCCTCAGAAAACCACACACACACACACACACACACACACACACACACACACACACACAGAGAAAGAAAGAAAGACCCATTAATGCTGCCTGCTCAGTTTAGTTCAGGTAGTCATGTCTGTATTTATTTTTGAGACAGGCTCTCTCGCAGCCCAGCTGACCCTGAACTTCCAGGATCACAGGTGTACCTAGTTGTTTTATATTGGAATGTTTTACATTTATTCAGTTAGTTCTTGCGTGTGTGTGTGTGTGTGTGTGTGTGTGTGTGTGTGTGTGTGTGTGTGTGTGTCATGGGTGCACATGTGGAGATCAGAGGACAGCTAGCCTTCCAGCACACGGATTCTAGGGTCCCCGGGTTTGGTAACAAGTGACTTTACTTGCTGAGCCATCTGGTCTAGTCTGTTTTGTTTTGATGTTGGCTTTTCCTGAGCTAGAGAATTACATCCATGCACTCCAATTTATTCTTTTTTTTTTTTTAGGTTTTTCGAGACAGGGTTTCTCTGTGTAGCTTTGCACCTTTTCCTGGAACTCACTTGGTAGCCCAGGCTGGCCTCGAACTCACAGAGATCCGCCTGGCTCTGCCTCCCAAGTGCTGGGATTAAAGGCATGTGCCACCACCGCCCGGCTCCAATTTATTCTTAGCTATTTGCTCACATCACTGGCCCCTATACATCACCTGGCAGATACACAGATTCATGATGTATATGCAGAATGCAGATGTTTAAAAATTTAAGTTATATACTTTATTAAAGATTTATTTACTTTTAATTTTATGTATGTAGGTGTTTTGCCTGCATGTATGTCTGTGTACCTCATGTAATCAGTGCCTACAGAGGCCTGAACGGAATGTTGGATCTTCCGGGACTGGAGCTACGGACAGTTATGAGCTGCCATTTTGGTGCTGGGAACTGAACATGGGGCACAGGTCCTCTGCAAGAGCAGCCAATGCTCTTAATCACTGAGCATCTCTCCAGCCCCACACTTTTTGTTTTGTTTTGTTTAGTTTGTGGAGACAGCATCTCTCTATTTGAGTCCTGGCTGTCCTAGAACTGGCTATATGGACCAGGCTGGCCTTGAACTCAGGAAGACCCACTTGTCTCTGCCTCCTGAGTGCTGGGATTAAAGACACTAATCACCATACCTGGCCTCCACACTTTTTTTAGGGAGATCAAGATGGATCAGACCTCTCATTCTAGAGCTTTAAAGGCTACAGCAAGAATATGGAAAGTTCATGGCCAACCTAGACTGTCTCAAAAAAAAAAAAGTCTGGAGTGTGGCTCCTCAGTAAAGCCCCTGCATAGACTCCTCCAGTGAGGGGTTGGGGGTGTTGCTCATTTGTTGAGTCCTGATCTAAATCGAGATACTGGTTTCCTCCAGCCCCTGTATCGTACCCACACCTAGAAAATCCATTCTCACCCCCCTCTAGCTGTCTGTCCAGATTCTTCAAGGTGTAGGTTTCCGCTGCTGTTTCTCTCCTTCCTATGCTGACACGTTGGATATGGTTGAACCCACCACCAAGGATCCCTTTTCTTCGTTAAATTGCTCCCTGGGAGAGAGCCTGTCTCTTTGTTTGCAGCCCAGGCTCACAGTAGATGGTTTGTAATTGCTTACTGGCTGGCTGAGTGTGTTCCCTGGGACCCCACGCCCAGGTCTTCTGTGAGTACTTTAAGGAGCTGGAGGAGGAGAGCATTCGAGATAACTTTGTCATTGTGTATGAGCTGCTGGATGAGCTCATGGACTTCGGCTTTCCACAGACCACGGACAGCAAGATCCTGCAGGAGTGAGTGCGGGAAAGGCGCCTGTGACCGGGAGGTTGGTCCCTCTGAGGTAGGTGTCCGTGGTTCAGCTGCAGACCCTCACTGCTCTTCCCAATAGGTACATCACACAACAGGGCAACAAGCTGGAGACAGGCAAGTCTCGAGTGCCACCTACGGTCACCAATGCTGTTTCATGGCGCTCCGAGGGGATCAAGTACAAAAAGAATGAGGTCTTCATTGACGTCATAGAGTCTGTTAACCTTCTGGTGAGTTTCTGTGCCTCATGTCCTGGGGGCAGGAGAGGTAACTCTGTACCTGCTGACACCCCATATTGGGATACCCCCTTTGCAGGTCAATGCCAATGGCAGTGTCTTGCTCAGCGAGATTGTGGGCACCATCAAGCTGAAGGTGTTTTTGTCTGGGATGCCAGAGCTGCGGCTGGGCCTCAATGACCGAGTGCTCTTTGAGCTTACTGGCCGTAAGATTGGGGGGGGGACCCTTTCCTGGGGATGGGCTAGACTGAGGCCTCCTAGACTGCAGCCAATTCTGAGATAAGTGTTCACAAGCCCTCTGATAATTGAGCCTTGCATCTCAGCAGCAAAGGTCACCTAGGAAATGCTTCCTTTGTTAATGAGAGCTGGCTGCAGACCAAGCCCATTTCTGGCCTTGACATTCTCATGTCAGGAGGAGACAGGTTAATAATATTTAAACATCTCACAAAGTCAGGCATAGTAATCCAAGCTGTAATATCAGCACTCTGGAGGCTGAGGCAGGGGAGTTAGCAGTTCAATGTCATCTCCTTAAGTTAGTGGGATCCTTGTGAGATGTGGGCAGAGACAAATGATTGGTTCACTAGAAATTCCAAGGGGGCCAGCCTAGCCTAATCAGCAAGTTCCATGCCAAAAGAGAAATGCTGTCTCAGGAAAAAACAAAAACAAAAAAACAAGGTGGATGCCACCTGAGGAAGGGCGCCTGGTATTGCCCTCTGGTGTCCGTGTATATATGTGCACATACATACAAATGTACGTACACACACACACACACACACACACACACACACACACACACAGCATAAAATAAAATCAACCAACCAAACAAAAACCAAGTGGAGCAGAGCATAGTGTTACATAAGGGTGACCCCAGACCTTGGGAGGTAGAAGCAGGAGTTGAAGGTAATTCTCAGCAACTTATGAAGTTTGAGGCCATTCTGGGCTACATAAGACCCCGTCTCAAAAGATCACACCAACACAAAGAAAAAAAAAAAAGCAGGAATGATACAAACAAGAAAAGAAACCGAAGAGAAGGCTCAGCCAGTATAGTCCTGCACACCAACATGAAGATCTCAGTTCAGACCCAGAAGACATAAAAAGCAGGCATAGGGCTGGAGGGACGGCTCAGCAGTTGAGAGCACTGGCTGCTCTTCCAGAGGACCCGGGTTCAGTTCCCAGCACCCACCTGGCAGCTCACAGCTGTCTGCCACTCCAAAATCTGACACCCTCACACAGACATACATTCAGGCAAAACACCAATGCACATGCAATTAAAAATAAATAAGTAAATAATAAATAAATAGCAGACATAGAGGCCAGGTGGTGGTGGCGGTGGCGGTGGTGGCGCACGCCTTTAATCCCAGCACTCAGGAGGTAGAGGCAGGCAGCTAGGTCTCTGTAAGTTCCAGAACAGCCTGGTCTACAGAGTGAGTTCCAGGACAACCAAGGTTACATAGTGAAACCCTGTCCCCCAAAACAAATAAACTACAAAGGGAGAGCATGGTGGTCTTTATCTGTTCTGTGAACCTGGAGGAGTAAGGCAGGAGATCCCGGAGTGCTCCGGCCAGCCCTGCTTGCCATTTGGTGAGCTCCAGGTTGAATGAGAGAAGGCTCAGCAGGGAAATCTCTTGGCCACAAACATAGTCACCTGAATGAGATCCCTAAACCCACACAGAGAAATCTGGGAGTGCTGGTGTGCATCTAAATCTCAGCATTCCTTTTAAAGATTTTATTTATTTAGTGTTTGTTTGTTTATTGTGTGTGGGTATTTTGCCTGTATGTATGTATGTGCACTGTGTCTGCAGTGCCCACAGAGGCCAGTAGAGGGTGTCAGATTCCCTGGGACCAGAGTTAGCTACATACAGATGGTTGTCAGCCCCTATGAAGGTGCTGGGGATTGAACCCATGTCCTCTACAAGAGCAGCCAGGGCTCTTAACCACTGAGCCATCTTTCCAGCCCCATGAAGTCTAAGGGCTCCTATGCTCCGTGGAGGCAGAGACTGGAGAATCTTCCAGAAGCTCATAGCCTAGTTAAACTGGTTGGCATCGCAGAACAGAAACAAGTGATCCTTGACAAGGCGGAGGGAAGAAGCCTGGCAGCCATGCATCTGTGCTTGTACACTTCAGACACACCCACAGCAATATGTTAAACAAAGAGGCAAAGTGACTGAAGACACTTGCCAGCAAACCTGACCATCTGTGTTCAATCCCCAGGACCCACATGGTGGAATGAGAGAGCTGACTTCTACAAGTCGTCTTCTGACCTCCATTTGCACTGGGGCAAGCATGCCCCACCTCCCAAGCAAATAAATAAATGCAATAATAATCTAGGGAAGAAGTTAGGGAGCGATTGATCTTTGGTTTTTAATGCACACATGTACACATGAAACCATATAGTACGTGCATACACATGATATTCTCGGAGTACACACATGCACACAAAGGGAAAATTAGGGCCTGGAGAGGCAACCCAGTGACTTGGGGCATTTCTTGCTCCTGCAGAGGACCTGAGTTCGGTTCCCAGCATCTACAATAGGTGGCTTACAACTATTCACAACCCACCCCCCAACCCCCCACTCCAGGAGCTCTGACACCATGTTTTGGCCTCTGTGAGCACCAGCACATGCAGATCTCTCTGATTTGGAAGGCAGCCTGGTCTACATATGGAATTTCAGGACAGCCAAGGCTATGTTAGACCCTGTCTCAAAAAAACAAAATTTAAGAAAAAAAATCCTACTAAAATTTTTAGAAAGATATACTCGAAATAAAATGAAATGAAAAGAGAAAACAGAAGCTCAGGGGTGAGAGGCAGGCCCGGCTTCTGATTCAGCACCACCACTCAGGTCCTGGGGTCCTCTGCAAACCCTGAGAAGGTTGGTGGGGTGGAGCGCACTGCTCACCCCAGGGTCACTCTGCTTGCTCCACTCCGAGTTTCAGGCAGCAAGAACAAGTCTGTGGAACTGGAAGATGTGAAATTCCACCAGTGTGTGAGGCTTTCGCGCTTTGACAATGACCGCACCATCTCCTTCATCCCCCCGGATGGGGACTTTGAACTCATGTCCTACCGCCTCAGCACCCAGGTGAGCCGCGTCCAGCCCAACACAAAGAGGTGGTGGGCAGTGGACCGAGGGCTGACGTCAGGATCTGTGGTAACTGCCTTCTCTGCCTGCAGGTCAAACCCCTGATCTGGATTGAGTCGGTCATTGAGAAATTCTCCCACAGCCGAGTGGAGATCATGGTTAAGGTGAGCTCTAGGGGAAGGCTCCTGGCTGGGCATACAGGGTTTCTGTTTGTTTCTAATTCTTTTTTCCATAATTTTGTGTGTATGGTGTTTTGCCCATATGTATGTGTGATGTGCGATACTTGCTTGCCTGGTGCCCACAGAGACTAGAAGAGGGCACTGATGTTTGTGAACCTCAATGTGGGTGCTGAGAATCAAGCTGGAATCCTCTGGAGGAGCAACCAAACCACTGAGCCATCTTTCCAGATCTATTTTTTTTTTTTAAGGAAGATCTCACTGTGTAACCCTGGATGAACTCTCTGTGTAGACAAGGATGGCCTCAAGCTCAGAGATCTGCTTGCCTCTGCCTCCTAAGGGCTGGGTCTAGAGATGAATGCATCTTCTCAGCCCTTATTTGTTTAAGATTTATTTTGGCGGGGGTGGGGGGGGGGGTGGGGGGGTGGGCTGTTGTTGTTGTTTTTTCGAGACAGGGTTTCTCCATTTAACAGCCCTGGCTGTCCTGGAACTCACTCTGTAGACCAGGCTGGCCTGGAACTCACAAAGATCTGCCTGCTTCTGCATCCCAAGTCCTGGGATTAAAGGTGTGTGCCACCACTGCTCGGCCTTTAGTTAGTGTTTCTATTGCTGTGAAGAGACACCATGACCATGGCAACTCTTGTAAAGGAAATCATTTAATTGATGCTGGCTTACAGTTAAGAGGCTCAGTCCATTATCATCATGGTGGGACATGTCCTGGTGCAGGCAGATGTGGTGCTCGAGCTGAGAATCCTACATCTTGGTCCACAGGCAACAGTAAGTGAACTGAGCACTGGGTGCAGCTTGAGCACATATGAGACCTCAGAGCCCACCCCCACAGTGACACACCTCCTCCAACAAGGCCACACCTCCTCCAATTAAACCACACCTCCTAATAGTGCCAATAGCTTATGGGGCCAGTTACGTTCAAACTACCACAGATGTTTATCTGCATTTATATTTTTTTGGTTGTGAGCCATCTCTCCAGCTGTTTATCTGCATTTATGTGTGTGCACCTTGTGGGCCTAGTACCCTTGCATGAGAGAAAAGGTTGTTCTGTATCATGGAACTGGAGTTATAGATGGTTGTGAATCGTCCTGTGGTTGCTAGGAACCAACACTGGATCCTCTGCAATAGTAACAAATTCTCTTCACCACTGAGACATCTCTCTAGCCTCATGTTTTTGTTTTTATTTATTTATTTATTTGGTTTTTATTTATTTATTTTTTTTTTGAGACACGGTCTCTCTAGGTAGCCCTGGCTGCCTGCAACTTGCCAAATAGACCAGCTGGGCTTCAACAGAGGACAACTCACAGAGATCTGCCTGTCTCTGCCTCTTGAGTGCGCTGCTGCTGCCGCCGCCGCCACCACCACCACCCAACTTATGACATTTTCATAGTTTACATGATGTGATAGTTTGAATGTAGTTGGCCCTCATAAGCTCATAGGGAGTGGCATTAGGAGGTGTGGCTTTGTTGGAGGAGGTGTGTCACTGTGGGGATGGGATTTGAGGTCTCATATACGCTCAAGCCATGCCCAGGGTCTCAGTTTACTTCCTGTTGCCTGTGGATCAAGATGTAGGATCTTAGCTCCAGAACCATATCTGCCTGCACTATGCCATGTCCTACCATGATGATAATGGACTAAACCTCTGAACTGTAAACCACTCCAATTAAATGTTTTCATTCATAAGTGTTGCTGTGGTCATGGTGTCTCTTCACAGCAATAAAAACTCTAACCAAGACATATGATGTATCATATCTACCTCCCCACCCTGTATTCCCCTCCCAATCTGCTTACCTCTTCCTTCCCAACCATTCCCATTTCTATTTTCTATTTTTTTTTTTTTCTTTTTGTGACCCAGTGAGTTTCGTGGGGGTTATTTACAGGGCTGTGGGCTTTTTACCAGTGGCCACACCTCTGAAGAAGGTCTCTCTCTAGCCTTGAATGTTGTGTCTATATCCAGGCTGAACTTGAACACTCTCTTTATAATCCTGACAGGCCTTGAACTTGACATCCTCCTGCATCAGCCTCCAGAGTAGCTGGGATCACAAGCATCCACCTCTAGTCTTGCTCAGGAGTAAATTCTTTTTGCCTCCTGCTCTCTCCTGGCAGGCTAAGGGGCAATTTAAGAAGCAGTCAGTGGCCAATGGCGTGGAAATATCTGTGCCTGTTCCCAGTGATGCAGACTCCCCACGCTTCAAGACCAGTGTGGGCAGTGCCAAGTATGTGCCTGAGAAGAATGTTGTCATTTGGAGTATCAAGTCCTTCCCTGTGAGTATTGAGAAAGGCGGGGCCCAGGGTGAGAGGGGACTTCAGTGGTGGTGGGGCCTCAGAGAACCTCATCAGTATGCACATGGCAATCTGTGGGGGCTGATGAATGGGGAACCCAGGCTGTTTCTTGATTGGCACTTGATGTGTGGCCATGTCTGTCTTCTTCCCATATGGGAGGTGGAGGCAGGAGGATAAAGAATTCAGGCTTGCTGGGCAGTGATGATGCATGCCTTTAATCCCACCACTTAGGAGGCAGAGCCAGGCAGATCTCTGTGAGTTTGAGGCCAGCCTGGTCTACAGAGCGAGGTCTAGGACAGGCACCAAAACTACACAGAGAAACCCTGTCTCAAAAAACAAACAAACAAAAGAATTCAGGCTTATCCTTGCCTACATAACTACTTCAAGTCTAGTCTAGGCTACATGAGACCCTGTTTGAAAACCTAAACCAAACCAAACCAAGGTGGGGAAACTGAGGCCTCCTCAAACAGCATCTCCCTACTCCCATAAGTCCTTCAGGGATATGGCCTATGGTTTTTCCTTCATAGACTCAGCTCATCTGTGAAATGGGATGGGTAACAGTTGACCCACGTTTTTTTTGTTGTTGATGTTTTTAGACAGGATCTCACTGTATGGCCATTGCTGGCCTTGAACTCACAGAGATCTGCTTGCCTCTGCCTCTCAAGTGCTGGGATTAAAGGTGTGTGTGCCATAATGTCTAATTATGACTCATATTCTCCACATCTGAGCATTGAGGGCTTTATTGTTAGTGTGCATGTGTATGTGTGCGCGCGCACGCGCCATGGGGTACAGGTCAGAGGACAACTTAGAGGATTGGTTCTCTTTCCCCACGTGGGTCCCAGGGATTGAACTCAGCTTGGCAGGCTTGGCAGGAAGTGCTTTCTTGCTTCTTAATCTTGACAGCCCTTTATTTATTACTGACTTTTTAAATTTATTTTATTTATTTATTTATTAGTTTTTCCAGACAGGGTTGAACGTCCTGTGCAAGTGTTCTACCACGATTCTGCAGTCCTGGTCCTTGGTTTCTTGATCCTCCTGCTTTAGTTTCCAGAGTAGCTGGAACTATGGGCCTTTGCCACTGAACCCAGCCACTGGATGATTTGATCTGTTTCCTCCAGACTGAAGGACAAGAGTTAGACTTTTTTTTTTTTTCCTTTTCTGAACTGGAGAGAGATGGGTCAGTAGTCTTTTTTTCCTTGGAAATGGGACAGTTGTGAGCTGCCCTGTGGGTGCTAGGAATTGAACCCGGGTCTACCAGAAGAGCAGCCACTGCTCCCAACCACTGAGCCATTTCTCCAGCCCAAGTAAGACTTTTTCTGAGTCTCAGAGAACACTCTTGACTTTGAAGTCTCTGTAACGGACCTTCTCTGTGGAGGTTGTTGTGAGAGAGATCTGAGAGACAGAGGGTGGTCAGAGAGTCTGATGCCTCTGTGTGTCCACAGGGCGGCAAAGAGTACTTGATGCGTGCCCACTTTGGGCTCCCCAGCGTGGAAACTGAGGAGGTGGAGGGCCGGCCACCCATTGGGGTCAAGTTTGAGATTCCATACTTTACGGTTTCTGGCATCCAGGTGAGGAACAAGGGGGGGAAGTCCCTGCTTTCTTCCCTCTTGGCTTCAGTCACCTCTCATCTCACATCTTATTTATTCATTTGAGCTCTTATTTTATGTGTATCAGTGTTTTGCCTACATATATGTCTGTGTACCGTGTGTATGCAGTACCTGTAGAGGTCAGAAGAAGGTGTCAGATCCCCTAGAACTGGAGTTACAGAGTTGCAATCCACCATCCAGATGCTGGGACTCTAACCCAGGTCCTCTGAAGAGCAGCCACAGCTCTTAACCACCTTTGTTTTTTTGAGACAGGGTCTCACTGTGGCCAGACTGACTTAGAACTCACTCTGTAGACCAGGCTGGCATTGAACTCAGGCAGAGACCTGCCTGCCTCTGCTTCCCAAGTGCGGAGACCAGAGGTGTGCACCACACCAGGCATTTGTACTTTGTCACCCAAGCTAGCCGAGGACTCACTCTGAATCCAGGCTGGTCTTGAACCCACTGCACAACCCAGGCTGGCCTTGAACTTATGACATCCTTCTGTCTAGATTCCCAAGCTCTAGGATGAAAGTCATGTGTCCCCATGCCAGGGTGTCCACCTCTTTGTCTTCCCCTAGGGAATGCTGCCTCTTCTGTTCTCGGCTGGGGCTCGTCCCTCTACCTCTCACATTGGCATCTGCTGTCCTCTTGCTCAGTCACTGTTCACCTCTGCCTCCCCCACCTGCAGAGTATTCTCCATTCTCTTGACCTGTCCCCAACTCTGTCCTGTATCTTCCCTCTGTACTTCCTTTTCCCTACTGGCTTGGATCACTTCCTCTTTGCCCATGCCACGCCCAGAGACTCCCAACTTGTGTCATTTTGTATCCTAACGGGTGCCCTGTATGTTCTCTTGACGTGGGCCATCCCTTTTCCTTCTCAGTCACCTCCCCCTCCCACTATCCCCCACACTGGGATGGAACTCAGGGACTGGTGCATGCTAGGCAGGGCCTTTCCCACGAGTCACACCCAGCTCCTCACAGGCGACTCTAGAAGGAAGCTCTGATGCCGAGATACATCTCTAGTCCTTGGCCACTCCTTTCTATTGTCTTCCAGGTCCGTTACATGAAGATCATTGAGAAGAGTGGATACCAGGCCCTGCCCTGGGTCCGCTACATCACCCAGAGTGGGGGTAAGAGCCTGGCTCTCTGGGACAGTGAGCTTAAGGAGATGGAGGGCATGGGGACTGATGACTTGGATGCTATGTTTGGGACAGTTCTAAAACTTGACATGTTTAGCCCTAAACCCATCCCTTACCATGGGCATCAGCTTATACATCTTTAGAATGGGGTGGCCATTCCACAGTGTCGATAAGGTCTGAACAAGATGCTGATGCTTAGCATCTCCATACAATGCGGGCATGCTGACCAGATGGAGGCTCACGTGTGGAACCCATCCTGACCTAAGCAAGATTTTTTTTTTTTTTTTTGATACTAGGACAGAAATCAGGGCTTTATATATGATAGGTAGGAATTCTACCATCCAGCCACCCCATGTCCCAAGCCTGTATCCCTAAGCATTGTAAAATATTTCCAGGGGTGATTTTGTGTGTTGGGACCCAGGATAGATTTTGTGGGTGTTGGAGGACTCTTTCCCCTTTCTCAATTCTCAGATGGTCCCCCCACTCATTTTTTTCTGCAGATTATCAACTTCGTACCAGCTAGAAGGAAGACGTGGGGCTTTGAACATGAGTTGAACATGTGGCTTCCTTCTCAGATCACAGCTTCAGACTATGAGAGACGTGCGTGCGTGCGTGCGTGCGTGCGTTCATGCTGGGTTGGGGTACTAACAACAGTCTTGCTGCCAGTGCCCCACCCCCTGTACCTCCCAGCTGTCTAGGATGGTTGTGTCCCTCAGCCTTGGCGCTCTCCCATCCTGATTTTATATGAAGAAATATAAGAGGGCCTGAACTGCCCCTCCCGCTCCGTGAGTGCCTTCTTGCAATGACCTGCCTTGGGCAGCTCTAGGGCTCTTTTATAGCTGCTGAGCCTAGGCCCTGCTGGCCCTCCATCTGAGTTTTAGGGTGTCATTAAAATAAATCTAACAGCTGTGAGTGTGCTTCTTGGCTATGGACTGGGAATGACCATACTTGGTGGGCGTGTCCAGGTGGGCGTGTCCACTGACTACTTGCCATTCTTTTTTTAATTTATTTATAATATATAGTGTCCTTTCTGCATGTATCCCTGCCCGCCAGAAGAGGGCACCAGATCTCATTACAGATGGCTGTGAGCCACCATGTGGTTGCTGGGAATTGAACTCAGGACCTCTGGAAGAGCAAGCAGTGTTCTTAACCACTGAGCCATCTCTCCAGCCCTACTTGCCATTCTTTTCCACCCTGGAAAAATGGAGGGCATGTGGACTGATGACTTTGATGCTCTGTTTGGGACAGTTCTAAAACTTGACATGTTTAGCCCCAAACCCATCCCTTACCATGGGCGTCATCTTTAGAATGGGGTGGCTGGCCGGCTCCACAGTGATGACAAGGTCTGAACAAGATGCTGATGCTTCCTCCCTTCATTCCCTATCACTCGCTGGTCCCTTCTGTAGCCACCAAAGGTCACTGTAAAATCTCAGTACATCATTGCCCTGTTTAACCCTGATGCCCTTCCCATCTTTTTTTATTCTTATTTATTTATGTATTTATTTATTTAGAGACAGGCTTTCTCTGTGTAGCTTTGCTCCTTTCCTGGAACTCACTCTGTAGACCAGGTTGGACTTGAACTCACAGAGATCTGCCTGCCTCTGCCTCCCAAGTGCTGGGAGTAAAGGTGTGTGTCACCACCGCCCAGCTCCTTCCCATCTTCTTTTTTTTTTTTTTTCAAAGATTTATTTATTTATTATGTATACAGTATTCTGTCTGCATATACACTTGCAGGTCAGAAGAGGGCACCAGATCTCATTACAGATGGCTGTGAGCCACCATGTGGTTGCTGGGAATTGAACTCATGACCTCTGGAAGAACAGCCAGTGCTCTTAACCTCTGAGCCATCTCTCCCCATCTTCTTAAAAGTAGTTATTATAGTGGTCTGCACACTACTCCACCACCTGCCCACCTTCCTGCCCTCCCATTCTTTCTTTCCGTATTATACCAGATGCTTTCAAACTTCAGGGCCTTTGCATATGCAGTGACCCTACACTCAGCCGATATCCTAATATTTTTCTTTTAATTTCTTTTCTTCTTTTTTTTTTTTTTTTTTTTTCTCGAGACAGGGTTTCTCTGTGTAACCATCTAGACTGTCCTGGAACTGGATTTGTAGACCAGGCTGGCCTCAGGCTCACAGAGATGTCTTGTTTTTCTGGATTTTTAAACGGAACCTTACTATGTAACCCTGGCTGTCTTGGAACTCACTATGTAGACTGGCCTGGCCTTGAACTCATAGATCTACCTGCCTCTGCCTCCAGAATGCTGTGATTAATGATATCTACCACCACACTTGGCAATATAGTTTTGAGAATTAGCTATCTAGCCCAGGATGGCCTACAACTTAATCCTCTTGCCTCAGACTCCTGAGTGCCAAGATTACTAGGTTTAATGGCCTGCCTTTATCACCTCACAACATTTACTACTCTGAAAAAATGCAGTCACATCTCCTGGCCTAGACTGTGGGTGTCTAGTGGGCTCTCTGCATGGCCACCTCAGGAGTTTCTTAGCAAGACTTGCCTCCCAGAACCTCACATGGCCGACAGCAGGCGGACTTTCTTTTCAGCAAGGACTGCTTAACCTGAGCTATGATTAACCGAGGACCATGATTCTTTTCTCACCAACTACAATTTCTAACTTTAGTCTAAAGTTAAGCCAGACATGGTGGCATATACCTGTAATCCTAGCACTCAAGAGGTAGAGGCAAGATGATCAGATGTTTGAGGTTAGTCTAGACTTAGTTAGAGGCCAGCCTGAGCTACATAAGAACTTGTTTCAGCCGGGGTGGGTGTGGGTGGGGTGGCTTTAAGTGCACCTTTAATCCCAGGTTTCTCCCAGCGCTCTGGAGGCAGAGCCAGGCGGATCTCTGCAAGTTTGAGGCCAGCCTGGTCTACAGAGTGAGTTCCAGGACAGGCTCCAAAGCTATACAGAGAAACCCTGTCTAAAAAATACCAAGAAGAAAAAAAAAAGAACTTGTTCCAATAAATAATAATGTTAAGGGGCTGTGGCTATAGGTCAGTTAGCAGAGTGTTTGCAAAGCATCCATGAAGCCCTGGGTTCCATCCCCAGTGCCGAATGGACAGTCTGTAAAGCACTTGGGAGTGTCCTTCAGGAGGCTCAGGTGTCATCCTTGGCTACATAAGGAGCTGGAGGCCAGCCTGGGATACATGAGACCCTTTAAAAAAAAATTAAAATGCTGAGCTGGAGAGATGGCTCAGCAGCTAAGAGCACTGGCTGTTCTTCCAGAAGAACTGGGTTCAATTCCCAGCACCCATATGGCAGCTCACAACTGTCTGTAACTCCAGTTCCAGGGGGTCCAACACCCTTACACAACCATACATGCAAGGAAAACACCAATGCACATTTTAAAAAAAAAAATCGCCAGGCATAGTTCATTTAGGAGGCAGGGTCAGGCAGATCTGTTTGAGTTCAAGGTCAGCCTGGTCTACATAGTGAGTTCCAGGACAGCCAGAGCTACATAATATCATGTCTCAAAAAATCTTAAGGAAAATTATGTGACTATGTGGGTATTTGTATGTGCACGAAGAGGTCCAAAGAGTGTTGGATTCCTTGGAGCTGGAGTTATGTATGGCCGAGTGTTGTCACATGGGTGTTGGAAACCGAACCTCTGCTTCTTTACAAGAATGTCAAATGCTCTTAGCCCTTGAGCCATCTTTCCAGCTCCAAGACACCCCCCCCCCATGGGGTTTCTCTGTGTAGCTTTGGTGCCTGTCCTGGATCTCGCTCTGTAGCCCAGGCTGGCTTTGAACTCACAAAGATCCGCCTGGCTCTGCCTCCGGAGTGCTGGGATCAAAAGGCCTGCGCCACCACTGCCCGGTTTTCCAAGATCCTTTCTTATTTTTTTTTTTTAAAAAAAAGGAGCCCACTCCTTTAATCCCGGCACGGATGGTCGAGGCAGGTGGATACCTGAGTTTGAGGCCAGATGACACGGTGAGATTCAGGCCGGCCAAGGTTACATAGTGAGACCTGTCTCATACCTTTAAAGCAAACAAAAAGATGTTAGCAGGCGCGCACTTGGCCGTCCAGAGGCCATTCATTCCTTTAACCCAGCAGTCGAGTGGATGAACTAAGTTCCCCGCCGCGTAGTAAGCGCTGCTTAGGACTTCCGGGGCACACAAAGGAACAGAACGTCCCAGTTCTGGGAGCCTCCAGTCCCGCCTCCATTCCTCTCGGAGGCGCTAAAGATCCAGGGTCCGCCCGCGCCAGCCGGTCTCCAACCTCTCTCCCGGGGTCAGTTAAACTTTCCCTCTCTTTCCCGCCCGCCCGCCTGCCCGTCGGGTTTGAAAAACCAAACTCCCCGCGGTGGCGGGCCGCCCCACCGGCTGCCGCCCGCTGGCCAATCACGAGCCGCACCACCTCCGTGGGCGAGACAAACCTTCCCAGCAACGCGCGCTGATTGGCTGGGGTGGCCGGTGGGCGGGACTCGCGGAGGTCGGGCGCTGGGCACACCGGCTCCGGCTACTGTGTTGCGAGTTCGTAAGAAAACAAGGCAGCTCTGGGCGGGGCCGGGAACGGCGGCGGCGGACTGCGGCGGCCGGGGAGAGCCGGCTCAGAGCAGACCCCGCCCGCGCACGCGGAGGAGGGAGGGTGAGTCCGGGGAGACCCGGCCCAAGGGGCGGGCGCCGGGGGCTGGGCGGGGTTCCTCGCCGCCTCTCACGGTGACAGGGGGAGGAGCCGGGTGCGACAGCCGGGGTCGTGCGGGACCGAGCGCGGAGGGTCTGCGGCCGGGGAGGAGCCGTAGAGTGGGCCCCAGTGGCGCCGCAGCCCCCGGGAAGGGCAGCCCCGGTGTTGGGCTCCTGCGCTCGCGGGTTCCTCAGCCGTGACCGGGGCTGGGCTCGGGGCTCGGTGGGTTTCAGAGACCGCCCGTGTCACCATGCTCCTGGAAGAGGTCCTCGCCGGCGACCGGCTGAGCGGCGCAGCGGCCCGCGGCGACGTGCAGGAGGTGCGCCGCCTTCTGCACCGGGAGCTGGTGCATCCCGACGCTCTGAACCGTTTCGGCAAGACCGCCTTGCAGGTGAGGCCTGGCGGACGCCCGGCTCCCACACCCCACCCTCCCGCGTCCTGACCCGCCTTGGCGATCCCCTGAGGACCATTCCTTATTTGCACCAGTGTTGGGTGGGGTGGTGCAGGGAGGGTGGGGGAGGGGGTCACTTTTCGGCTCTAAAGAATCCCTTGTCTTCAAGCCTAGAGGATTCGGTTTCGCTGCAGACCTTGATTCCCTGGGTACGGGTTGGGGTTCAGTGTCTTCTCATGCCAGTCCTTGAGGACAGCTCACATTTCTTGGGGCTTCTAAAAGGACATTCGATCTCAGGAAGGTAGGATGTGCGTCTTCTCTAAGCGAGATAGCCTTTTTTTTTTTTTTTTTTCCTGTAGGAGTCCTTTTTAAGGGTCTCTGGTTATTTGGGGGTGGGGAGAGGTCATTTCTGAAAGTGATGTGGATTTTTTTTTAATCTTTTGAGTGTCTCGGTTACAAAAAAAAATCCCTATTGCTTGAAGGCCCCATAATTTGAGGTGGCATTTGTAGGGGGTTCCACTTTTTTCATGGGTGCTCATAATTCTGAAGATCATGTTTATCTCTAAAGAAGTTTTCCCTGGACAAAGGGGACCCAAGTTCCCTAGAGCATCTCTTTTCTTAAAAATTCTAAGTAGTTCTCAGAAAATGGGCTCATTGTCTGGAGGGGTCTAAGGGTTGTAGTGATCTCCCCTATGGGAGAGCCCTGCCCCTGAGAGAGGCTCTTGGCACTCACTTCCTGTCCTTCCCTTCCTTTCCGATTCCCCTTCCTTTCCATTCTCTTTCTTCTTCATTGCTTCTTTATTTCTGAGACAAAGTCTCACTCTGTGGCTCAGGCTGGCCTTGAATTGGAGGCTGTCCCCCTGCCTGGGCCTCCCAAGTGCAGGGATTACGGGAGTGGGCACTTTGCCTGGCCGCTTAGAGTGTTCATGAGTCACTTTTGGAGTTAGGGTCTTTGTGTTGTTACATGAGC
The DNA here is from genome assembly GCF_049852395.1 of Peromyscus maniculatus bairdii. Lineage (NCBI taxonomy): Eukaryota > Metazoa > Chordata > Mammalia > Rodentia > Cricetidae > Peromyscus > Peromyscus maniculatus. The sequence goes on along the minus strand of NC_134858.1, from coordinate 17,174,349 downwards.
TTTGGGTGTGTCTGGTCCTTGTTTCCAAAGAACCTGTTCTTTCAGGTCCCAAACAGGTCCTTGGGGGCCTGTCTTTCCTGGGGCGTCCAGTGGCACTCCGGATTTCTGGTAGACCTCTCTGCCTGACCATTTTCCAGCGGGAACCTCTCGACTTTCTGCTCCCCAACCCCGTAGGTCATGATGTTTGGAAGTCCAGCAGTTGCTCTGGAACTCCTGAAGCAAGGCGCTAGCCCCAACGTCCAAGATGCCTCTGGTACCAGTCCAGTGCATGATGCAGCCCGCACTGGGTTCCTGGACACCTTGAAGGTCCTGGTGGAGCATGGTGCTGATGTCAACGTCCTGGACAGCGCCGGCTCGCTCCCCATCCACCTGGCGATCCGAGAGGGCCATAGCTCCGTGGTCAGCTTCCTCGCTGCCGAATCTGACCTCTATCACAGGGACGCTTCGGGTCTCACCCCCCTGGAGTTGGCCCGGCAGAGAGGGGATCAGAACCTCATGGACATCCTGCAGGGGCACATGGTGATCCCACTGTGACCCAGGGCCACTGTCTCCAGCCAGAGTCTCACTGGGTTACAAGTCACCAACAGAGGAAAGAAACTTTCGCTCCTCACTCCCGTCCATTGAAGGAGGGAGTGGGAGGAGCAGTTTGTGGTTTATTGGTGTTGCTTTCTTGAGTGAGTGTGTTTGGGGGACGTTTCTCGTTTGTTTTTCTCACCCCAGTCGGTGTGTTGGACAGAGAAGGGCTCCGACAGGCGACAGCCACCTAAACGGTTCAGTTTTCCCCGCACCCGGCTGCAGAGACCTCAGGGCAGAGGTTTAAAACCCTAGCCTCAGAGTGAGGTCATCACCTCCTGGGCTCCTGGAAGCTGGTGACCTTGGCAGGCTGTGCTTAGAGAGCCCTGAAGTGTGAGCCACCTACTTTGGGCATGGGAGGGGGAGGGCAAACATTTCGAATCAGTTAAAAGGATAGCGTGAGTTGATTTTTTTTTTCTTGGAAGCTTGTTTTCCAGTCTGTTGTACAGAGTTTGAAATATATGTATTTATTGCTTTATGGAAAGAAATGGTTTTGTGTGATCATTTACTGTTTGGACCCATTAAGTTAAGACTTTGGCATGACGACGGTGAGGGTGACTTCCGATTTGGGAGTCTGGGCTGGGGTACTCGGAGTTCCGGGACGTGCGTGCGTGTGGGATGAAACCGAGGGATGGTGGGGCCAAGGGGCGACATGGTCATTCCCAAGGCGTCAGGGTAACCGGGCTGGGTGGGGCAGCGATCGGGTGCTGTCGGAACGGAAGGGAGGCAGGAAACCGCGAGCGGAGAAAGGGGCCCCCAGATGTCAGCTGGGTGCCGGGAGCCGGCAGGGTGGGGAAGGGTGGGCGGTGGCTTGTGGCCTTTCCCCGCAGGGGCTTGGCCCGTGGGTGTGGCCTGCGGAGCGAAAGGCCAACGGGGTCCCGGAAGAGCCGGGGGTGGAGCGCGTCGCGTCGGGGGGACCGGCCCCTTTAAGACGGGCTCTCAGTGGGCGTGCCGCGGGAGGGCGCACAGGAGGGGCCCGGCGCGCGTGCGCACTGGGCCACACAGCCGCCATGCCGGAACCGCGCGGCTCTGGGTCGCTGAGGGTGAACGCGGCGTTCGCCGCACGCTACAGCCGTTACCGCGAGCGCGAGGAACTGCAGCGGCGTGAGTGAGGGGCGCCCGCGCGGGCCGGGGGGTGGGGGGCTGCGGTGCATCCGGCGATGGTGGCCGTGGAGAACCCGTGTGTACCCCACAGTGAAGGATCGCTACGGGGATCCGGGCGACGGCGACGGCGACTCCAGCTCCGAGTCTGACTCCAGCGACGAGCACGTGGTAAGCCTCCGCGGCCAGGCTTCCCGTCCTTCCCGGCGTCCTGGGGGCCTTCCCTGACCCGCTGCCTTGTCCGGGAGCCGTAAGGCCCGCCCCCATCCTGTGAATGACAGGCATTCCCCCCAACCCCGCGATCGCCAAAGACACCCTTCCTTCTGGGAGAGATCTCCAGCCTCCCATCCGCTGATCTCTCATCTGGACGCACCCGAGTGCCTTACCCTACGGGGATGGTTCCAGATTTAGCTCCTAACCCCTTGAGTGACAGATAGCCCCTTCCCAGTGGTCCCTGAATCTTCCTACTTGCCTAAATTGGCCACAGGCCTGGCACAGCACCCCTGCTTAGGTACACAGCGGGAGTCTGACCCTAACCACATGGGGTCCCCTAGGCACACCCAAGACCTGCATCCCAATCCCTGAGTAACAAGCAGCATTCTTGTCCCTAGGGAATTGCCAAATCTTCCCTACTTCCCCAGAAGGACAGAGCACCCTACCTTAATCACATGTGGCCCACGCCCTGGCCCCTTGAGTTGCCAGCGGTACCCTCCTCCTGTCTAGGAGACACCAAATCATCACTGCTTGACTGCACGCCGCCCATCAGTTTGCAGCAGGAAACTTCCCCTAACTCTGTAGAGCCCTGAGGTAGTTCCAAGACACCTCCATCCCTTAAGTGACAGACAGTGCCCTACCCGCCGATAAGGGTTGTCATATGCTCTCTACTTTATGATCACTCGGTCCTCCATCATCACAGATTGACCCCACCAACCCTTCTGTCCGCTGAGAACCACCCTTCCCATTTCTAAAACCCACGAGTCGTCATTGTAATGCATAGACCACGTGGGGCACCACTGCCTTCCCATGGCAGCTCTAATCTTGGCTTCATCCAACGTAGCCAAGCCTTGTAGTGGTCCACCCAAGAGGGTCACTCTGAGTGCCCCTGCTCAGTGGCCCACCCTGCCCTTTTCAGGATGTACCTCCTCTCCCCACTCTACCCATGGCCCCTGCCCTCTGTCTGGCCACATCTGCCCAGGTCCAGTGCCCCCACCTGCTTCTCTTCAAAGGACTCTCCTCAGGGTTGCCTGTCCCCGCTGTTTCCTGTCCTCCTCACCAGCCTTCTGAAGTCAGCCCACTCCTTTTCCTGCTCTAGGAGTTTGACCCCCAGCAGGAGAGAGACTTTTACAGAACTCTGTCCTTGCTGAAGAAGAAGGACCCCCGAATTTACCAGAAAGATGCTACCTTCTATCAGAGAACGGGTATGGAGGGGCTGCTTCTCTAAGTTCCTTAGTGTTGATGGAATTGAATTGTTGAATGGATTGTTTCCCAGCCTGAGGGAGGTGCCAGACACCAGAGTGACAGTGTAACCCATAATCCCAGCACTCAAGAGGCAGAGGCAGGCGGATCTCTGTGAGTTCGAGGCCAGCCTGGGCTACAGAGTGAGTTCAGGATAGTCAGGACTACAGAGAAACCCTGCCTAAAAAAACAAAATAAAAAGAGTGAGTGGATGGCGTGTGAGGAGTGACACACAGGATGACCTGGCATCCACACTCACTTAAAACCCCGGGGCTGGAGAGATGGCTCGGGTGAGAGCATCTTAACCATCTTCCAGAGGGCCCGGGTTCAGTTCCCAGCACCCAGTGGCAGCTCACAACTGTCTGTAACCCCAGTTATAGGGGACACAACACCCATGGCAAAACACCAATGCACATAAAATAAAAATTTTTTAAATTAAAAAAAAAAGCCCTCTATGAATTTGTAAGTCTAAAATACCAGGTCAGAAATGCTTTTTTACTTTTTATTTTTGAGATAGTTTCCCATGCAACCTAGTCTAGCCTATAACTTACTATGTAGCCAAGAATGTGATTGAACCTGTGATCCTCCTGCCTCCCCCCTCCAGAATGCTGGGGTTCCAGGTGTGTGCACATAACTGAAATTGGACAGAGCGCCTGGGGCTTGGGAGGCCATACCTTTTGTTTGGTTGATTGGTTTCTTTCTTTTGTACATAGTGAGTTTTAGTCTAGCCTGGTCCACATTATACTCTGTCCCTGGAAAAATACAGGGTAGAGTAAGGATGATTTGCTGTTTTACAGTTGGAAGTGGCTGGCAGGGATTCAGAACTCATGTCTGCTCCCAGTCCTGCCCATGGGGAGAGGGAAGCTGGGAGCAGGAATAGGTATTTTCTCATTGGCCCACAGCTGAAACCTCATCTTCAGAGAGTGAGGAGGAGCCAGCAGCCTCCGGGAAGCAGAAGAAAGTACAGCCCATGTACCTGAAGGACTATGAGAGGAAGGTCATCTTAGAGAAAGAAGGGTAAGGAGGCCCTCGTCCCCCATCAGCCTCCAGCTTTCTAGGGACTGTGAAGGGGTTTCGGGGGTTTTTGTTGGTGCTAGTTTTTTGTTGTTGGTGCTGGTTTTTTGTTTGTTTTGTTTTGTTTTGTGATGGGGTTTCTCTATATAGCCCTGGCTGTCCAAGAACTCACTCTGTAGCCGGGCAGTGGTGGCGCACGCCTTTAATCCCAGCACTTGGGAGGCAGAGCCATGCTGATCTCTGTGAGTTCGAGGCCAGCCTGGGCTACAGAATGAGTCCCAGGAAAGGTGCAAAGCTACACAGGGAAACCCTGTCTCAAAAAACAAAACAAACAAACAAGAACTCACTCTGTAGACCAGGCTGGCATGGAACTCAGAGATCCATTTGTTTCTGCCTCCTGAGTTCTGGAATTAATGGCATATGCCACTGTACCTGGTCTTTTTTAACATTCTTTAGTTTTGTTTTGTTTTTCTCGAGACAGGGTTTCTCTGTGTACCTTTGTGCCTTTCCTGGATCTCGCTCTGTAGCCCAGATAGGCCTTGAACTCACAGAGATCCACCAGGCTCTGCCTCCTGAGTGTTGGGATTAAAGGCGTGTGCCGCCACCGCCCGGCTACATTCTTAATTTTATTTATTTATTTAACATTTTTTAAAAATATGCATTGTTGTTTTGCCTACATGTATGCCTGTATGAGGGTGCCAGATTCTCTGGAATCAGAGCTGTAGACAGTTGTGAGCTGCCGCGTGGGTACTGGGAATTGAACCTGGGTCCTCTGGAAGAACAGCTAGTACTCTTAACCTCTGAGCCATCTCTCCAACCCCCAATTTAACATTTTGTTTTTTGTTTTTTGTTTTTTGTTTTTTAATTTATTTATTTATTATGTATACAGCATGCTGCCTGCATGTCTACCTGCAGGCCAGAAGAGGGCACCAGATCCCATTATAAATGGTTGTGAGCCACCATGTGGTTGCTGGGAACTGAACTCAGGACCCCCAGAAGAGCAGTCAGTGCTCTTAACCTCTGAGCCACCTCTCCAGCCCTAACATTCCTAATCTATTTATTTTCCACAGCACATGCTGGAGGATAAATTCTGGGACTCTGTTGCCTCCTTCCACCTATGGGTCCAGTAATCAAACCTCAGGTCTGCAGGTTTGGCACTAAGAGCCTTTACCTGACTGAACTGGGCACTGTTGGCGAACGCCTTTAATCCCAGCACTTGGGAGACAGGCAGGTGGATCTCTGTGAGTTTGAGGCCAGTCTGGTCTACAGAGCCAGTTCTAGGACAGCCAGGGCTACCCAGAGAAACCCTTTCTGGAGGGGCCGGGCGGGGAGTCTTGCTGTTTTTCCGGAGGACATGGGTTCAATTCCCAGTACCTATATCAGGTGGCTACCACCTGCCTGTAATTCCAACTCCAAGAGATCCAACCCCTTTTCTGGCCTGTATAGACATCCACACTCATGTGGCATATAAACACATGCACATACACACACATAAGTAAGTAATAGTAAGCATACAAGGGTCGGGGAATAGACCTCAGTGGACTGCTTGTCTGCCGTGTGGAAAGCTATAGGTTTGCTCTCAACACTGTGAAGTAAAAATGTATTTCAAGAGTTCTGGCCAGTCTCAGGAGCGCATACCTGTAAGAGACAGGAGCAGCAGAGTCGTCATAAGTTTGAAGCCAGACTAGTTCAGGTGGAACCACATGCTGGCAGGGGCTGGGGTAGACTTAAATAGCTCAGTGGGTAAGAACACTTACTGTTAAAGCTAGAGGACTTGGTTCAGATCCCTGGCACCCATGTTAGATGTGGGCATGGCCACGCGTGTACCTGTTACCCCAGCTTTGAGGGGCAGAGACCGTGGATTGCAGGAGATTGGTGGGGCCAGCCTAGCTGTAACCGTGAGCCGTGAGAGCGACCGACTCCAAATATCGGGGGAGGGGCTGGGCATGGCGGCACACTCCTCCAGTCACAGTGCTCTGGGAGCACCTCTGGCCTCTGCAGCCATGTACATGCAACACACAGACAGACACACACATTACATACATTCACATATAAAAGATTTCTTTGGCAAAAGTAAATCCTAAGTAGACACTAATGCCCAATAAACCCATTGTAAAGTCAGGACACTGGGTTGAGCTGCTGTGCATCCGTCACTGTCCTAAGTCTCCTGTTCTCTGTACAGCAAATACGTGGACGAGGACGACTCTGATGAGGAGACTTTTGACCCCAGGCGCAAGGTGGGTGGAACAGCTGGCTGAGGGCACGAGGGCTCATGGCCGGCCCGAGGCCCACACCAGTTCCTCCTCCGCAGGAAACAGCAACCAGGACTTACGTAGAAGAACAAAAACAGCTGAAGGAAAGGTGAGCTTGGGGGGGGGTTGGTGGCTACAGGGACAGGCCGGAAGGGGGGACGGAGCAGCTGAGTGCTGCTGTGTCACTGAGCGACGTCTCTTCCGTGGCTTCCGTGTGTAGCTTCCGTGCTTTCGTGGAGGACAGCGGTGACGAGGACAGCGCTGGGGAGGGCGCCTCTGGGTTGCTGCAGAGACACACTGAGAGTGGGGAAGAGAAGGTTAGTGGTTAGTGCCGGGCTGCGGGGCACCTGCCTGCCGGCCAGCGGGGTGCCTGCCTGCCCGCCCGGCTGCTTTGATGCCTGATAGGCAGCAGGACTCCCAAGGGACTCACTGCTGGCCTTCCGCAGGCCCGGGAGGAAGTGGACTACCTTGAGTGGCTGAAGGGCCAGAAGGAGATTGACGGCTCCGAGTCCTTGAAAGAACTGGTAAGTCCTCAGATGCAGTCCCCAGGGCCAAACGGTCTGTGATAACTGTGTCTTACCTTCCGCTTCCAGATACCCCAGGACACTAGAGGGACTAGAGTGTGGCTCAGTGGTAGATGCCCTGCCCAGAGTCCCCAGTGAGGGGTTGGGGGTGTGGCTCAGTGGTAGAGTATCTTTCCAGAACCCTCCAGTGAGCAGCTGGTCATGGCTTAGGGGTAGTGCCTACCTAGCATGCACAAGGCCCTGGTGCCAGCCCCAGCACCAAAAACAAAGGCACATTCTTTAAGGATAAAGATGAACAATTTCTGGCTAATACAGGCCAGGTGTGGTTGCCCACATCTGTAATCTCAGTCAAGAGGCTAACACAGGATTGCAGTCAGTGCAGAATCAGCCTGGGCTGTAGAAAAGGAGAAAGGGGCCTGTGCCAGGTCAGCTGTGGAGGTCCAGTTCCTGAGGTCCATCCCAGGCTACCTCCATGTCCCTCCAGGGACTGAGCTTGTGCCCACCCTCTCTCCCCACAGACACACCTCAAGGAATACTGGAACAGCCCAGGACTGGACGAGGGGGAGCAATTCCTGAGGGATTACATTCTCAACAAACGATACGAAGAGGAGGAAGAAGAGGAGGAGGAGGAGGAGGGGTGAGCAGCCACCTCCTCTTCCCAGGGTGTGCCTCAGTTATTTCGGGTTTCTTCGTTAGGTCTATGTATGTGCAGGGTGGGGCAGCACACACCTGTGGGAGTCAGACTTAGACTCTGAGGCTGGGGAGGCAGAGCCAGGCAGATCTCTGTGAGTTCGAGGCCAGCCTGGGCTACAGAGGGAGATCCAGGACAGGCACCAAAACTACACAGAGAAACCCTGTCTTGAAAAAAAAAAAAAAAAAAAAAAAAAAAAAAAAAAAAAAAAGACAGAAATTGACTTAGACTCTGAGGCTTGTCAGCAAGCGCCTGCTGATTCCTCTCACCATCCCCTGCTGTAGAGTCTTGTGGGGTAAAATTAGTTCATGTCTGACCGGGGTCTTCAGTGTCCCTGAGCCTTGCTCCATCATATCCTTCAGGGTTCCGGGCCCCCCAGTCCAGCTGGCAGTGGACGACTCCTCGGATGAAGGGGAGCTGTTCCTGAGGAAGCAGGAAGACTTTGAACACAAGTACAATTTCCGCTTTGAGGAGCCTGACTCAGCCTCAGTGTGTGCCCAGGCCTGGGTCAGGGAGGACATGCCTGCCCTGGGTCCGGCCCTTCACCCCATATCATCTCTGAGGTCCCTGTGGTCTCCTCCCCTGCTCACAGGTCAAGACATACCCACGTAGCATTGCATCGTCTGTGCGCCGCAAGGATGAGCGCAGGAAGGAGAAGAGGGAAGAGACTAGGGAGCGGAAGAAGAGGGTGAGTGTGGCTAGGTGTGGCGGTGCATGCCAGCCATCCCCAGCCCTTTAGAGCCAAGGCACAGACTGAAAACTTCGGGCCTGCCCGAGGTAGGTAGAGCGTTCAAGGCCAAGCTGGGGAACAGTTAATTACACCATCTCCCCAGAAGATAGTAAAAAGAAGCTCGTGGCATACACCTTTAATCCCAACACTCAGGAGACAGAGGTACGAGAATCTCTGAGTTCTAGACCAGGCTGGGCTACAAGGACCCTGTGTGAAAAAAATAACAGTACACTAAATAGTAAAACTAAGCTGGCATGGTGGTATGCACCTGTATTGCCAGTACTGGGAGGCAGAGGCAGGTCACCACAACCTCAGGGTCCCTGGTCTACAGACAGTTCTATGCCATCTTGAGCTGTATAGTGAGACCCTGTCTCATAAACAAACAAAACACAGACTACCACTCGGTGGCTCGAGCGCTTGCCTGTGCACAAAGCACAGTTGTCATCCAAGCCCTGAAGGGGGGACCCCTGAAGGAACCGGGTACAGCAGACAGTGCCTGTATTCTCAGAGCTCAGGACGTGGAGGCAGCAGGATCCCTAGTTCAGTGTTAGCCTGAGCTGCCTGAGACCATCTCAAAACAGCAAACTGCTTGTGTTGGGAGGCCCTGTGTGCGGGGCTCCACCTCAGGAATGCCGAGCCTCTTTCACCCACAGGAGAAGGCCAGGAAGCGGGAGGAGCTGAAACAGTTAAAGAACCTAAAGAGGAAGGAGATTCTGGCCAAGCTGGAGAAGCTGCGGCAGGTCACTGGCAACGAGACCCTGGGCCTTGAGGAGCAGGACCTGGAGGATGACTTTGACCCTGCCCAGCATGACCAGCTCATGCAGGTACGACTGCTCCGGAACTTGTCTGTGGGACCAGAGGTCAACTCCTGGCTATGTGGCCTCAGAAATGACTTGACCTCTCTGAACCTTTCCCCTGCCTGCATTGTAAGGTTTATTGGAGCACTGCCTTGGGCCAAGGAAAGGATGGATGGGAGGAATTGACCTGAAAGAATAGAAGGATCCATGCTCAGGAACTGTGGGTTGTATACAGAGTTCCTGCACTGCTATAGGAGGATCATGAATTCAAGGCCTGCCTGGGGTACATATTGGGCTGGAGATCAGCACTTGGCTACATAATATCTGGAGTGGGGAGGCATGTGAAGGCCTGGGGTGTGACTCAGTGGTAGAACCCTGCCTAGAACCCCCAGCGAGGGGCTGGGGTGTGACCCAGTGGTAGAACCCCCAGTGAGGGGCTGGGGCGTGGCTGTGGTAGAGCCACTACCTAGTTTTGGGTTCCAGCCCCAGTGCCACAAGAAAAACTCCACAAAGCTAATGAATAACCCAGAGTAGCACACAGCACAGTTGAGCCTTGTTTTCTTAATGACTATGGGGCTGGGAGGCTGTAACTCAGTCACCGCTCTGTTTGCCATCAGCAGAGGGTTCCAGGCAGATAGCACTAGATACAATTCTGCAAGCCTGGCTTTGTGATACAAGGAGGATAGGAGTTCAGGCAGAGTCATGGACATACATCAGGATATCTTGATTTCCTTTGGTTTTCTGAGAAAGACTCTCACCACACATCCAGGCCGGCCTCCATCTTACCACCTCCTGCCTCTGCTTCTCAGGTACTGGGTTACAGGTGTGTGCTACCATGCCTGGCTTGAATCTTGAATTTATCTATTCACTGTAAATTTTATCTAACATTGACATGTTGGGGGGTGTCACATGTTCCATGGCATTTATGTGGCAGATATCTTGGTGGCACTGGTTCTCTGGCTACCGTATGGGTTCCAGGGATCACACTAAAGTGCTTCTATCCACCGAGCCATCTCATAGTCCTTGAGTGTGTTTTTGTTGTGGTGTGTTTTTGGTGACGTAGGGACAGGACCATAGAACCCCTGCATATGCACTGACTAGCCTAGCCCTTCAGCTCGTCCCTCTGAACCACTAACCTTTGTTGTATTAGGAGAACATAGCATCATGCTTTGGAAACAGGTACTGAGAGATCTGTAAGAAAAAGCCTGGAGCCAAGTGGTGGTGACACTCGCCTTTAATCCAGCACTCAGGAGGCAGAGGCAGGTGGATCTCTGTGAGTTCGAGGCCCACCTGGTCTACAGAGAGTTCCAGGATAAGCTCCATAGCTACATGGAGAAACCCTGTCTCAAAACAAAAAAAAAGGTTTGGCACTGTGATATGCCCCAAAGAGGCCACTAGCCAAGCCTAGGAAGTTGTGGAAGGAGGCTGAAGGGGCATTGGTAGGCTTGGTAAAAACCAAGGGGGAGCACTGTGGAGATGTCTGCTTTCTTACTATTTTAGGGGCTTCTCGGTTCCCAGCTTTGGTTTCTCAATAGAGGGGAGCCAGTTGCTGTTGCTCATGGTGGCTGTAAGGATCACCCTGAGAAGCTGCTCAGGGTTGTGCATATAGAATGTGTTTAATAAATGCAGACAGGCCTAGAGAGGCGGCTCAGGGGTTAAGAGCACTGACTGGTCTTCCAGAAGACCAAGGTTCAGTTCCCAGCACCCACATGGCAGCTCTCAACTGTCTGTAACTAGTCTCAGGGGATCTGACTCTTTTGGCCTCCAGGAGCACCAGGATTGCATGTGGCATAGACATACAGGCAGGCAAAACACCCACACATACACAGAGTACAAGTAAAGGCTGAAATGCTTTCTTTTGCCATGCCCCAGTGGATATCAGAGTTTCTCCAGTCCCAGCCTCTTCGCCATCAAGAGCCTACACTATTCCTGACATGTCCCTGAAGACGCAGGGATCAGGGGAGTGATAGTGATACGTGGCCTTCGCCTCCCTGAATCCTAATTGCAGCTGTGGCTCCAGATGTGGACTATGGTATTAGGGATGGTGCCACGGCTTTGTGCATGCTGGGATAGCACCCTACCATCTGAGCTCCAGCCTCATTCTGTAGCCTAGGCTAGAATGCTACTCATTCATGATCTCCTGGACTCAGCCTCCATGGTGCTAAGTATAGGTGTGTACCCTATCTAGTGGAGTAGGATCTTGGAGGAAACTTCCTCTCGGCCTGTCACAAATGATGGCAGCTCAGTTGAGTCTGACTAGTGTTAGGTCATGGGGCACAGATGATGGCAGGGTCTGAATCCTGCAGAGCTGGAGCACAGTGTAGTTGTGTGAAATGCAACCTAGACAACAGGTGGTGATGTGGAGGATCCCAGCACACAGGAGACCCTTTCAAGGAGCTATGTCTTGGAAGGCACAGGAGCCACATAAAGTTGGGCGTGTTCAGAGGCAGAAGGATCACCAGCCTGGGCTAAAAGACTGTCTCATTAAAAGCAAAAAACTGCCATTCATACACCTGTAATCCCTGCACTCAGGAGGTGAGGGCAAGTGGATCATAGTGTCAAGGCTAGCCTCTACTACCTAGTGAATTTGAGGCCAGCCTGGCCTCAAAACACTCATCAGTAGACTGGTGAGGCATGCTGGCGTTGGCATGGGGAAGCTGAGTTCCTGTAAGCATGCAGGTGCTGCTGTCCTTAGGCCTGGCCTTCCCTTGCAGAAATGCTTTGGAGATGCCTTCTACGGCACTGCGGAGGAAGAGAAGCCACAGTTTGAGGAAGAGGAAGGGCTTGAAGGTGGGTGTCCTTAGAAATCGGGGACCAGGGCTCGGCTGTGTAGCCTACGTGCAGTCCTCACTTTGTCCTCTGTGGAAGCAGATGACTGGAACTGGGACACATGGGGTGGACCTGAACAGGATGGAGCCTGGAGCCAGCAGGAGCTGCACTGTGAGGACCCTGACTTTAACGTGAGTGCCACTGGCTGAGCTCCAAGCGGGTGCAGTTGGCAGAGCAGAAGCTTTCCATGAACAAAGCCCTGTCTGAGAGGCAGAGCTCAAGGCTTGGCTGCACAGCATGTTTGAGGCCAGCATGGGTTGAGACCTTAAGAACAACGAGTGTCCCTGGTAGGGGTCTGGAGCCTCCCAGAGGGCATTAGAACTGGCCTGATCTAACCAGCGCTTCCTGATAGATGGATGCTGACTATGACCCCAGCCAACCTCGGAAGAAGCTTCGTGAGGCCCCCTCCTCAGGCAAGAAGAAGCGCAAGTCTCCCTTTGCAGCTGCAGTGGGGCAGCAGAAACCCACGTTTGACCCTGGTGAGACACAAGGCATGATGGGTAGTGTGGGAGCATGGCTCACAGGGCCTTGAACACTCAATACCTTGGCTGTGTTGTGTCCCATGTGCAGGGGACAAGACCTTTGAGGAATACCTGGACGAGTACTACCGGCTGGACTATGAGGACATCATCGACGACCTGCCCTGTCGCTTCAAGTACCGTACTGTGGTGCCCTGCGACTTTGGGCTCAGCACTGAGGAGGTTAGGACCAGGGCAGATGGGAAAAGTAGAGGAGACCAGAGAATGGAAGGAGGTGAACATTCTGTGGAGAGGCAAGGTCTGAACTTGAACCAGGAGGAATTGAAATAGGGCTGATGTAGGCCGGCACTAGAGAAGAATTACAAGCTAGCCTGACCTATACAGTGACCCTCAAAAATAGAGCCAGCATGGTGGTGCAGGGGAATCAGGAGATCCAAGCCTGCTTTCGCTACACAAGACCCTGTCTCAACAACAGGGAAACCCTGAACTCAGCTGACATCCCCACTGAGTGAGTGAGGCTCAAGAGGCAGCCCCAGGCCCACAGTAGACACCTTCCTTCCCATGCAGATCCTTGCAGCTGATGACAAGGAGCTGAACCGCTGGTGTTCCCTGAAGAAGACCTGCATGTACAGGTGACAGCAGGGGCGTGGGGGCGGGGGACCCAGTTTGGACAGTTCTGGAACACCTCTGACACACAGGTCGGAGCAGGAAGAGATGCAGGAGAGGCGGGTATACAGCCAGAAGGCCCAGAACTTGTGGAAGAAGAGGCAGATCTTCAAATCTCTGTGCCAGGAAGAGTAAGCACTGGGTCCTGGGGAGGATGGAGCAGCCCGGCCAGCTGACACCCGGCCATGTCATCTTTAGACCAGTCACTGTCCCTCTCAGTAAGGGGACTTCATGGTTCAGTCTGAGTGCATGCATGAAACACTCAGAGTAAGGATCAGGGGACTTGGACACGCACCTCTAATCCCAGCACTAGGGAGGCAGAGGCAGGGTTTGAGTTGGATAAATCTGAAGCCACCCGAGTCCACAGCAACAGCCTGTCGTTATGGAGTGAAGACTGTGTCACACCAGACACTCCCTGTGTAGACAGGATGGTCTCAAACTGGGAGATCTCCCTCTGCTCTGAAGGTGCACACCACATCTGGTGAGATGGTTTAGCATGATAAAATACATTCTTAGAAGCACCTCACAGGCTTGTTAGCTATTACAAGGATGATTGCCACTCCTTCCCCAATTCAGGTGAGACTTTTTTTTTTTTTTTGGTTTTTCGAGACAGGGTTTTCTCTGTAGCTTTGAGCCTTTCCTGGATCTTGCTTTGTAGACCAGGCTGGCCTTGAACTCACAAAGATCCGCCTGCCTCTGCCTCCCGAGTGCTGGGATTAAATGCATGCGCCACCACTGCCCGACGAGACAGATAACTCTTAACTGCACTGAAGTTACAAGGAGTTGCCTGACACAAAGAAAGGGCTTCGGCTGGTCCAGCTACTTTGTGGCTGTCATGTTTATGACAGTTGTCTCAGGAAGCTAAGGCCATCTGGGTTCCATAACGAGACTATCTTAACAAAACAGGCTGGGGCTGGGCAGGGTGCTTACCCGACACATACAAAGCCCTGGGTTCTATCCCAGCACTGTATAAACCAGATGGATCTGAGTTCAAGGTCAGTGTGGTCTACAGTGAGCTTAGGGACAGCCAGAGCTATATTAGTGAGACCCTCTCAACACCTCACTCCTAAAGGGTAGTTGGGTGGTGGTGGTGTAGGCCTCTAATCCCAGCACTCGGAAGACAGAGGCAGGCAGATCTCTGTGAGTTTGAGGCCAGCCTGGGCTAGAGTGAGCTCCAGGATAGGCTCCAAAACTACACAGAGAAACCCTGTCTCAAAAAAACAAGCAAACAAAAAAGTTAAAGGGCATCCTTGGGTACACAGAGTTTGAGGGTAGCCTGGGCTACACAATACCCTCCTCAAACAAAAAAAGAACAAAAGAAAAATGGGGGAATCACTGCCTGTTCTGAACAGCAAGCTGACGTGAACTTTGACTTTTTCTCTTGTAGGATGGAAATGCCCACAGAAGCCACGGGGAAGTCCCAGGGCAAGGCTGGCCCACAGGCAAGGCTGTCTGTGGCTGATGGGTCTCAGTCTCTGGCCTCTTCCCACAAGCTCCAAGTAGCCAAGGAAGAAGAGTTCACACACACACCCTGCCCAGAGAAGCCGGCTTCCCAGAGGCAGAAGAACAAGAAGGCCAGGCTGTTGGGTCCCACGGTGACACTTGGAGGTCACAAGTTCAGCCGACAGAGACTGCAAGCCTTTGGTCTCAACCCAAAACGGCTGCACTTCCGCCAGTTGGGTCGCCAGAGGAGGAAACAGCAGAGCCACCCCTGAGGGCCGAGGGAGCAGGCTACCTCTGTAACCAAGCTGTTGACTGGACGCCTCCCCCAGCCTGTGTAATCTGCCTGTAGGCAAGGGTGCTGGCCGTCTCTTCTCAGTGTGGACACAGGCTGTCAGAACTGTGTATAGAACAGCCTGGAAAGTAAGCAACCCCAGCGTGTTCAAGTCTGCATCTTTATCAGCCTCCACCCAGCAGCCAGTCAGTTCTCCCAGGACGGGGGCTTTGGGACCTTGGGACCAGTGAGTACAGTGATCCAGTGCAGGCTACAGAACTTGAATCAGGCCCTGAGTGAGTGCCCTGGAGCCCACTCTCCATCCCTGGCTCCTGAGGGGGCATGGGGGCAGCTAAAGGGCACAGCCCCAAGCTGGGGGCCTAGACAGATGTCAGCTGTTGGGGAGGATGGGGGACATGAGGACAGGGATCCAGCACTGCCATCGGAGCTCTAGATCCCATACCTGACATGACATAAATAAAAAAATAAATAGTCTGGCATCTTTCCCCATCCCTTCCCACTATAAAAACACAAAGTCCTCGGAGCTGGGCCGTTTGGCCTTCAGCAGGCGTCCTGTGCAAGGCAGCCGCAGTGTGGGCTGGGAGAGCTGGGTGCAGAGGGCATCCAGGCTGTGGTCCTGAGCGTGGCCCTCAGCCACAGTAAACATGGGGTACCGCTCCGTGGCCGAGGAGGAGCTGAGGATCTGCGGGAGGATGAAGGAGAGTGGTCTCAGTGCAGGGTCTTCCAGAACCCGCTGCAGCAGTTGGACAATGCACAACTACTTGCCCGGCCTGTGAACAGCTGCCCTGGAACTTGTGATGAGCTCCCAGGTACCCCACCCCCCAGCAGTGGCCCAAGCCTTTTCAGGCGCCCTTCACTTTGCTCTCATCTGTTCCGGGCTGAGCTTCCTGGACTGAAGAAGTCTGTCCCTTGATGTCCCCTGCCATTGTCAAGCATGCGCACTGTGTTACTGTCCTAGGACTGGGCATGGCACCCAGTGTCTGTCTAGCAGATGGTAGGCAAGGGCTCTACCACCAAGATACACCACCACTGCCCCCGCCCCCCACGATTACAGCTTCCCCTCATCAGCTCCCCCCACAGTGATTACAGCTCCCCCTCATCAGCTTCCCCCCCAGCGATTACAGCTCCCCCTCATCAGCTCCCCCCCCCCCCCCCCCAGTGATTACAGCTCACCCTCATCAGCTCCGTGCAGAGAGTCTCAAACTCCTTCCTGTTCCCAGCGTAGAACCCTACGGTACAGCTGGGGTCCATCTTGGCAAAGGCCATCTTGCGGGGCGAGGTGCAGTGAAAGGACTGGGCAGATAAGAGAGGTTTGAGGTACCCCAATTTTGTGCCTGTGCCTGCAGCTCCCACCCACAGCCACCAGCTCACCTCAAGGGGAAAGTCAGCCTGGCTGACATCCACTGTGGGCTGGCAGTAGTGGGGATCCAAGTAGAGCAGGAAGTCATCTGTGGGGTTGGGGCAGGGGCAAGTGTAAACGGGTGGGTAAGAGGAAGACCGAGGGCTGTGACCAGGGAAGGGGCCGTGGCTTACCCTGGTAGCCAATGAAGTACAGTGAATGCCGGGGTTTGCCCCCCATGATGCCTAGGCAGAGTTCCGACCGAAGGAGCTCCTGTAGAGGAGAAAGCTGGCATCAGGTGGACTCGACAAACAGCAGGTCCGCGCGTGCGCGAGTCTGGGAAGCCAGGGGACCAACAGCAGCTGTCCCGCTGACCAACCCGCCTGCCAGCACTGAAATTCTAGAGCAGAAACCTGGCTGTCAGATGGAAGACTGTAGAAATGGCTGCATACATTCTTAAGAGATTTTATGTTTTTTGTTTTTCTGAGAGGGTCTCATTATGTAGTCCTCCCTATCCTGGAACTCACTGTGTAGCCCAGGCTGGTCTCAAACTCCGGTATCAACCTGCCTCTGCCTCCCAAGTGCTGGAGTTAAAGGGTGAAACTACATTTGTGTATCTGTGTGTGAGCATGCGCACCTGAGTGCAGTGTAAGAGGGTGTCAGACCCCTGGTGTTTTATAGGCAGTTGTGAGCAGCTCATGTGTGCTATGGATCAAACCCCGGTCCTTCCCAAGAACAGTGTTCCCTCCTAACCACTGAACACCTCTAACCCAGTGGTTCTCAACCTTCCTAGTGCTGTAGCCCTTTAGTACAGTTCCTCATGTTGTCCCCCCAACCATAGAATTATTTTCATTGCTGCTTCATAACTGTAATTTTGCTATTGTTATGCATTGTTAGGTAAATGTCTGTGACTTCTGATGGTCTTTGGTGACCCCTGTGACAACCCCAAGGGGTCAAGACCCACAAGTTGAGAACCACTGCTCTTAACCACTTTTTTTTAACCTGTTTTTGTTTTTTGTTTTGTTTCCAAGTTAGGAACTCGCTCTGTAGCCCAGGCTGGCCTCGAACTCACAGAGATCCGCCTGCCTCTGCCTCCCGAGTGCTGAGATTAAAGGATCCACCATTATGCCAGCACTTTTCTTTTTTAAGGTAAGACTCTCATTATAGCCAAGGCTTGCCAGAAACTTCTGATCCTCCTTGTATCCACTACACTACAGTGCCAGGAGTGTACCAAGACGACTGATGTTTGAGTCAGTCTCCCTAAGTAGCCCAGGCTGGCCTTCAGCACTACATTTTCCTGCCCCAACCTCCAGGATTACAGGAGTGGACGCCACACCCAGTTTTATGAATTATTTTGGTGCTGGGAAAGAAATCTGGCTTTGCACAGGCTACAAAAGTACTTGACACAGCTCCACACACCAATACACAGCCAGAACTTTATTTTTTTTTTTTTTTTTTTTTTTTTTTTTGGTTTTTCGAGACAGGGTTTCTCTGTGTAGCTTTGCGCCTTTCCTGGAGCTCACTTGGTAGCCCAGGCTGGCCTCGAACTCACAGAGATCCGCCTGCCTCTGCCTCCCGAGTGCTGGGATTAAAGGCGTGCGCCACCAACGCCCGGCCACAGCCAGAACTTTAAATAAGTTTTCATAAGGCAAAGGCCTCATAGAGAGACTTCTCAGCAAAGAGCTCACAGGGATGGGCCTGGGCAGGAAGGCTGAAAACATCACTGGCCAGCGTGCTGGGGCTGAGGGGGGCAGAGGGTGACAGTGTCTTCATCTCACAGGGAGAAGTCGGGTTCCATCTGAGCGCAAACATGCCAGGGCTTTCCGCTGAACTTGCCCCTTCCCTGAGACACTTCTCTAGCTCCTCATCCTTCTAGAAGGCCGAGGAGGAGCTTTCCTCTGGCTCCACTGCAGCCACCCCCTGCCCTTGAAGTCCAGATGGAAGCGCCAATCAAGCCAGCGTTTCTCCATGCTGCCCTGGCTGTCCAGGAACTCAGAGAGATCCACCTGCCTCTGCCTCCCGAGTGCTGGGATTAAATTTTGTTGATGGGGCCTCACTGCCCAGGCTGTCCTCAAACCTGCTGGGTAAATGAGTTTGGAGTCTAGATCCTCCTGCCTCAGCCTCTTAAGTGCTTGGACGGGAAGATGTGTCTGTTTTTAATAAGAAAATATATTCAAGTGCTGGGATTACACTTAAGTGTGGATGCAACCTGGCACAGAGCTCCATCTTGAGCTCCTTCCCCAGTCTTCCAGAACATTCCAGCTTGTTCTCAAACAGAATGTCCCCTCTACCCAACATTACTCATTTCCCTGTCTGGCTCCCAGCCCCCAGGACAGTAAATGGATCCGCTGCAGCTTTTTCACTAGTGGGTAGCGCTGAGTAGGAGGACCTGTGTTCAACCCCAGAACCTGTGCCAAAAGCATGGTAGCACGTGACTATAACGGTCTCAGAAAACAAGGTGGGTGCTGGGGAGATGGCTCAAAGGATAAAAGCACCTGCTCACCAACCACAAGGACACGAGTTCAAAACATCAGGACCTAGGGAAAGGGCTGGGCACGGCCACACACGCCTCTAGCCTCCTACCCAGTACTGTGGGGGCAGAAATGGGGTATCACTGGGGATGCTGGCTGCCACCCCAGCTGCAAGGCTAGTGAGACCCTGTCACAAAGGAATGAAGCAGAGTGACAGAACAGAAATCCTGTGTCTCCCATCACTTCCACGTGTGCACACTCACACACACACTCACGTGTATGCACCACACACACTTACATAGACAGAGAACACAAGCGCGCGCACATATGTGCACACACACAGATAGAGCACACAGGTCGCAAGAATGACACCCGTGGTTGACCCCCAACTGTTAAGTATGGAGGAACCCCCCAGGAGGCGCTTACCTTCACACAGGGCACATACACGGGGTTGAGGGTCTCCCCACCCAGGCGCACAGGTACCAGGATGACCACAGACTTCCACTCAGCCGTGGGGTCTGGCCAGGACACCAGGCGTGCCACATCGGCCTTGTACACTGCGGGGACAGGGCAGCAGGTCACTTTCCACCAGCCTTCTACCCCAGCAGCACATCCCACCTGCAACTCCTGAGGAGCAATCCTCATCAGCAGAGGATGCACCCAGTGCACCAAGTCCTGGACAATCCTGGGGCCTCCAGGCATTACCGAAAAGGGTGAGTGAGGACCTGAGGAGTTCATGTGTCCCAGGCTGGCCTAGAACTCTGAAATAGCCAGATGACTGTGAGGCCTGGTCATCCTGCTACTACCTCTCAAGTGCTGAGATTACAGGTGTGGGCCACCAAACGTGGCTTGAACAGTGTGGGGCATGAAACCCAGGGCTTTATACATGCTGAGCCATAACCCAGTGATGCGGGGGTTCTGAGTGCTTCTTGTGGTGGTGGTGGTGAATTTCAGAGCTTTGTATTAGTGTAAACCCTTTACATTAAGTTATATCCCAGCCCCCACCCAGCCCGTGTGTGTGTGTGTGTGTGTGTGTGTGTGTGTGTGTGTGTGTGTGTGTGTGTGTGTGTACATGCCTGTGGGGGGCACTTGAGGTCAGAGGGCAATCTTGAGTACTGTCCCCCAGGAACACCTCACCTTGGTTTTTGTTTTTTTTGTTTTTGGTTTTTCGAGACAGGGTTTTTCTGTGTAGCTTTGCGCCTTTCCTAGAACTCACTCTGTAGCTCAGGCTGGCCTCGAACTCACAGAGATCCGCCTCTCTAAAAGCAACACCACTGCCAGTGCCTCCCGAGTGCTGGGATTAAAGGCATGCGCCACCACTGTCTCATTTAGATTGCCCTCAAGTGACCGGCTTTGGTGACCTTCGGTGACCACCACTGCCCGGCCCCACCTTGGTGCTTGAGGGTTAGGCCTTAGGTTAGGCTGGCTACTAGAGAACTCCAGAGACTACCTCGTCTACACTACTACCGTGCCTAGACTCTGGGGATGGAATCAGTTCTTGCGAACAACCAAGCCACCTCCTCACTCCACACAGAGGCACCACCACTTCTTTGTTCTCTCTTTTTTTTTTTTAAGACAACGTCTCTCGGGCTGGAGAGATGGCTCAGAGGTTAAGAGCACCGACTGTTCTTCCAAAGGTCCTGAGTTCAATTCCCAGCAACCACATGGTGGCTCACAACCATTTGTAATGAGATCTGGCGCCCTCTTCTGTATACATAATAAATAAATAAAAAAAAAAAAAAAAAAAAAAGACAACGTCTCTCTGTGTAGCCCTGGCTGTCCTGGATCTCACTCTGTAGACCAGGCTGGCCTCGAACTCACAGAGATCCTCCTCTCTAAAAGCAACACCACTGCAGTGCCCTTTTACTCTGAGACAGAGTCTTACTATGTAGCCCTGTTTTTCCTGGAACTCATATGTAGACCAGGCTGGCCTAGAACTCACAAAGATCTGCCTGCCTCTGCGTCCAATGCTAGGATTAAAGGTGTGCGCCACCACTCCTGTCCCAAAGGGCCCCTTTTAAACTGCAATCCTCTACAGGCAGGAGGGTCTGGAGGTCAAGGTTATTCCCACAATTCTTACATAACAGCTTTGAGGCCAGCTTGGGTTACACGAGACCTTACCTCAACATAAACAAAGCTACCTAAGTACAACCCGCTGACAATCGGGAAGAAAGCAATAGCTAACCTTTGGTCAATCTGCTGTGAGCACTGTTTTATTTATTCGGATGTCTCAGTGCTCACCTTCAACCTTGGGGGTTCAGGAATCCAACCCACTTCTCAGGCTCAGCTTTGCCAAACGAGCCTTTATCTGGCCGCCCTTTCGTAAAGGCATTGACTGTGTCTGTATGGACCCGGGCTGGGAGTGCACACTCCACAGCACACACAGGGTCAGAGGACAGCTTCATCGCCAGCCACAGGGTTCAGACTCGAGCTGCCAGCCTTTCCAGTGCCTTCACTCACGGAGCCATCTTGCCAACCCAGGATTTTTTGGATCACTGAGTCACTAACCTCTGGCACCTGATGGGCTGAGGAGCCCAGACTTGCCAGCACACCAGAATAGTTTCGTCGAGTTAAGAGTGAGCAGGGCTGACGGGATGGTCCTGCTGCCAAGATGACGATGACCCAAGTCTGATCTCTGGAACCCGCAGGAGAATATACCCACCCCCCGGAATGTCACGCACACCGTGAAGCAGGTTTCCAAACACACAAACAAGTAACTGGAGATTGTTCAAAGTGAGCCAGGCATGAAGGAGGGTGAAGAGGAGCTCCTGTCTTGGCTCCTCCATTCTGACTTTCTGGGTTCTGCAGGAGAGGGAACCCTGACTGCACCTCCACAGGTGTGGAATCTCTGTCCGTGTCCCTCCACCCAGAACTCGCGTCAGCCCGAGGAATGAGGGCCTTGGGCAGCCCTGGGTCCGGGTGCAAGTTTGCCCGAGTCTCACCTGTGCAGTCCTGAGAGACGTACACCACCAGGCGGGGGACCTCCGAGCAGCTCTCCACAGCTTTCCTGAGGGCAGGGAAGCAGACAGGCCTGAGTCCCGGGGGTCACAAGCAGCTCCCCCCTGTCTGCCCTGCAAAGGGCCTCACCTGAGGATGTGTGCCACCACAGAGGGCCCGTACCAGTCTCCCGCCTTCTTGCCAGAGCTCTGCCCAAGCTCCACTAGCCGATGTAGCCCAAAGGGGGCCTGCGGATGGTCAGCAAACCAGGATACAACCCGCCGGTGCCAGCGATCCTGCTCCATCTCCAGTGCACCCTGGGTCCATCGGGAGGGCGCACGATGACCAGGCCCACGGCAGCGGCTAGGAGAGGCTGGCCCTGACATCTCAGGGGGAGCCAGGCCTGTGCCCCCCATCCACCTCCAGTCTGCAGAAGAGAATTTGTAGTTAAGACGTGTAGTGTGTTTGGGGGACAACTTCCTACTTCCTCTTATTCGACACATAATTCTAATACTCACGTGAATTCCAAATTGACCTACCATTTTGAAACACACATAAAACTCATTTTCTTAAATAAAAATTTATTTATTTTTAGTCTATGTGCAGAAGTGTTTTGCCTCCAAGTATTTAAGAGCTCTGTGAGAGCCTGGTATCAAAGAGACCACAAGAGAGTGTCAGATCCCAGAAACCCTTGTTACCTATGGGTGTGAGGTTATCACGTGGGTGCTAGGAATTGAACCTGAGTCCTCTTCAAGAGCAGCAAAGATCTTAACAGATGAGCCATCTTTTTTTATTTATTTGGGTTTTTCAAGACAAGGTTTCTCTGTGTAGCCTTGGCTGTCCTGGAACTCACTCTGTAGACCAGACTGACCTCAAACTCCCAGAGATCCACCTGCCTCTGCTGCCAAGTACTGGGGCTAAAGGCGTGGTGGGACACGCCTCCTTAATTATTTATCTAATTTTTTGAGACAGATTCTCATGTAGCCCAGGGAACTAACCTTACACTTCTGTCCCCAGGCTGTAGCTCCACACCCGACTAAAGTCTCATTTTATTAACATATATATATGTATATGTGTGTATATGTATATAT
Source organism: Peromyscus maniculatus bairdii (assembly GCF_049852395.1). Classification (NCBI taxonomy): domain Eukaryota; kingdom Metazoa; phylum Chordata; class Mammalia; order Rodentia; family Cricetidae; genus Peromyscus; species Peromyscus maniculatus. Next base: position 17,151,665 of record NC_134858.1, on the reverse strand, counting down.
GTGTGTATATGTATATATATGTGTGTATATAAGTGTGTGTATATATATATACTTATATACATACATTGCACACACACACACACACACACACTTACTTATCCCTGACTAGCCTGAAACTCACTATGTACCCAGACTGGATACTGTAGTTCAAAATCCACCTCATGAGCTGGAATTCCAATGCACTGTTCAACTTCTCAGTTTGAAAGCAATCTTAAAGTGCTGACTCAAAAGCCTGGCACTATTCCTGCAGCCTGCACACGTGCGCACGCACACATACACAACTCACCTCTAGGCAGAAAATGCAGGAGCAGGCCCTGGGCCAGCATCATCTGACCACTTCGTAACATACATCCCCAGCCACAGTCTGAGGTCAAGCTGCCCCCAGCCAGGGGTGGGAAGTCCCGGCGATATGTGAGCCACAGTCGAGATACAAAGTCTCTTTGAAACCGCTGGATGTCACCTATGAGAGCCAACTGGTCAGCTTGCCAACCAAGGAGAAGCCTGAGACTCCCCAACCCTGGTCCCAGATTGGACATCTTACCCTCTCCCTCGAAATGGTAGCGTCGCCCACAGAGGTGAACACTGGAGAGCTTGCTGAAGCTGGTCCGGCTTTTAACTGCCCAACCTGGGGAGACACAGGACAGCTCCCAGCAACTTAAAGCACTCAAGTATGGGCCTTCCATTCCCCAACGGTGAAATGGGCCTGGTCCTAGCTGGGATCTCAGGGGCAGCTGTGCAACATCCATGCCACATCTGTCTAAAACACAGGTGGTGCTTAGTTACGCCTTCATAAGGGTCCACCAATGACTCGGGGAATCGGGGCCATTCTATTCTGACTGTTGATTTTTGTTGTAAAATGTGTAAAGTACATTTCATTTTTGTGTGTGAGTGGACATTTGTGTATGTGTGGACAAGTGCCACACCTTAGGTCTGGAGGGTAGATCATTTGTAGGAGTTGGTTCTCTCCTTCCACCCTGTGGGTCCAGGAGTCCTGACCTGAAGTCCTGAGGCTTGGCGGCAAATGCCTTTAAGTACTGATGCATCTCACTGGCCCTTTTCTGATTTTTTTTTTTTTAAACGGGCTTTGGTGCTTTGCCTGCATGTATGGCTGTGTGAGGGCGTTGGATCCCAGGAACTGGAGTTACAGACAGTTGTGAGCTGCCATGTGGGTGCTGGTAAGTGAACCCTGTCATCTGGAAGAGCAGTCAGGCCTCTCTTAACCTCTGAACCAACTCTCCAGCCCCCGTTTTCCGATTTTTTTGAGGCAGAGGCTCAAGTCAGCCTGGAACTCATTATGTAGCCCATGCTAGCCTAAAACTCTTGGTAATCCTCCTGCCTCAGCCTGCCCAGTGCTGGGATTACAGGCGTGAACCACACCACCTGCTAGCTCCGTTCTTACTATAGCACCTATTTTAGAAGGGGAGTAAACAGACCGCAAGAAAGCGACGAAATCCGGCCAAGGTCAAACAGGAGCAATGGGCGGGGCTTGAAAAGGATTCCGATCCAACCTGTCCCGGGTCCCCGACTGAGCAGGAAGGAGGACCTGCCGGTGACTCCCTCAGGTGGGATCACCCGCAGGACAGGGCTAAGGTTTGGTTTGCTTCGCCCTGACCCCTCGGACACCCACCTCTGCACCCCCTCCTCACCATACTTGACGTTGTTCCAAGCTGTCAGGAACTTGGCTTTGAACTTGTCCACCTCGTCGGGCTCGGCGGGGTCGGTCCCAGATGACCCTAGAGCTGCCCCGCCCGACCCCGAAGGTCCCAGGCTGTTGGGATCCGGGACCCGGGTTTGCCCCCTCGGCCGGCGACCCTCGGGCCGGCGCGCGTCCTCCGGGCTCCCGCTGCGGTACTGCGCCGCGGCCGGCGACACCGAGTTCATGGACGCGCCGGGGAGGAAGGACGCAGGTGTCCCCCGAGGTCAGGGGAACTGCGAACCCTCGAGCGCAGCCCCGTGGCCAGAACAGCGCTACTCGGTCCCCGGCGCCGAGCTCCCGGGCCCGGCTCCGGCCGCTGCAGGTACCCGGGGTTCTATAACCAGCGCCATCTTGGCGGCCCAGAGCACCCGGATACGGGTGGGCGTGGCCTGCCCGCTGGCCACGCCCTGCGACAGGCCACGCCCTGCGCTCTCCCTCCTCCCTTGGACTCACCACACCCACCTTATCTCACCGCGCAGGCGCGAGGCGAGCCCCTGCAGCCTTATCTGTTGTCAGAGCCTGGGAAGTCACGCACGTTGCCACACCCCCGGTGCGTCCCCCTTCTGAAGCCTCGCTGACTCTGGTTTTGACCTCAGGCTGCGGACATCGGGCTTTTTCTCGCTCCAGAGCGAGATTTCCCGCCGGGCCACTCAAATCCCGCTGCAGCGGAGGTCACATCTGCTGGGTGAGACACCTGGGGCTTCTCATGTTTCTGCAGGGCTCGAATATATACGTGCAACTCGCTGGAGTCTCTTCTCTCCTTCCATCCTGAGGGTTGGGAGGATCCAACTCAGGTTCCCGGTCTGGCCGCAGGCACCTTTTCCCGCGGAGACATTTGAAGGCCCTTCTCTAGTGTTTTGAAAACACTTAGACCGCTCTGGCTTGAGGAGAGCAAGTTCCGTGTATTCAAGCCATCCATAGGCATGACTAACCCCAGGTGTCACACCCAGAAGATGTGGCCCCAGCTGCAGTGAAATTTGAGTGGCGAGGCAGAGAACTCACTGTGTAGGCTACCCTGACCCCCAACTCTTGGCTGTCCTCTGCCTCAGCCTCCCGAGTGCTGGGCGACTCAAAGCCTGAGCTTGCTGCGGGTGGAGCTGAGCTGGTAGAGGGCCTGCCTCCCAGGCATGAGGCCCTGTGTTCTATTCCCAGAACCCCATTAACTGGGGGGGGGGGGGTGCATACCTGCAGTCCCACCACTCAGGAGGTGGAGGCAGGAGCAGATGCTCCTCCTCCACTGTGCGGAGAGTTTGAGGCCAGCCTGGCTTCATGAGAACAAAAGAGCTTGTTGAACGTCACTATAGAGTCTATCAACCCAGAACAGATGCCACCCCTGGGGATGTGACCCCATCCTTGGCCCCAGTCCCTGCAAGTCATGATTCTCTGTCCCTCAGTTTCCTCCCATGCATAATGCGGAGTATCTGTAAGAGTATAAAAGAAGACTAGTTTTGGTATTTTGAGACAGGATCTCATATAGCCCAGGCTGGCCTTGAACTTCCTAGCTATGTAACCGATTGCATTGAATTTGCTTATTTATTTAGTTTACTACATTTATTTGTCTGTCTCTGTGTGTGCACATCCTCGCCACAGCACTTGTCAGGAGACGACTCTCAAAAGCCACTTTTCTCCTAAGGACTGAACTCAGGCCACCAGGCCCGGCGGCAGATACCTTTACCTGCTGCTCTGTGCTGAATGACATGACCCTCCTGTCTGGACCTGCAGAGTGCTGGGATTACAGGTGTACGTGGTCATGCCTGGCCCTAGCTGAATCTTCATACAACTGATGGATGTCCAAGAAAAGAAACCAGATGGAGGGTGGGGGCACAGAAAGAAGCTGTCTTCTTATATAAAATAGAAGAGGGTGCAACCTGGTTTAGAGTTGGATGAGGGGAAGAGGAAAGGAGGCAAGATCAGCAGGGAGGGAACGAAGATAAGGGGCAGAGAACACTGGCTTAGCATGCATGGGGCCCCAGAGAAAAGAGAAAAGAAAGGAGTCTTCGTTGAGGTGGGTATGTCAGAACCTTGTGTCCACGTTTCCCTAACAGGAAAGCATATCAGATTGCCACGTAAAGCTGGAGGTGTGGCTTGGTTGGTACAGTGCCTACTTGGCATGCACAAAGTCTGGATTCAATCCCTAGCACCACATAAACCGTGTGTATCAGGCATTTGGGAGATGCAGTCAGGAGTTCAAGGCCGACCTGGACTACATATATAGCAAGTTTGAGGCCAGTGGAGGCGGGGCACCTCTCATAGTGACACATGCATTTGATTCCAGCACTCAGGAGGCAAAGGCAGGGGGATCTCTGTGAGTTTCAATACCAGCCTGGTCTACATAGGAAGTTTCACACTAGCCAGAATACATGGTGAGACCCTGTATCCAAAAAAAAAAAAAAAAAAAAAGCAGGGCAGTGGTGGCACACACCTTTTTTTTTTTTTTTTTTTTTTTTTTTTTTTTTTTTTTGGTTTTTCGAGACAGGGTTTCTCTGTGTAGCTTTGCGCCTTTCCTGGGACTCACTTGGTAGCCCAGGCTGGCCTCGAACTCACAGAGATCCACCTGGCTCTGCCTCCCGAGTGCTGGGATTAAAGGCGTGCGCCACCACCGCCCGGCATGTGGCACACACCTTTAATCCCAGCACTCTAGAGGGAAAGCCAGGCGGATCTTTGTGAGTTTGAGGCCAGCCTGGTCTACAAAGTGAGATCTAGGATAGGCTCCAAAGCTACACAGAGAAACCCTGTCTCGAAAAAACCAAAAACAAACAAACCAACCAAAAAAAAAAAAAAACCAAAACAATCCTGGCGGTGGTGGCACACACCTATAATCCCAGCACCTGGGTGGCAGAGGCAGGAGGATCTCTGTTGCAGAATATTTAACCATGTAAACATGTATTGCTGTTTTACCTTGCCTGCCTAAGGTACCTGATTGGTCCAATAAAAAAATGAATGGCCAGGACTTCCAGGCAGGGAGAATAAGTAGTAGTAGGAGTTTAAGAGAGGGAGAAAAAAAGAGAGAAAGAAAAAACAAAACACAAAATGACAGGGGCTGGACAGACAGACGTGGAGGGTGCATACAGAATGAAAGAAAGGTAAAAAGCCCCAAGGAAAATGTAGATGAATAGAAACAGGTTAAATTAAGTTA